>NC_134714.1:58459090-58762121 GCF_049634645.1 Pelodiscus sinensis
TTGTCATCTTCAAAGCTCTTCCTAAATTTGCCCCATCCTACTTTCTTCTCTTGTCAAGTTTGTATTGACCTAATCTCCATACTGCCTGTATACCCAGGTTCATTCTTTCAGGTTTGTCTGTTTCTCACAGTCACCTGTATCTTGTTCTTTGTTACTGCACGTTACAATCTCTGAGTTTATCTGAAAGACCACTTCCGTGGATATGTTTAAGTCTTTAAAAACCCATTCTTATTAGGCTCTTATTGTGAACTGATTTGAATTAAATATAAACTACATTTTCCTGTTCTTCTGACCTCTTTATCGTTGTCATGATCTCACAAAACAGGAAGAGTGTAATGTTTGGAAAGCACTTAGTGCCTACTAAATGTTAGCATAAATATTGAAGATTCTTTAATCATATCTGCTGTGAAGAATAGGTAAGCAAAAGTACGAATGTTCTAGAAGATGCTATCAACCAACTCGACTTTCTAAGCAGGCTGAGGGATAAAACATTATATCCTTCATTATTATGCTTCTTAAAACTCTTCTGGCTAAAACTTATTCTTGATCTAGTGCTATCAAAGATCAAGAACACTTGTCATTTATAATCTTAAGACAAAAACTTAAATTTATTTTGATTTGTGTGGTTTTTTGTTTTTTTTTTAAAAATTTGACAACTCTTCTAATAATCAGTATGGAAATAACTTAAGATGTTACATAAGCAGCATGCACATTTTTGCACCTCTAAGTGTCAAAACAAAGTCATTTTGGAGTATGGTGACTTACCTCTTTTTAAGACTACAAGCAAACAGATTTGCTTCTGGGTCATTTTATCAAGAACATAGTGCTGAAAAATTGAGTGTTTTTTATAACTTTTTAAAAAACTCTTAATTGCTAATGGGCAAGGTGAAAATGAGATGCTTAAAATAAAAACCTAATGCCAGTTTTTTAAAACGTAAGAACACTCCTAAACAAGAACCTATTTATTATGTACATGTGTTTTTTTTTTGTTTTTATTTTGTTGTTCCTGCAGCTCAGTTTGAAGCAAGCCCTTGTGTGTCTCTCGAGTCATCTCAGAGTTCACTGTCTCCCTCTGTCAGCAATGAAAAGCATCTGTCTAGTACAGGGAATCGAAGAAGTAAAAGAATTGCAAGCAAAAAAGTTTATAGGTAACGTCTTCAGTCACCAAAGTGATGCGTACACATTATTGAAAGTTAAAGGAAAAACCGTTTTTGTTTTGCTTTTCAATTGTCTTCTGGATAAAGATTTTCTCAACATTATTTTTTTACAAGTTTTATATGTAATGCGAATTGGTTATCTGTAGTTCCCCCTAACTTGTGTGGCTATGTAACTTTCCATTGAGCCCCATGCAAGAGCTCAGGGCTGCAGCAAAGAGAAATCTCCTATGACCTGAAGCTGGCATGGCTGGTGGAGGGGTGCCCTTCCCTACTGGCCCCAGCAGGGAACATCCTGGGTAAGCAACTCCCTGCCCTACCTTGAAACCACTCCCAGCCCTAAGCACCTTCCTGCATCCCAAAGCCCACATCCCCATCCCGGAGCCCCTCCCCAAACCTGGAGCCCACCCCACAGTTACACCTCCAGCCAGAGCCCCCTCCCACTCTCAGAACCCTTTGGCCCCATCCATGCAATATGCATTTTGTTAAATGTACCAATATGAAAGTGGTGATGATGATATGGTATCCTCTTGCACTAAGAATCCCTCTCTGGGGGAGGGAACTCCAGATATCAGGAAGAGGTAGGTGTTAATAATGGGGGAATCTGATCATTAAAAACATAAATAGCTGGGTTTGTGATGACCGGGAGAACTGTGTGGTGATTTGCCTTCCTGGTGCAAAGGTGGTGGATCTCTCGAAACCTCTAGATAGTCTTGTGTAGTGCTGGGAAGGAGCCACTGGTTGTGGTACATGTAGGTACCAGTGACCTAGGGAAGCTTAAGAGAGAGGTTCTGGAGGCCAAATTTAGGCTTCTGGGAAAGAGATTGAAATCCAGGACCTCTATGGTAGCATTCTCTGAAATGCTTCCAGTTCCACACACAAGTCCAGGTAGGCAAGCAGAACCTCAGAATCTCAAGGCATAGATGAGACTATGATGTAGAGAAGAGGGGTTTAGATTTATTAGGAACTGGGGAAACTTTTGGAGAAGCGGGAGCTTATACAGGAAGGATGGGCTCCACTTAAATGAAAGTGGAACCAGATTGCTGGCACCTAGTTTAAAATTTGGTAAGTTTTCAGAATGGAGAGAGAGAACTATTGGTGTTGTCCCCAAGTGTCCATACTGGGACTAGTCCTATTCAATCTATTTATAAATGATCTGGAGAAAGGGGTAAACAGTGAGATGGCAAAATTTGCAGATGATACTAAGCTGTTCAACATAGTTAAGACCAAAGCAGACTGTGAAGAGTTTAAAAAAGATCTTACCAAACTTAGTGATTGGGTAACAAAATGGCAAATGAAATGTAATGTTGATAAATGTAAAATAATGCACATTGTATAGTTGGGATTATTTTTTCCATACAACATGATGGGATCTAATTTAGCTGTAACTACTGGAGAGAGGTCTTGGAGTCATTGTGGATAGTTCCCTGAAAACATCCACTCAATATGCAGCAGCAGTCAAAAAAGCAAGCAACGTTAGGAATCATTTAAAAAGGGACAGAAAATAAGACCATCTTATTCCTTCTGTATAAAACCATAGTACGCCCACATCTTGAATACTGCATACAGATGTGGTTTCCTCATCTCAAAAAAGATATATTGACATTGGAAAAGGTTGAGAAAAGGACAATGAAAATGATTAGGCATTTGGAATGGATCCCATATGAAGAGCGATTAAAAAGACTGGGATTTTTCATCTTAGAAAAGAGGAGACTAAGGGGGGTATGATAGAGGTCTATAAAATCATGACTGATGTGGAAAAGGGGAATAAGGAAAAATTATTTACTTGTTCTGAAAATATAAGAATATGAGGTCACCAAATTAAATTAATAGGTAGCAGGTTTAAAACAAAGAAAATGAATTTTTTCTTCCTGTAGTGCTCAGTCAACCTTTGGAACTCCTTGAAAGATCAAGACTTTAACAGGGTTCAAAAAAGATATAGATAAGTTTGTGGAGGTTAGGTCTATCAATGGCTATTAGCCAGGATAGGTAGAAATGGTGTCCTAAGTCTCTGTTTGTCAGAGGCTGGAAATGGACGACAAAAGAGAGGGGTCACGGGGTGATTACCTGTTCACTCCCTATGGGGCATCTGACACGGACCACGTTTGGAAGACAGGATACTGGGCTAAATGGACTTTTGACACAGTATGGCCATTCTCAGGGCTTGACAAATAATGCAAAACCCTACTTGCCAGACAAAAAAGGGACTCGCCACTCCCACTGCTCTGGCACGTGCCACCATAAAACAGGACGGCTTGTTTGCTAGTGTGATGGGGCTGAGCTGCCTCGCAGCAGCGAGAGCAACCCGCCCCGCACTCCAACGGCGCCAACCCCCGTGCTGCATGGGGAGCGCAGCGTTCTGACAGTGGTCTGTGCTGCTTGCTCCCATGCGGCCGCCCAGCTGAGCGGCGAGGGGGGGGCCCTGAGTCCTCGGATGGGAGCCAGAAGCGGGGGCAGGGCCAGAGGGAGAGGGGAGAACAGAGGAGTGAGCTAGAAAAGGGCAGAGGAGTGAAGGGTGAGAGCAGAGGAGGGAGGCGGAAGACGGAGGAGCTGGTAATATCTCCTTGCCACGGGCGAGCGTATTTATCAAGCCCTGGCCATTCTTATGTATCACATATTGCCTCCACGCTGGTGCACATAAGAAAATTTAGTTCACTCTGGGGTGGAAGAAATTAGAGGGAACACTGGTGATCTGCCCAGATTTCAACAGCCAGATGTGCACACCAAACTGCCATGACATTTGGGTTTTTTGTTGAAATGGACACTGACATGGTCGTGCATGCCCGTACACACAAAATATGGAATAAACTTTTGTCATAAGTAAAGTTAAACTGAATCAAATATTAAACTGTTTTATTAATAGTGTAAGTGTTTAAAATCGAATAACTTTTAAAAGTACTCTTAAAAGCTGTCAATTTTCATTTGGGTACTCCTTCATTCTTATTTCAGGTCTTGGTGGGTCCTGACCTCTTTTAAATATCTCTCTTTGAAGTATAATATACTGAAAATTCAAAAAAACAGTCATTTCCATTTCTGAAACATACAAATGTTAATTCCTTACTTGTGTGGAAAAAAGTTTTTGTAGTACTGTTTGCTTTTTGTAACTCTTAAAATTCTTCATCGCCTTATCAGTGTCAGAATACACAATATTTTACAGGCAGTCCCCAGGTTACATGGATCCGACTTGCATCGGATCCCTACTTACAAATGGGGTGAGGCAACCCCGCACTAGCTGCTTTCCCCCAGCAGACCATGGAGACGCGGAGCGGCTTTTCTCAGCAGACACCTCAGCTTGAATAAAGGACTGAGGGAAGTGAGGTGTGGGAGAATAAAACTGAGCTCTGGAGAAATGTTTGGCTAGAGTTTCCCCTACAATATGTACCAGTTCCGACTTGCATACAACTTCAACTTAAGAACAAACCTACAGTCCCTATCTTGTACATAACCCGGGGACTGCCTGTAATTAGAACTTCATGGATCCTCTTTCTAGTATTTTAAATTATTTAATTTATGCCTCCCAGGTTTGTTTGTGAAGCACTGCAGCAGAGTACTATTGCACTAAAAGTTCAAAGTAAAAGGGCTTGGAAGAAAACCTATTGTAAAGAAAATAATATATGGAGATTATCTTTCCATGCACTTTAAAAAACAAAACTTACATAACTTTTCAGGGTTGACTCGGGAAAAACTGGTTGCTTCTCTCCAAAGATTAGCCGAAAAGAAATGGTTCGCAGGTCATTACGTCTGAAATTTAGCTTGGGAAAAAGCAACAAAGATGTAGTAAGTACTCTTCTACTATCCTATTCATCTTTCTTGTAGCTTATTCTATGGCTCTGGTTTTCAGCCTGTTGTCCACAGAGCCCTGGCAATCTATGGACTGTGCCTCAGATTTCCAAAGGGGGGTCTGCACCTCCATCTGAAATGTTTTAAGATCCACTAATGGAAAAAGATTAGCCTTTTTAGGATATATTACAGGTTGGACCTCCTTAGTCCGGCACCCTTAAGCCTCCTCGATCCCAGACAAGGAAGTTTTCTGGACCTGGGAGGTGGGGCTCTCGCTACATTTCAAAAGCGGAAGCCCTGCAGGGAGCGTGGGACCAGCGGGACACTCCCTCCACACTAGTTCCACGCTCTCTGCAGCACCTGAGCCTTTGAAATGTACAAGAACCCTGGAGGCTCTTGTAAATTTTAAAAGCAGACTTGCAGCAGAAGCAGTGCAAGCAAAGTGTGCTTCAGTCCCCGCTCCTGCTGTTTCCACTGTGCCTTTTTTCTCCCCTGCCCCCCTATGGATACAGTGCTGGGGGAAACCAGCTTTTAAGCCAGCTCCCCGCAGCACTGGCTCCTGCTCTCCCCACCCCACCCCCTTTGCTGCCTCTCTCTGATAGAGGCAGCGGGATGGGAGGGGGAGAGTGACTAATCACATCACTAGTCAACTATCTGATAAGCTGCTGCTTATGAGATAGTTGACTAGTCGGTTACATCCCTAGTCCCTGCTCTGTCCCATCTTTCGTTGGTCAGGGAGCTACCCCTGCTGCGGCTCTGCAGTTAAAATGTAGTAGGAGCTGGGCTTCCAACCCCTCTCACTTTCCTTCTGGGGTTGGTGGGAGGGCTGGAGTGCACAAAATCTACTATCCTGGGCCATCCTAGGCTCTGGTGTGCAAAGGGAATGTGGGGAATGTCTTTCTCCTTCTCAGTGAGGGTCCATGTCACATCAGTGTGGGTTTGTGTGTTTTGCTTTTCATTTGTGTGTGGCCCCTGACTGATTTTTCTGTGAGTCAGTGGCCCCGAACCCAAGAAAGGTTCCCCACCTCTGGACTAGTCAGTTAGCAACCTTTTAACATCCATAGTATAAACAATATTTTTAAAAGCTCATTAAATGCTCTGCTAAGGCCTTCACATTTTCAAGTGACAGTGGAAAAAATAAAGTTTGAGAACCACTGCTGTATAGTATACAATGTAGAACTCAAGATTTAGTAAGTTGGACCTGGTTTGTTTTGTTCATATTTATGAAGCTCACTTTTTTAGCAGTTGCTGCAAATTGGAAAAGTATTTCCTGAATTGTAGATGTCTGTTGAAAAGGTCTACAAAGTAAATTATCTAAATTACTTCCCCATGTTCAGCTTCTTAAAAAGATTAAGTTTAGTTTTCTTTTTCCCCCCTCCTTAAGACTATTTTAACTGGATGTCCAGTTGGTAAAGGATCTGAAAACATTGGCCGGCGACTTGCAAGTCAGCAAGACTTGGAAAACAGAGTTGAATCTGTAAAGACAGATACACTTTTCAGTACATGTGTCAATGAAAAATTCTCAAAGAAAGGTAAATGTCTTGCAAATACCTTGCTGAATATAACTAAAGAGAAAGCTTCATGTATTTTTGTGAAGTAAGATAGGTTTTTAAAGCTAAGATATTTTTTGGGTATCTGCACTTATTAAAGGCACTGAAAAGGAGTTAGACAATAGAAATATTCTTGGGAAATACAACAATTTGTATTTGTCATTATAGATAAAAGTAATTTCTCCTAACATGTATGCATTATATCATGCCTTCTTTCACATTTGAATCTAATTGCCCTCTTTAAAATTGTAAGCTGTTTTTGAAGGATTTTCCACTTTGAAATTGAGACTTACAGTATCATATAACATACTGTATCAGTGAATGGTGCATGGCTTTAAATTTGTAATGTTTTTAATGAGTTATCAGCAAATAACAAATAATTGTATCAAACTTCTTTCAAGGTACACAAATGATTAGCAAGTCAGAGGAGAACTTGCTTACTCCAAAACATGATAAAGCAAGTTATCGAATGTCTTGGAATGGATCCAGTATTACAGATTCACATAGCACCAGCAATGAGACCAGTCTGATGGGATATCTTGAACAAGAAGGCCATTCTTCAGAACCTGTCCTTGTAGTTGGAAAACCACCTGTCATTCCAGATGACTTGAGGTCCACTGCTGCAAATTATAAGCAAGATAATAGTCCAGGGGAATACTCACCCTTTGTGGATGAGAAAAACGTGACTACACAAACATTACTGAAAATTAAAAAAGCATTTTCGGAATCTGGAAGTAATCTTCCAAATTTAATAGGTGATGCAAAGTCTTTAGCAGATTTAACAGAAGAAAAGTTAACCGAAACTCCCTGTCTCACAGCGTTTAGTCCAGAGAAGGACATTTTTGAAACTTCAGCTGACAGTTTGACAGTAGAAAAATCCAAGGATCAGTGTAATCAGTCTGCAAGTAAATCTTATGCTACTGACAAAAATCAGCCAAGTAAAGATGAAATCAAGTTTGTGGAGGAAAATTGCTTCCTAAATCCTATTGAGATTGAGCATCAGACCCAAAAATTGGGCATGGAAGTTGCATCAGAACTTAATATGCCTCAGGAAATGTCCAGGGAGGGCAAGGTGACTTTTCAGCACAATTATACAAATTATAATTTAAAAGCAATAGATTCCCTCAGAAGAAAAGAGGGTGAGGAACTGGAACAATCAGGAGTTGCTAAAGAATATGAGCTGAAGTCCCATAATTCAGAAAAAGGTAATACTGGACCTGCTACTTCAGGGGAGCTCCCTGCCTTACGGTTGCTGGAGTCTAGAAAGAGAATTGACAAACACTATTTGCAGACTGGAGATTGTAATAATGCTATAGCTAAAACTTTACCAGTTTCTGACCATGGAAAAGTGTCTGACCATGTACATTGGTTCAACAAACTTTCATTAAACGATCCGTGTTCCGCTAGCAAAACTAAACCACCTCTTAAGTTTCAACGTACTCCTGTCCGCCAGTCTGTAAGAAGGATAAACTCCCTTTTAGAGACTAACAGACAATCTATGAGCTATAAACTGGCAAAACCTGGTGACTTTTGTTCTCCTCTTGTTAAATCAGTAAGTTATGATACTGCACTATCCTCCTGTACAGAAAAGTTCTGCCAAAATTCCACAGTTTCATTGCTCTATTGTGAAACTACACACATACAAGTTTCTACATCATCTGAATTAGAATTAACATCAAAATCTTCAAAATTGATAAATCCACTAGAACAGGCTGATTCTTCTATGAAAACGGTTAGACTCTGCAAGCAGGCAGTGACTACTGGTAACCCATCCAAGTCTGTCCTAGAAGATCTAACTAATCATGAAGCACCAAAAGCTGCTGTAAAAATGAACTCCTCTATCAACATTCCAATTGCTACACCAGATAAAAGTACCCTCAAGAAAAGTGTTACAGGAAAAGAAAAGGCTCGATACAGAGGATCTCCAAAGAATCCAATATCAAAAGCAAAACTCCTCCCAACTGCTAAACCTGTAGATTTATAAGTATTAATTTGACTGACTAAATTATCTAGAACTACCTTTAACATTTTTGGGTACATTAAGTCTGAATATGATTCTTAATTTTGTTTTTTTGTAAAATAGAAATTTCTCCTCTTTTTTTAACTTGTACCAGTAAATTTTATTCTTTGTATGATATTGAGTATTTTTCTGTTTACTGTGACTTCTTATGATTATTAGTTTGCTGCTCATTTTAATTTTGACTAGATTTTTAAAAACTAGAAAAATCTAGTAAAATTTAGAAGTTATAATTGATTGTGAGTTTTTCTCAGTTATTTTTAGAAATAAGTGCCTGACGAGACTTATCTGGTTTTAAACTTCAGTATCAATGTAGACTTTACTGTATTGCTCCAGTTTCTGTGTGGCCTTGTATATAAGCCAGGGCACCTTTAACTCCCCCCCCATTAGGTGCATTTTTGGTCTATGCAGCTATGCTCCTGTCTAATCATGTGTGCACAGAAATTGGAGAAATGGTTTGAGCACATGAAAAATGAATATGCAGTTAGATACTGATGTATTAAAAATCTTAGTACAGTACACTTGGCAGCAAGCACGCCCATAGCAGCCCAAGAAGGGAAGTTTGGCTGGGCCATGTGAGCCTGGGCGGCGGTGGGGCTGCAGCAGCCCAGGTGGTGGCAGTGGCAGCATGATTGGGGCTGCTTATCCCCTGGCAACGGGGTTGGGGCTATGGCCACAGCAGCCTGAGAGGGGAAGCCAGCCACAGCAGCATGGCCATGTGCCACCCAACAGTGGGGTTGGGGCTGCGGCAGCCTGATGGTGCAATGTGCTGTTTGGCAGTGGAGCTGGAGCTGCCCGGCTGGCTGACAGCAAATTCCAGGCTGTGTCTGGCCCGCAAGCAGCCCAGATGGGCTGAAGGAACGGGCAGCGGGAAGGGGCAGCAGTCTGAGGGGCTGGTGTCAGGCAAATTCCCTCATCCAGAACCAGTCAGGTCATGAGGATGCTGGACAAGAGAGGTCCAGCCTGTGTATTGCTATTTTTTTCTAGAGCAATGTAATGTAGCTAATCATATGATCCAAAATTAAAGTACACTGTCATGGAAATAATGGAAGATAATGTTAAAAGCCATACTGTTAAGTTCATTTGCACAAACAGATGTTTGTATCTGTCTTAGCATTAAAACTGTTTACATCTATGTTATATTCATTGTAAAATTATTTAAGAGTAAAAACTTAAAGCTTTTCAATTGCTGGTTTCTGTATGAGTAGCTTGTTGGCAGAATTTAAGAGCTTTTGGTATGTATTTAGTTTTGTCAAGCTTTTATTTTTGGGTACCTTGTTTGTGAATGTTCTTTTGACAGCACTGATCCATATGCTATACAGAAAAAATTACTAAGGACATTTGAGACATTGTCATAGCGTGTGTGTGTGTGTGTGTGTGTAGTTCTATCCAGGCACTCTATCATCTTGAGACTTATTTAAAAGTACAATTTGTTTATGACTCCATTACTTTTGTTACACCGCAGACCACCAAAAGCCAAGCAGAAAATAGGCAGTGAGAAATTCTCAGTCTCCTAATGCTGTGCACTCTAAAAGCTAGGGGATGTATTTAAGCTTCTAATTTTGCTCCAAGCTTCAACAGATTTGGTCTTTTAACCTGTGGAGAGGAGTGAATTCCAAAGTTAAATGGTCTTTATATTGACTATCTTAGCAGCACATTTTTATGGCAAGAAGGCTAGAGAAAGCCATGGGCCAAAAAATACATGGTCAAGGACATACCATGGTCAAGGACCATTTAGGCCCTTGATGGCTCTTTAGGGTAGAACTCAACTTCTTAGCGTCCGTCTGCGCTTCAGTGAGAGACGTGTGGTTGGCCCATGTTAACTAAGACTTCCATGGTTCTTTTACTGCAATGTGAATGTTCATCTTTGGGCAGCAGCCTGAGATGTAGGACTCTCCAAAAAGAGTCAAAGTACTAGAGCATGGAATACAGTCTGAACCTGAATGTCTATACTTTAATTAAATCACCCCTCAGCCTAAGTCAACTGGTACAAGCTAGCTGAGCATTTTTAATTGATATATAGTGAGACCCTTAACTTCCACTCAACTAATGGGCAGCCACAGAGGACACGGTGGGTGTGTCTAGACTACAGGGTTTTGTCCACAAAAGTGGACTTTTTGTTGACAAAACTATACCTGCGTCTACACTATCACCGAGTTCTGTCGACAGTAAGTTGACAATGCGGCAGTTTTGTTGACAGCGGTAAACCTCATTCTACGAGGAATAATACATTTTTTCGACAGAATTATGTTGAAAAAAGGTGCTATTGCATCCACGCTATGCTTTTTCAAAAGAGCGTCTAGACTCTGTCGAAAAAGCAGCTTGCTTTGTGGACAGAACTGGGTGTAGGTCTAGACACTCTTTTTTGACGAGGCTTTGTCGACAGTATCTGTCGACAAAGCCTCTGTCGAAAAAAGCCTGAAGTCTAGACATACCCCTAGTAAAGTACCATAATTTTCATCTACTTCCACTTCCTGGATAGATTTTGGTAAAAGATTGCTGTAACATCCTGGCTATATGTAAAGGGAAAATTCAAACCTCTCTCATATTAACAAAGCTGGTATCTGCACAATTCAGGGGGACAGATACTCATAGTTGCCACAATCATCTGTTTGCTTGTTCAGCCACTTTAGCTTTATCTAGCTCCATGCCTTGTCTCTGCCCTGCTTAGCCAGACACTGCTCACAGGCAATTTATTGCTTTGGTGGGCAAAGTCTTGCGCTTTAGTTTTCTCCTGATTGTTCCGTTACTGCCTAGTGGGGAGGGGAGGAGGAAGAATGCTTATTTGTTCTCAGGGTGCCTTTTCAGATTGTGATGTAGGGCCGATTTCAATTGTGGGCTACTTAAGCACTGAAAAACTAATTATTTTTTTTTGTAGGTA
Organism: Pelodiscus sinensis; assembly: GCF_049634645.1. NCBI lineage: Eukaryota > Metazoa > Chordata > Testudines > Trionychidae > Pelodiscus > Pelodiscus sinensis. Next base: position 58,470,473 of record NC_134714.1, read on the forward strand.
GTAATTTAGAAATTAGTTAAGTCCTGTATCTAATTTCTGTATGAATATACAAACAGCTCCCCCGCCTCACATCCCCCAGTTAGTCATATTTTATCTTTAAAACAGCAAGATATTCTTATCTCTAGCATTGAAGTATCAGTTTTGAGTCCTTAACACAGATACCAGAAATACAGCACAAAGTATTAAAGTTGTATCTTTAGCAGAGAAGTAAAATCTCCTTAAAGTCTTTATTTTCCTCTGTATTTGTTTTTAAACTGCTTGTTGCAAATTGTGAAGAGGAGAATGAGTTAGTTTGTTGCAGGAATGTTTAAAGGTAAATTATTGAAAACAAACCTCCAGGTGTGATCTAAACTAATGGATAATATTGTCATCTCCTCTTGGCAAGATTGTTGATGGCTGATATCTAAGTGTTTTGATGCTTCAGTCACAGGCTAAAATTACCAATCACTTAAGCACCCATCTCCCACTGTGGCTCTTAAGTAGGCCTTTATTTTATCGAGTACAGAGAAGTACCTCTTATTTGATGCAGAAGAAACTGTATGGGTCAACATAGTATTGTAGATGTTATGAGAGCAAAGACTTCTTGGTAAGTCAGTGAGAGTGTTCCAAAATTCAGAAATTGAAGGTTTTTTGGTCCAATGTGCTTCTTGGCAATTTTGACTTCTTCATCCAGATCACTAGCGAGAAAGTCCAGAATAAGACAGAAATCAAATGATAGATTCTTGAGTGATCTTTGAAACACCATCTATAGATGACTGACCGAGTATACTAGAAACAAAAACAAACCAAAAAAAGGCCAGCTCAAATGACTATTTGTCAAGTGGTATTGCTGTTTTTTGTATTGCTGTATTTCAGCAGTTATGACTGCCTAACCCAGAATAGCAATTTCAAGTTCCTTGGCAATGATTTCAGTTTCACATAACTTCTTCCATTTGCTTTCAGATGTTTCCCTTCATAGGTGTGGGAAGTTAAGGTGTGTAGGGAGTGCTGCAGCAGTCCCAGGTTTTCCACCCAGCTTCCTTGTGCCCATGGATTAGTCCCATGTCCTGGCCTCCAGATGCCCCCTATCGGGTCCTGTAAGCCTCACCAGCTGTAATACTAACATGTTCGAACATCTTGTTACAAGTAATGTAAGCGGCCTGTTTAGGTTTAAAATTGTAATTGGTATATTCTTTGTTACTATTTCTTGACTACGATTGAGACAATTGTAGAAAATCTAGATTACTTTCTATTGTTTGGATGATTTCCTTTTGGAACTAGGTTGGACTAGAATAGATTCTAGTACAATGTATGCAAAAAATTAAATGATCTGTTACCCTACTACTAATAGACTAGAAACTGACAAGAATGAAATACACTTTCTAGTCACTTTCTCTTCTGTTTAAAGAGCTAGTTATTTTTCAGAAGTCAAGTCGTAAGCTCAGCGCTAGTTACTGAGTTGCAGTTCTCACAGAGAAGTATTTAAAACCAAACACCAACAAAATTCCTCATTTTAAAGTTAAAAATGAGTCTTTTAATATTAAAGTATCATTCTGTATTTGGATACTGTGCCTCTTCTCATTCCTGTAAAAAGAATATTTATACTTGCTTGCCTGTCATATGACATAAGACTTGGATTGAGAGCTGTAGGGCAGGTACTGGCCCTTCTTAATAGTTCGTATGGGGCCTAGCAGAATGGGAGACTCCTGCTGATTAAGGTCTTTGGGGACTGCTATAACAGATGCCTGCTGTTAGCAACTGAAGGGGATTACAGAACAATCACAGTGGGCCAGTAGCACAGCCTTCATCCCCTGCAAGTTCAGCACCTTCTAGGAAAAGGTGCCACATGCACACAAATACACCCTACCCTTGAAGCTACAACTGCAGCTGGCCATGATGGCTCTAGACCAGAAAGTTCTGTCCCTAGTCTCTTAAGAGTCAGTTTGTCGTCAGAGAAGCAGGGAGCCCTCCAACCTCTTAAGACCTACTTAGTCAGTCCTGGGGTATGTCTGCACTACAGAGGTTTTTTTTTTTTTGAAAGTCAATTTTTCCAAAAAATGTCACTTACATCCACACTGCAATCGTGTTCTTTTGAAAGAAAATCGAAAGAACGGAGGGGTTTTCCCAGCAGTGGTAATCCTCTTTCTATGAGAGAGAGAGAGAGAGGGAGAAGCCTTTTTCCAAAAGAGCTCTTTGGAAAAAGGCATGTGTGGATGGGAAAGAGGGAGTTTTCAGAAGAAGAGGAAAAAGCACAACTGCCCTGGTGGCCACTCTGTCCATAGTAATCACAGCTTGAATGGACGTTACCTTTCAAAAAAGCAAATAACTTTTTCTATGCTGTTTGCCAGTGTGAAAGAAGCCTGCAGTCTAGACATAGCCCTGGTTCCCCCCTGTCCCTAAGGATCTTTGCCTTAGGGTAGGGCTACTCAACTTTGGAGCCTCGTGGGCCATAACGATACAGCACATGCTGAGGGCCGCAACTTAAGTGTGGCTGTGTATCTTGCAAATAGCTTCTTTCACACTGACTGGCATGAATACAAAGATTAAGGCAAGACTACACAACACAGAGGCCCCATTTAAGTCACTTCTGCTGATAATAAAATGCAATATTTACCTGATTTTCACCCCTATAACAACACTTTCAATGAACATTGCCAGTCCAAGAATTTAACTACTAAAATGCATATCAACAGGAGACCATTATATTGACTACTTTTTGTTTTAGCTTCTGCCTGTGGGCTGCAAACAAATGGGCTATGGGAAGGGTGTTGAGTAGCCCTGCCTTAGGGACTATTCCTTCTCCACTCACTGCCCCTCCCACAGGGCACAGTCCTCTATACCCTCATTTCTCCCTTTCTGTGGAAATTGACTCCCCTCACCCATGCCTGGATTCCTATGCTCAGTTTCTTCTTCACCACTGGGAACCCTGTGCTTCTGTCCTCTCTTCCCCCAGAATTCAGTACCTTGTTATTCTCCCACCACCACCATCCCTGGGGCCCCTGTGATTCTCCATCTCCCCTTCCCCCCGCGCGTGTGCACACACACACACTGATCCCTTTCTTGCCTGCTCTTTCCAGAGGCCTTATTCATGGCTAGCTGCACTGTGCTGCAGATAAGAGCTCTGGCTGGTAGGTGCACAGTAAGCAGAACTCAACTACAAAACATGGGACAGGGAGCACAGTGCTAGGTGCCCCTATCTGGGCAGACATGAGTGGGAGTGAATAAGATCTTCCTGTTTGGGTGACTGGAATAGTGTCTTTAAAGGACTTGCTGAAACTGATCCAATTCAACAAGTGATCCAACACTGCCAGAATAGGAAAAAAGGATTTGATTCTTATGGGGTCTCCTACCTCTTGAGTGAGGTCTTTAACCACTAGGCTGTGGGATATTCAGATGTGAGAAGTTCTCTGTCTCCTGTTTAAGCAGATCTGCTCTAGATAAATAATGGAAGAGGGATTGATGCTGGGGGACTGGAGCTGGGCTCTCCTACTTCTGCAGTAGGTGTCCTAACTTCTAAAATGCAGAATCTCTCTCTCCCCCATCATTCTGTTTAATGTCTAGTTTCTCTCTACTAAATGTTTGTTTAATTTAACGATTGGAGAATTACCTCCTTACGCAAGACATGGATCCACATTTGCAGTATAGTACGTTAGTGGTACCAATTTCCCACAACATTGACCCTGGAGTTACTATGAGTCTTTTAGTTGTGAGTTTACTACCTTAGCCAAGCAGGATATTTAATGACTAGAAAAATTTCTCCATCATACACTAGCGTGAGTATACTAGTCAGTCAACTATTGATCTTGAAAGTGGTAGAGGGATTTTGAAAACATCCTGTTTGAAAATCTCTGGGTGCTAATGTGAAGCATACAAAAAGCTACCCAACTGCCAGTAAGATCCAGGGAAGGGATAAGTGCATTGATCAAAATATAGCTCAGAAAACAAATACCAGAAGTTATTGAGCACAGCTCATTCAGACTGGTTCACTTTGGAAACTGTCTTTACTTAGGTTGAACAACTAAGTTTTATTTGTCAGTAACATTGGTGCTGTACAGTATAAAATCATTTTTAAATTACCATTTAAAAAAATCAGAAAAATAAATAATGGTTTTCATTTAGTCAAAGCTTTCTTTAAATTTAGCACTCAATCTTGCTACTTTAATTAGACCTAAAGAAGAGCTTAGTGTAGCTTGAAAACATCTTTCACAAACAAAAGTTAGTCTGATAGAAGATATTAGATCATTCATGTTGTCTTTCTAATATTTTGGGACCAGTCTGCCTACAACAACACTGCAAACAAACTTTAATCAGATTGCAATTGTATCCTCTGTGATAAGTGACTATAGCTTTGCCCAGTTGAAATATGTGCTCCTAGGGCACTCACAACAGTTGCTCTCTCTTGTTGTCTTGTAAATCTAAAGTTACACATCTAGGAAATAAATTCTGATCAGCTGTTGGCCAAAAAAGATAACGGAGAGTGGGAAAAGTCCAGTTTGTTAAATTATCTAAGTCTGAAAAGAGGAAAATTAATCTCAAACACCTTCCAGGCTTACCATTAGAATTAGATTTGTTTATACAGATAGAGTTTTTAGGGGGTCTTTAATATGGGTCTTCTACCTTTCGTATCCCTTGAACAAGGGCTGATTCCCAAAGGTGAGTGGCCCTTTCAGGCTCATAATGGGAGGAAGTAAACGTGCAGAGAAAAGATGAACTTCAATCCCTAGTGCAGTTTGCTCAGGTTTTCCCCTATCATTTTGGGTTATGCTGTTGTAGTTCCTGTGTGAATGCACGGCAGAGGTGGGGGTGTATATAGGCTGACCATACATCCTGGATTTTCTGGGACACTCCTGATTTTAAATATTCTGTCCTGTTGTCCCCATAAACCATCAATGTCCTGGAAATGCCAATATTTTGGCATATATTTCAGCGGGGGGAGAAGCCCTGAGGTTCTCTGCTGGATATGGCTTGGGACGGGGGGGGGGGGGGGGGAGAAGAAGAGCAGCTAGAAGCGGCTGCATGAGCTGCTGCTCCCCCTCCCTGGCTGGTAGAACAGCAGTGCAGGGATGCTGGAGGCTTTTTCCATTGCTCTGGAATCTGGAATCCAGCCAATAGGAGCAGTATAAGTGTCTGGGCCATGGTGGTGGGAGCTGAATGAAAGCAAGTGGCCCCACTTACCCTCATGTCCAAACCCTGCACCCCCAGCCTGTTCACTCACTGCCTCCACTGAGCCCCTGCCACCCCAACCCCCTCACTCGTCGCCCTGCCAACACCCCACACACCAAGCCTGTTCACTCCCTGCCCTTTGATTTAATTTTTATACTTTTGTAAGACTTCATATCAATTCACAAATCAGAAAAAAATCCTTTGTCCGATCACTTGTCCCAATTTGTGGTTTGGAACTATGGTCATGAATTCTATCTGGGCGCCAGTGCTGGGTAGGTAAGTGGGAGGTCGGAGCTGGTATGTCTGCGGGGTGTGTGACCCGCATACCGCAGTGTGTACATGGAGCATCGCTCCCTGGCTGCCCTGTGTGTGTAGAGGGGGCTTGCCGGGCCTGCTCCCCCTGCTTGCTGACACGGCACCCTTCCCCCCGCACCTGCCGCAGCAGGGACACAGCGAGGCGGGGGAAGGGGGCTGTGACTGCGCATGAATGGTCGCAGCACAGGCCGCCGCCTTCTCCTCGCAGCCTCACTCCGCCCGGGCCACCCCAGCTGCACACCAAGAGCTCGCCTGCCCCGGCGCCAAGCGGTGAGTGCCGCGCGTCCCTCCTGGCCGCTGCTGGCAGGCAGAGGAGCGGGCTGGTTGGGTGGGGCGCGAGGAGGGGCGGGTGTTTTGTCCCCCGCTGCTGCTGCTGCTGAGCCCGGCTCCCCAGGGGGCACGAGCCGCTAGAGCTGTTTTCGGGTGGGGTGTAAAAGCAGGGATCTAACGGGGCCGGAGAGGCGGCGCACCGGGCTGCGTGTGTCAGACACACACAGGGGGCAGATTTGCCCCTTAGCTATCGAGTCGTCTGAAAGGGCCCATTTGCCTTTCAAACGCACAAGGTCCTTGTTGCTAGTGAGTGGGATAAAAGCCTTTGTCACGGAGATGAACTGAGAGCAAGGCTGGGTGGCACCCTGGACACACAGGGAGGGGGAGAATCTCGCTCCAATTTATTTTAGGTGGGATTTCGCTGCCATTATTGCCTCAGGACTCAAGGTCATTTTACTGCCCGTTATTATACTATAAAAATACCATAAAGGGGGAACCAGATCTTTTAAGGCTCAGGCTTGGCAAAGCAAGGCAAGAGAATAATAGAGGTTTTCATTAGAATAACCAAAGTGCTAGTAAATGCATGTTTTCATGACAACAGCTTTCTGCATTTGAAAGAAAAATGGAACCTTTCCGGCTACTAGATAGATAAGGGGTAAATCTGCCTCCTCCCTCCTGTGTGTGTGTGTCTGCCTGTGTCTCTCTCACCCTGTGTGCCTCCTCTCCAGCCCTATTAGAATACAAATCTTAAAACCCCCCACAAGCAATCCTAGCGGATTATGCTCTTTGCAGACCAAAAAGGATAAGCCGATTGTTTAAAACCTAGTCTTAAAGGATTCTGTGTCTGCCTAAATGCATGCAGAGCGGCCATTTGGTGAAATGTATTCAAGTGGAATAAAAGAAGCCGGTTTGTTCCAGGTGAGAAGAAACGAAGAGACAGAGAGGGAGTGTAGGTGATGGGTTGCCAACCTGTGATGGAGATAAAAATGTGCAACCCATTAAAAAAAAACCTGGGAGTATTTAATTTCTTTGAGCAAGTGAAAGAGTAAAGTTTGAAAAGCAGAACATAAAACCAAGCATTTTCTTGCATTCCCTCTGTCCCTTGATGACATACTGTAAAATACTAAGTTAAAACGGAGAGAGGAAAAACCATGCCTGGTAACTTTACTTAGCTAATTTTTAACCCTTCAGTTTTTCAGAGTAAATCAGTAGGTTCATTTTGTTTAATTATGGCAGAAAAATAATCCAATAAATGCTACATACAAATCAATGTTATGCAGAAATGAACAGTTTACTGACTCCCACAGTCTTCTCCCCCATAATTTCATCTCTCTGTTTAAAAAATTCTTTTAGCTGATAATGGAAGCTGACCCAATAAGTTCTTTTTTATAAGCATACAGTATTTTACTGACTTTATCATCTATTTCATGTGTTTTATTTTCACAGGTTAGAAATGGCCACCAGAATGACAACTACGGTGCTTTATAACATGGTATTTTTGCTAGCATTTGGATTGGCTTTGGCTTCTAGTCATAGTCCTAGGACCCCAGATAGAGTTTCTGAAGCAGATATTCAAAGACTCCTTCATGGGGTTATGGAGCAGTTGGGCATTGCCAGACCCCGAGTAGAATATCCAGCACACCAGGCTATGAATCTAGTGGGTCCACAGAGCATTGAAGGTAGCTATTTCCTATGTTGCATTATATTGTGTTTCTTTTCATTCTCTTGCAGCCCATAGGCTATATAGACAATTGTTTTATACGTGTGGAAATGTTCCCTGTAAATTTGCAAAAGTCTATGCAATTTTCCAGTATGGACCTTTATTGTTCCTTGATTTAAAATCCCTATATCTAGCCTCTGTTTTGTAATTACACTCTCTTTTGAGGCTAACTAGGGTGCTAATCTACAGGTTACCTTGACAAGAGGAGAATGAGGAGGTTTGAGTGCACCTGCTTCAGACACCAAGTACTGTTGTCTTGGTGATTCGTGACCTACAATGGCTGAACAGAAGAGTTTCTCACAAGGTCCTGCCCAAGTGTTCTATGACTAACATCCTACATGTAATCACTGAACATACATAATCTCCTTCACTTTCTGATCCTACTTAATCACTTTGCATGGTGTCAAGTATCAGAGGGGTAGCCGTGTTAGTCTGGATCTGCAAAAGCGACAAGGAGTCCTGTGGCACCTTAGACTAACAGATGTATTGGAACATATGCTTTCGTGGGCAAAGACCCACTTTGTCAGATGCATGTAGTGGAAATTTCCAGAGGCAGGTATAAATATGCAGGCCAGAATAAGGCTAGAGATAACGAGGTTAGTTCAGTCAGGGAGGGTGAAGCCCACTTCTAGCAGCTGATCTGGAGGTGTGAACACCAAGAGAGGAGAAACTGCTTTTGTAGTTGTCTAGCCATTCACAGTCTTTGTTTAATCCTAAAATGATGGTGTCACATATGCAGATCTCTTTGAAGTCTGGTCTTGAAGGTTTTTTTTGCTGCAGGATGGCTACCTTTAAATCTGCTACTGTGTGTCCAGGGAGATTGAAGTGTTCTCCTAAAGATTTTTGTATATTGCTATTCCTAATACCTGATTTGTGTCCATTTATGGACAGTCCCTACGTAAAAGAATAAATGGACACAAATCAGGTATTAGGAATAGCTATATACAAAAACCTGTAGGAGAACACTTCAATCTCCCTGGACACACAGTAGCAGATTTAAAGGTAGCCATCCTGCAGCAAAAAAACCCTTCAAGACCAGACTTCAAAGAGAAACTGTTGAGCTACAGTTCATCTGCATATGTGACACCATCATTTTAGGATTAAACAAAGACTGTGAATGGCTAGACAACTACAAAAGCAGTTTCTCCTAGCTGCTGATCTGGAGGTTTGAACACCAAGGGAGAAGTGGGCCTCACCCTCCCTGGCTGAACTAACCTAGTTATCTCTAGCCTTATTCTGGCCTGCATATTTATACCTGCCTCTGGAAATTTCCACTACATGCATCTGACAAAGTGGGTCTTTGCCCACGAAAGCTTATGCTCCAATACATCTAAGGTGCCACAGGACTCCTTGTTACTTAATCACCTATTCATATATTTCTTAGTAGATTTTTGTGTGAAGCAGATTGATTCTGAACAAAATTCTGGTGCTCTACATGGGTAGTGTACCAGGGTACACTCACGTCTCTTGTGAGTGCCGCTGGCTGAGTGCATATGCCTGCAGTCTGTCTCTCTGTGGTATTGTGTTGGTGACTCAGCCCTCCAGCCATGTCATACACAGTCTGTGATGAAAGCTAAAACAAACCCCGTCTGGGGTTCAGATCCAAGAGGGACCTCTCAGTTCCCTCTACTGTCTTTCAATTTGTCCCTGCTCTGAAATAGAGTAGTGAAGCAGGGCTCCTTCCCTATAGGCAATGTCTTTGCCCGCTTAGGGCTTTGGGCTGCTATAGTTCGGTTCTCCTTCTGGGCACCTCAAAGTTCAAACCTGTCCCTTCCACATTGGCTCCTGGGGAGTTGAAGTGGGGAGATGAACTCAGATCAGCAGCTGTCTGCTGTGTCCATCAAGTCCCACTGTAGCTCTAATTCCCTAGGCCACTTCCCCAAGCCCTGCACCATCTTCACCCCTACCTTATGGCTTCACCCCAACCAAAGGATTGGAATTTCTTAGCTCTTAATTATCAGGATGATGAGATTTGTATTTTTAACAAGAATATTTTCTTCCCAAACTGTTTGCCATCCCCTTTGAATTAAACATTTATTTAAAAAACCCAAATAATTAAACTGACTGACTTGACTAAAAATCCCTTTGCCCAGTTGTTCAGCTCTCATTTCTTGTACACTGGTGATGTTAGTTCATCCATAGAGACTTCCATTGAAAATAGGCTAGATAAATCTAGAATTTCTATTGTGTGTATGAATTATTACAAGATTTTATTTGATATATTAGAGTAAAATAAAAAAGTCACAAACCAATTGTTTCTTTTCCATATCCCATTTAAAATTCCTTATCAGTCAGCCTGGCATGTTGGTCCTGTAGCACAGTTAGGGCAAGTCTCTGCAGCAGGGCTAAAGCCAAAATAAGCTACGCAACTTGAGTTATGTCAATTGCATAGCATAAGTCAAAATAGTTTGTCTGCTTTTGGTGCTATTTACACAGCAGGAAGTCTGAGAAAAAGCACTCTTCCTCTGACTTCCCTTACTCCTCGTAAGATGAGGGTTACAGGAATCGGAGTAAGAAGTCCTCCAGCTCTACATTATTTCCACATTATGTCGACATAACTGCTTGTAGTGTAAACACAGACTGTGTTATTTTGGAACAACATCAGTTATTCTGAAATAACACTTCTGTGTAGACGTTCCCTTAGTAAAACTTAGTACAGTAAACTTCCGATAATCTGGCACATTTAGGACCCAGGGGGTGCCGGATTATCAAATATGCCGGACTATCAGAAGGGGGGACTATGAGGGATCTGGAGTGGGGTGGGAGGGGACCCCTCATAGACCCCAGACCCCTCATAGCCCCCCCTTACAATAGTCCGGCTCTGCCCCAGGCGTCCCTGATTCAGCTGCTGCTGGTCAGTTTCAGCAGCAGCTGAATCGGGGATGCCTGCAATAGAGCAGCTGGGGTGCTGCCGGGTTGGTCCCGCAGCGCCGAGGGGTGGCGCTACGGCACCAACCCAGCAGCACTCCAGCTGCTCTTGGGGATGCCTGGGACAGAGCAGCTGGGGTACTGCCTGGTTGGTCCCGTAGCTCTGCCCCTCGGCGCTGCGGGACCAACCCGGCAGGACCCCAGCTGCTCTGCCCCAGGGGTCCCTGATTCAGCCGCTGCTGAAACAGATCAGCGGCTGATTCCAGGAAGCCCCGGGCAGAGCAGCTCTGCCCCGGGCTTCCTGGAACCAGCCGCTGATCTGTTTCAGCAGCGGCTGACTTGGGGACCCCTGGGGCAGAGCAGCTGGGGTCCTGCCGGGTTGGTCCCGCAGCGCCGAGGGGCGGCGCTACGAGACCAACCCGGCAGCACCCCAGCTGCTCTGCCCCAGGCGTCCCCAAGAGCAGCTGGGGTGCTGCCAGGTTGGTCCCGCAGCCCCGAGGTGCAGCGCTACGAGACCAACCCGGCAGCACCCCAGCTGCTCTGCTCCCGGCTTCCCCGATTCAGCTGTTGGTCAATTTCAGCAGCAGCTGAATGGGGGAAGCCTGTCCGGCTGCCCCAGCTCTTCCGGGTTCCTGATGGTGCCGGACCATCAGAAGTCCCGGAGCATTGGATGCCGGACTAATGGAGTTTTACTGTATTTTATATTGACTTTACATTCCAAGCTTCCATCTCATTTTTACATTTTATTTAAATTTAAATTGCTGAAATAGGCATGCTATTTTGTTTGGGATTTGGTGGGTTTTGTCCAAAACTAACAAATATTTTTAAGATGAACAATATCCTTCAAATCTAAAATATATGTTTTAAACCAGATATTCCCATCTGCAGGGCTTGACGAACCGCGGCGAAAGCCGCTCGCCAGCCCCGCACTGTGCATGCGCAAGAGCCACATTGCACATGTGCGCGCCGCCGGTAAACAGGGCGTGGGGCTGAAATCTACTCACCATGGGTGAGTAGATTCAATAGGTTGTTGAGCCCTGCCCAAAAAATTTTTTTTTGTTTTTTTAAGTAAAATATGTTAGGTAGTCAACAAGTATATACTTTTGTTGTTTTGTTTTTTTCCTGGAGGAGGGGAGTTTGTTTTTGGTGCTCTTTTGATTCAGATATTGACTCATGCCACATAAAAAAAGCCTGTATCGTTTAATTTTCCGGCAAGTTATGGATCCATCTATAAAATTAATTGCACATACATAGGGTTTTCTGATTTGCTTTTTAAGAGATGCAACACTTAATGAGTCTCATGCAATGTTTCTGTTCTTAATGCAAATAATGAAGTACAGGATGTTCAATCCAGCCAATTTAACATTGTAATGGATTTGGTTCATGATAGTGATTTTAATTGTGTAGTTTTTACATTACATTAATGTAGTTTTCAGCTATTCAAACCCAAATATATCCTTTTATAATATTACAGCTATGTGTTCTGTTTGTGAAAGAACAGAATTACAGATTTATTTTCTCCTTGTGTCATTAATTTTTTGGAAATAATTTTTAGTTTTAGTATAGTGATTAGGTATGTTCAAAATATTGTGCTATGTAGGAGATACCAGTATATAACTGTAATGTGATGGTGAAAACTTACTATATTGCTGATGTAATATACATAGGTCTCTCTAGTGGTGAAATGGCCACATTAATCCCAGAATATCACCTCTAGCCATGCTATGAGACAGGATTAGCTTTGGATAAATCTTCTTGATTTAATTATAGCTGATGAAAGGGGACTATGCTTCAAAGGAAGACTATGCTGACAACAGAGGACTGACCAACTTGCTTGGCTGATAACAGTGTGCTGCCATGCACTCTAGGACATTTGATTTCAATTCAGTCACTAAATGACACTACAGGCAGTCCCCGGGTTACGTACAAGATAGGGACTGTAGGTTTGTTCTTAAGTTGAATCTGTATGTAAGTCGGAACTGGCGTCCAGATTCAGACACTGCTGAAACTGACCGCCAGTTCTGACTTACATACAGAATCAACTTAAGAACCCCAGGCGTCCCCAAGTCAGCTGCTGCTGAAACTGATCAGCAGCTGATTCCAGGAAGCCCGGGGCAGAGCAACTCTGCCTGGGGCTTCCTGTAGTCAGCGCTGGTCAGTTTCAGCAGAAGCTGACTTGGGGACGCCTGGGGCAGAGCAGCTGGGGTGCTGCTGGGTTGCTCCAGTAGCGCCGCTCCTGGGTGCTACTGGACCAACCTAGCAGCACCCCATCTGCTCTGCCCCAGGCATCCTGATTCAGCCGCTGCTGAAACTGACCAGCAGCGGCTGAATCAGGACCTGGGGCAGAGCAGCTGGGGTGCTGCCGGGTTGGTCCAGTAGTGCCCAGAGCGGGCGCTGCAGGACCAATCGGCAGCGCCCCAGCTGCTCTGCCCCAGAGTCCAAAACAAAAGCCTGGTCTGCTGGGGGTGGAGGGGGAGCACACTAGCTGCCCCCCCCTCTCCCCAGCAGACCAGGGACACGGGGAGCAGAGCCTCTGAGGCTTTGCTCTGGCAAAGCCTCAGAAGCGCGGGAACCCGCCCGGTGCCCCTGGTGTGCTGGAGACGGTCTCCAGCAGACCAGGGGCACCGGAGCAGCTTACCAACTGGGCTTTCTCGCCCCGACTTCCGGGGCGAGAAAGCCCCGTTCGTAAGTGCGGATCCGACGTAAGTCGGATCCGCGTAAGTCGGGGACTGCCTGTAGTATATATATGCCAACTGTGTGTTAATATGATTCTTATTTAAACAAAGACTACTACTGATCTGTGTAGCTCTCCATTTACAGATAGAAGTTAGATATATTTACACACACACACACACACACACACTTGCTATCCATATGAAAAGTTGCCCCATTGACCATTTGTCTTGCAGTCTGCCAGCTAATCCACCATGGCAATTTTCTTCAGATATTCCACACTTCTGACTAAGTTTGGTCAGTCAGTCGACATTTTACAAACAAAGCAAAATGGGATATGTAGTCTTGGCTCATAGTGTGAAGGGGGGCTATACGACACTCCAACTCTCATAACCATCATGGCACTTTAGGCAGATGCAGTTCAATGTTGAATCAACTCAAAACATTCTGACATACATGAATTAAAAATGTCCGCTTTTTAAAATATTTTTATTTTATCTCATTTTTAGAGGGAAAAAATGTTGAAATTAGGGATGTTAGCCTAGAGATGTTTAAACAATTAACCGATAATCCTAGTCTTGTGGTTAATCCAAACACCTGCCCCCATCCGTACTGTTTGCCGCAGACAGAGGTGGCTCCATGGGCTCCCAGGGAGTGAGGCTGGGAGCTAGGAGTGCACTGTTCTGCTGGCCTTGCCCTCAGGGACGATTTTAATAACCGTGTAACCATTAAAAATTGTTGTGGGTACTTGATTATTAAAAATATGAAATCTAACATCCTTAGCTGAAATACCAGAATTTTCTTAAGACAGAACATATGGAATTCTGTTCAGCTTTATATAGGACCTGAGATTATTTTCAAAATGATAATATTAAAGCAGCTTTAATTTTAAAAAAATCTATTGTAACCCACACACCTATGGGGTGTGGTTCACTGTCCCATGTAGTGGCACTTAGACCACTTACAGTAAGAGAGAAGAATGAATGAGCTCTGCAGCTTAAGCTGAAAACCAGCTGTCTTCATAGCTCAAGCTGTAGAGGCTTCTACACTAAGCTTCAGAGGTCCTAATTTCAAGTCTGCCTGGTACTGGTTATGCTAGAATTGTCTTGTTAATCAGTGGCTGTTGATTGAGGTGTGGGGGGGAGGGAGTTTACAGTATATATAAATACATTTTTAGAATACATAGTGCAGTGTTCTGTTCTGTGAGTACTCAGTTGCCATTGCTACACAGTCATAACCAACAGCAATCTAAATAAAACAACAAAACTCATGTAGCTACATAGGGCAGAGGCATCTGATTGGGAGAAAAAGGAAAAGTTTAATATTAAAGGATCAAAGCTTGTAGCAAAACAAAGGAAATGAACAACAAAAAAGCCAAACAAACAACCAAAAAATGAACAGGTTTTTTTTAGTTGTGGTATGGGAGGGGCTGACATGTCTTTGGAAAGGAAATTCCTAATCTTCACCACAGCAAAGTAGCAGTCTGCTGATCTTTTGCACTAGTGTAGCTACATTGGTACAAACCCGAATTGTAGAGATGCTGCACCAGTGTATGGTCTTGGGTATGTCTACACTGCAGTTAAAACCTATGTCTGGCCTGTGCCAAATGACTGAGGCACAGAGAATTTGGACTAAGAGTGATGTAGATATTTAGGCTCAGGTTGGAGCTTGGGCTCTAGGATCTTGCAATGCGTGAAGATTCCAGAATTTAGACTACAGCTGGAACCCAAACATCTACACCACAATTAAACAGCCCTTTAACCTGAGCTCCTTCGTCAGAATCAACCCGATGGGCCAGCCCCAGGTGTCTAATTGCAATGTAGACACACCACAAAGGGCCAGGATTTCACCCCTATCACTGTAGTAGTCTCTCTGAAAAACAAGTTCTGTTTGAAGACTATCACCATCACTGTGGGTTCTAGAAAGCAAATTAATTGGCCACTTTAAAGGGAGGATTGTAGTGTCTGTTTTATAGTAAATAAGTGTTAGCAAACTGTTGAGTGTTTATTTTGATAATCTTTTAAATCCAGATAAAGGCTTTGATGACCCTTTCAACATAACAAAAATGTTTTTGTTAAAAAATCTATCAAGTACATATAACAAAATGATGCAAAGAAAAAAAATACTGGAAGATTATGCAGGTCCCTGCTACAGGGACCTCCTTTTAGTCCCTGCTTTTTCTAGTATATTTTAGCCAGCAGTTTCATGACTGTGCTTGAGGAACTGAGAAAGTCAGCACAAACTTACTCAAGCTATACTACAGAGCATCACGGCTAGTGTTGACACTTAAAACCGATTAGAAAGAGCTCTTTCCCGTTGACTTATTACTCCATCTCTCCTGTGGACATAGCACTGTCCAAACTAGAGTTGTTAAAATGCGGTTAATTGACTAGTCGAGTAGTCGATGGAATTTCTGGGGAAATGCCGCTGGGGCAGTGCAGCATGGAGCCTGGGGTCGGTGGGGGACTCTGAGTCGCCCACTGACCTGGGCTCCATGGCTTTGAAATGTCCTGCTGGGGACTCTTGTACATTTCAAAGGAGGAATACAGAACTCTACATACAGCCTGGGGCCAGCGGGAAGTCCTGTTCATGCTGTATGCAGGTGCTTGCTTTGAAATGTACACGAGTCCCCAGCGGGGGCTCTTGTGCATTTCAAAGCCATGGAGCTCGGGGTCAGTGGGTGACTCAGAGTCCCCCGCCGACCCCAGGCTCCATGCTGCACTGCCCCAGCGGCATTTCCTCAGAACCAGGATCGGCTGGGGAGTCCCCAGCTGACCCCAGGCTCCATGGGGCTTCAGTGTTTTAAAGGGGCAGTGCTGCACAGTTGCCCCTTTGAAAAGCCGCCTTGGGGTTTAAAAGCAGCAGCGTCGCTCAGCTGATCCGTGGCTCAGCTGTGCGATGCTGTGGCTTTGACGTACTCCTTACCCCACCCCCTTACGGTCTCTATATCAAAGCCGAGGTGGAGGGAGGGAATCAACTAGTCGACAGACTATCTGATAAGCAAATGCTTATCGGATCGTCAACTAGTCCTTAGCATCCTTAGTCCACACTGGCTCTTAGGTTAGTATAACTTACGTTGCCTGGGGGGGTGGCTTATTCATACCCTTAAGCGTCATAAGTTATACCAATTTACGTAGTATCTGTGTGGTCTTAGCTGAAATGTGGAAGAAAAGAGGCACAAGCACATTAGACTCTCCCTAAAAAAATGTGTCACTTTGGTGAAGTGAGGTGGAAATAACTAGGACTAAAGACTGCATGAAGAGTGTGCAGGAACTGTAGTAGCTCTTCACTTCCCAGAGAACTTATTCAATAGCACATCCACCCCTTTTTAGATCCCTTTCTAAAGTGTGGACTGAACTGAAAAAGTATTAATTTAAACTAACAAATGATAATAATGTAACAGCTTCAAAGGGGTAGCTGAGTTAGTTTGAATCTGGAAAAACTTAAAAAAACACTAATTGTCTTGTAGCACCTTAGAGAATAACAAAACATGTAGATGGCATCATGTGCTTTTGTGGGCTGTGCTCATGATGCCATCTGCATGTTTTGTTAGTCTCTAAGGTGCTGCAAGACTAATAATTTAACAATCCTTTGGGGTGCTTTAACCCAAACTTGACATGTCTTGACCAGTCTATGGCATTTCAGCAACCTTTCTGATCTACTGTAGTGCAAACCCTCTTTAGGGAAGACCTTGTCTATAACAGACTGTTCAGTCTCATTCTCAATAAGAGAATAGATTTGTGAACTGTTTTAAATGTGTACATCTTCTCTTACTTCACTTATCTTGGCCAACTTGTCAGGTGTCTTGAGCAGATGTTTACAATTCCTTCTCAAGATTTGGCTTTCATCTGCGATCACAGAGTTTGAGCAAGGTCTGTGAAGGTCTTTCTCGTTTATTGTAATATTTGTAATACATGTGCTGTCCCAGTCTTTGTCACTTAACAGACTCTGTAGTCATCTTTTACTTTATGCCCCATGTCTGGTATTTAAGTATCCATATACATATATTGCAGAGTAATGTGGCAGGTGACTTTTCACAGTATAGGAGTTGTAGCTGCATAGTACAATGCTCAGTATGGATCTTCGCTTGCATTCGTGGCTTTTTGAGCTAGTTCTTCCCTCTGTGTATTCCACATTCAGTTACTCCATTGGTTTGAGGAATCTGGGACTAAATGTTTCATGACGAAAGTTGTACATTTTAGCAAAGTTGAGGAAATCCCTATTTTTGAAGTATTCTTGAACTGCGGTACATTGTCAGCCATTAGTATTCTTGGACATGTAAATACAGATTTAATGTGCCTGACAACTGTTGCTGCTGTGGTATCATCAGGTGTGACTACTGGGAAATTGATAAAGTAATCCATTATAAGCAGGTGATCATGTCTTCTCTGGTAGAACATATTTCTGACTTTGCCCCATGGAGTTGCAAATTGCTAATAGATTATTGATGCTTCTTCCTGCTAAGATTTTTTTGTACTTCTCATACATTCTCTCGCTGCTCTACATTTCTTTAATGACACTATTCTTCTGGCTAGAAAACACTTTTCTAGCTCTCCTTTTTATTTGGTCATTCCCATGTTCTCTGTGCATTCATTTCAATCTTTTCCTACTCATCATTATGGGTACCGTCATCTCTGTTCTATCAAGCAATCCTGAGATCACCGAAAGCTCTTTTTTATAGTGGGAATGGGCTGATGGGAAGTGATAATTCCTCCCCACCCCCTTTACATATAGCTTGTATCACTGCTTGCAGCATTTCACCTTTAGCTGATTCGGTCTCCAGTTCATCCTTTATGCCTATTAACTTGTATGTTTGTTTCTTGTTCAGGTTCACCAGGTGGTGCATTATAAAATGGAACATATGGTATTGAGAATGTACCTGCCATTATAAAAGATTTTCCAGGTTGGAATGCCAGAATCACATTATATGTTGTGCATTGTAAATCCTGGATGGTGCTTCTCCAAGACTTTTTTTTGAGTGTTTAGTCAGTAGCTGGTGATTAGTTTCTGCTTTGGAGTTATAACCACGGAGAAAGTTTAAATTTTGTACATTCACATGTTGCCAAGTATATGTGTGTGCACTTCATCTCTATAGCTGTCATAGCCCTAGATGCATGCCTGACAGGCAACCAATCAGTTCCATGACACTGTAATAATACTGTTCCCAGCCCTCCTTTTGAGGTATCTCTACAGGCAGTCCCTGACTTACGCAGATCCGACTTATGTCGGATCCGCACTTACGAACGGGGCTTTTCTTGCCCCAGAGCTCACGGGCGGCGGGTCGCCACCCGTGTCCTCCGGGATGAGAAAAGCTTCTCCCAGTCTCCCTAGTCTGCTGGGGGGGTCCAGCAAAGCTGCTGGACCCCCCCAGCAGACCAGGGACACCCGAGCAAAGCCGCCGCCTGGGTGGCTTTGCTCCCAGGCAAACGAGCAAAGCCGCCCAGGCGGCGGCTTTGCTCGGGTGTCCCTGGTCTGCTGGGGGGTCCAGCGGCTTTGCTGGACCCCCCCAGCAGACCAGGGGGACAGGAGCAAAGCCGCGGAGCATGCCCGCAGCGGGACAGCCCGGGCGTGCCTGGGCTGTCCCGCTGCGGGCGTGCTCCAAGGCTTTGCTCCCCGTATCCCTGCAGATTAGGGAGACGGGGAGCAAAGCCGCGGAGCACGCCAGCAGTGGGACAGCCGCGGCACGCCTGGACTGTTCCACTGCCCGCGTGCTCTGCGGCTTTGCTCCGCGTCTTCCAGGTCAGCAGACCAGGGAGACGGAGCAAAGCCGTGGAGGACTTGGGTGGTCCTGCCACCCCTGTCTCCCTGGTCTGCTGGGGGGGGGGTACAGCTAGTGCCTCCCCCCAGCAGACCAGGCTTTTCTTGCCTACCCCTGGGGTAGAGCAGCTGGGGGCTGCCAGGTTGGTCCCGCAGCGCCGCTCCGGAGCAACCCAGCAGCACCCCAGCTGCTCTGCCCCAGGTGTCCTGGTCAGTTTCAGCAGCGGCTGAATCAGGACGCCTTGGGCAGAGCAGCTGGGGTGCTGCTGGGTTGCTCCAGTAGCACCGAGGAGCCGCGCTACTGGAGCAACCCAGCAGCACCCCAGCTGCTCTGCCCCAGGCGTCCCCAAGTCAGCCGCTGCTGAAACTGACCAGCGGCTGACTACAGGAAGCTGGAGGCAGAGTTGCTCTGCCCCAGGCTTCCTGGAATTAGCCGCTGATCAGTGTCAGCAGCAGCTGACTTGGGGACGCCTGGGTTTCTTAATTTGAATCTGTATGTAAGTCAGAACTGGCATCCAGATTCAGCCACGGTTGAAACTGATCAGTTTCAGCAGCGGCTGACGCCAGTTCTGACTTACATACAGATTCAACTTAAGAACAAACCTACAGTCCCTATCTTGTACGTAACCCGGGGACTGCCTGTATAAAGTTTGGTGTCTTTCATTGGGTTAAAATGCTGCAGCACTGGAGCTGATGTCATAATGTGCTTTGAATTAATTCTCTCTCTTTCATGCTCTGGCATTCATGTCCATTCAGTGATGATGTGGAGGGGATGTCTTTGGTGAGTTGTGCAAGTTGCATGCTTGGGTATGAACTTGCTACCATAATTCAACATGCCATGCCTTTGAATTCCTTTTTTATTTTCAGGGCTCAGTATGTGCAGTAATCCCTGAATCTTTGATTTATCAGGCAAGATTCCTTTTGAGGTCAGTCCTTCTCCCAAGTATTTCCCCCCCATATTTTAAAAATGACATTTGGCCTCATTCATTTTAAGGTTATTAGCTCTCCCAATTTCCATTACTTTCCTTAGTCATTCGTTGTGCTCAATGACAGCAGCTTTGTCCCAAATGACTATGTCAGTCGTGTATGCTTTCACTCCTCTTTGGCCTTTTAGAATCTGGCTTATTTGTACAGTGAAATACTTCTAGTGCCAAAAGTATTATTGCTTCCTAAGATTGCTTTTTGTAGTTGCCAAATGGCATGTTGAAGTGAAGCTTTGATGCTCCATTGTATAAAGGAATCTGCCAGAATCCTGCTGATGCATCTAATCTGCTGAAAATTTTGTCTCGTGCCATCTCAAGCAATAGTTCACTTTTTGTGGGCAAGTGAAAGTATTATTTTTTATGTTTTTATTTTGCTCCTTAAGTTCCATTCACAGCTGTAGTTCTCCTTTCTTCTCTATGGTTACTAAGGAGTGAACGCAAGCTGTTGGTTCTTCTATTCACCAAATGATGCCATTTGCTCTCTTGTTTTGCAGCTCTTCTTCTAAACTCTTTCACAAACCTTGTGGGATTTTTCTATGTAGCATGTCCCGCACTTTCTGAATCTTTTATTAACTTATCTTAATTATTATGGGGACTATTTCCTGTGAATCGATTGTCATATAATCCTATTAATACTTTCATGCCTAGTTCTAGTTAGTCATTCTGTCTGTCTGTGGCATATATTCTCTTAATGAGACTAAGGAACTCACACTGGATACTTGCCTTTGTATACCACCCCATTTTTCTGGGGCCCCCCACTTGGCCAGTGCCCTTAAGGAGACACCCTGTAAGCTCCGCTGTCTACTACACTACTGACTCTGTCACCCATACACACTCTCTCACATGCACACAGTCAATGTCACACACTCCTCCTAACAAACATACTCATGCACACTCCTAAGTCCATTCTGTCTCACACACATGCACTCTCTCACATTCCCCTCTCTCTCTCTCTCTACACACACACACACACACACACACACACACACTGCTTGCAACCTACCTAATCTTTCTCACCACAAACACCTGTATTATTATTGTGCCTCTTACTTCTTAGTACTTCCTTTCAAAATGTACAAATGAACATATATTCTCTGTAATTGTATTCCTTCAAAGCTTGCTATGGATGAAGGTGCTGTTCTTTTAGTTTTTTGGCTCGTCTGTGCATTTCAGAGTTTTATTTCTCTCTTATGCTTCAATTTAATTCTTTGAGTAGGGAGTTCTAAATGTTAACCTGTCCTGGCTGGAGTAATTCTTATATTATCATTATCACTTTTTTACCATATTGTGCTTTGTCATTCATTATTTTAAATGGTACAGTCAACTAACAGTATTTTTCTAGAATATAAATTTAGTTTGTACAAACTTGGGTTATAAAATCCTGTTTGATTGCCTGATTAAAGGGGGTTGAACAGTCTCCCTTCCCCCATCACAGGCAAGGGCTGCACTGGCTGGGACACCGGAGCAGCTCTTTCTTGCGGTGCGCTTAGGGCACTCCACAGGTAGGGGCTGCTCTGGCATCCTGATCGGAGCAGCCTCTGCCTGTGGGTCCCCTGAGCCTGCTACAGAAAGAGGTTGCTCTACGGGACTCCAGAGCAGCCCCAGGGAACCCTGCAGGCAGGGGCTGCTCCAGCGACTGGTTGGAGCAGCCCCTGTCCATGGTACCCCACCCCCCTATGGAGCTAGAGCAGCCCCCTGCCCACTGCAGGCAAGGAGCTGCTCCAGCCCCACCAGTTAACTGGTTAATCTTAGGGTGAGGCATACTAGTTAACCCGGGGGTGGGCAGTAATTTTTAAAAGGGGGCCACTTCACAAATTTCTGAAGTGGCCTTGGACTGCCCCGGAAGGAGTGGGGCCTCGAGTGGAAGGGGCAGAGTGAGGAGGCTTCCTATGCTCCCCCACCTACAGACCCTGATTGGCCTGGTGGTGGGGAGAGCATGTGAAGCCTTTGCCCCCTGTGCCGAGAGATAACCGCCAGCTCCCCCATTCCCAAGTATCGATTGGCCTGGGGGCAGGGGAGTGGCAGGGGAACTGTGGGCTGGATCGACCGGCTTGGCAGGCCAGATTCAGCATGCGGAGGCACTCTTGCCCACTCCTGGAGTAAGGGATTCGGGTGCAGGAGGGCCTGTGAAATCTGGGAAGGTAAAGATTTGAGTGAAGGAGACAGTTGTCACCTACGGCATGGGATTGGGGTGCAAGGGTTTTGGTTGTGACCTAGGACAGGGGACTGGGGTACAGGAGGGGGTGCAGGGGTTTGGATTGTTACCTAAGGCAGGAGGGGATTGTGATCGGGGGCATGGGATTGGGGTGCAGGGTCCGGGAGGGAGTACAGGCTCAGGAAGGGGGCAGAGGGTTTTATTTATGTGGGTTATGGGGGTAGGAATGGAGTGGGGGGAGCAGAGGACTGGGGGGGGGGAAAGAGGAACATGGTTAAAGTTACATACACATGCACCAAAATTTGAAATGGTGCTCCTAATGACCCAGGAGTGGCTAGAAGACTGCAAGAGGGCTTTGGGCTCTAGGAACATGCATTGCCCATGTGGCAGCACAAAGCCTGCCTCGATTTGCAGGCCAACCATTGGGCACTACAAGTCACAGGAGCAGTAGAGAAGTAAGGATGGCAACGTGCTCTCTGCCACTTACTTCTGTGCTGCTGCTCCTAGTGGCATTGCCACTAGAGCTGGGAGCCCACCCAGCAGCCACTGCTCTGTGGTTACTCAGCCAGTGCTTAATTTATGTTGGAACTGAGCCCCAGCACCACTTTCAACACACATTAAGCGCCAAGGGAGGCAGTGGAGCCAAGAAGTGGTGGAAAGGGAGCTGTGGGAGCCTGGCATAATGGCGGGGGTGTGCTCATGGGCTCCAGGGATGTCAAAATACAAATTTGCCCAGGGTGCTATTTTCCCTAAGGCCAGCTCTGGTCATACACTCTGTTCCTTTCTCTATTTTTATTTTTACTTTTGTTTGTTCTGCTGCATGCCCTTTCTAGCATCAGATCCATCTCTTAGTGACCGTTAATATATATTTTTTATTTTATATCTCAGGACAAGCTGGTCATTAATAAGAGAGTCTTAATATTCAGTAATCACTAGACAAACTTTCTAGTATTAAGTCTGTGACAGATTCCCCTATTGTTTCCCCTTCATTCTGTGTTCTCTTCTTCAGAAAACATCTTTTTCGAAGGCTTCAAACTATGAGCTTCAAACATTCCCATACCACTTTCACAAGTATACACCTAGGGCTTCTATGTCTACTGGTGTTAAGAGCAGCAGATTCTTTTGCTCATCCTCCCATGTATTTGCCCCCGTGGAGTTCACACTTTGAATACTTGGCAGACCTGTGATTTCGTCAATGTGAATAGTCTCACCACGAATGCAGATTGCTACTTTTCCACGCTGTCCTGCTTTGTGCAGTTCTCATCCATTTTCTTCCATAAAAGATCCATGCATTGTGCTGGAGGCCTTCCTCTTGTTCTTTTTCTGACTTGTGGATACCAATGAAGCATACATGTTGTCCATCTATTGTGTCTCAGTCTTGACAAATTGATGGTCTCAGTACAGTAAAAC
The DNA here is from genome assembly GCF_049634645.1 of Pelodiscus sinensis. Lineage (NCBI taxonomy): Eukaryota > Metazoa > Chordata > Testudines > Trionychidae > Pelodiscus > Pelodiscus sinensis. The sequence goes on from NC_134714.1 coordinate 58,493,766, forward strand.
CTGCGCTATCCAGAACTTAAGCATCCAGAAAACTGTAGAAACTGGCAATTTTTTGACACTGGGAAAAGGAAAAAAGAAATTAAAAAAAGAAATTGGCCCTTTAAGTGCTCCTCAGACAAGCATGCAGCACGTACCTGAGGGAGGGGTGAATGGCAGCCAGAAGCAAGCATCTCGGCTTCCCCCGCAGCTCCTGGCACCCCGGGCAGGCCAGCCCCCTCGCGGCTTCCATGTCTCCCCCCCAACAGGCTGCCCCCGCCATCTCTGCCTCCCACTCCCCAGTTTCCACCCCTGCTCACCAGGCCACACCCCTCAACTTCCCCCTCTCCCCCCCCTCATGGCTCCCGCTCCGGCAGGCCACCCCTGCCATCTCCACCACCCACTCACCCCGGCTTCCATCCCCCCTCACCAGGCCACATCCCACAGCTCGTGGCTCCCCCTAGCAGGCCACATCCCGGCCCCCATAGGCTCCCCCCCCCCCAGATAACCAGAATATTTAGATTACCAGCACACCCTAATCCCTAGGAGTGCTGGAAAACACAGGTTTTACTGTACATGAGATTCTTGGCATCCTCTGCCTCCATAGCTACCATTCCATCACCATCACTGCAGAAGCGAGGAGGAACTGTACAGAACTGAAGATCATGCTGTATTGTTGTGTTCATAGTTGTTGTGGCCAAATCGTCACCTGGTGGCCAACCTTCTGGTGATGAACCTCTCCGCACTTTGCTAGGCTGGTTCTTGTATGGTGGACACGCAGTCTGCTGCCAGGACCAAACTCGAAACCTTTCCAGCTTGGTAGAACTTGCTAGAGCTTACACTCCGCTTTCATAGCCTTTTAGAGCACAAGGTCACCTCCATGCCAAGATGAGGCAACAGTAGGATTCTGTGGAGGGTGGCCTTCAGATACAGTTCATATTGTTGTTTGAACCATTTTCAGTCATATTCAGCATTCCCGTGGTTCTCAGGGCTGATGGGGGCATTATGTTCAGTTACATGGGCTCTGTAGCAGCAATTTCAATGTTACCATTCACCATCACACTGTGCCCTCTCATGTCTGGTGCTATGTGGTATCCAATTGATGAGCAGAGTGCTGTTAAGATGAGCCCTTTATTAAGAATAGTAACTATGTACAGCAATGAGGTAACAAACTTCTGTGGTGTTTTAGATGCTGCTTGTAATTATTAGAACTGGGAGCACTGGCTGTTGGGAATCTGGAAGCACAGGAAACAGGAAGGGGGATGGGGGGAGGAGATGGGCCAGGCCTGAGTACGAGCTACAGAGGGAAGCAGCAGCAGCTTTGTAAAGAGGTTTCACCTTTGGTAAATAAAGGCTTGTTGAAGTTTGTTACTACCTTGCTTGCATGATACAACTTCCTACTGCTCTGTGTTGTTGCAGCCTACTACTACTACCCAGTTCTGGACTTCTTTGTCTCTGCCCCCAGCAGGAAGGGTGTCATGGGAAACGTATCACAGCATCAGAGTTCTTGGTTTCTGTAGCACAGGTAACAGATAGTGAATCCCAGTGATGATTCAGCCTCCCAATATTCTAAACAAAAAGAGCTCTCAACAATATTTCTATCTCTTTTCATTGCTTCTCACCAACTTAACAGACATTAAAGGGCTCTGAGTAAAACACAGAGCAGCAATCTTGAAATCTTGTTATATTGACTAAAGAGTCACTGGAGCAGACTTTTAATAGCTGCATTAGCATGATGGAAATAGCAAGTTCCAGTGGAGTAAATTTGAACAAAATGCAAAATTTAGAAATCTAACTCAGAGCATACAGGTTATCCGTGAGCAGATGGTGCACTGCATGCTAACTGGTGGAAGAAGCCATATGGATCCTGTATGATAGTGATGGGATAAGTGCAGCTGTAGTATAATAAATCAAAACTCTGTGTTACCTTTTAAACTTTCTAAAAAGCCACACGTTCTTTGCAGTCCACCAAGCAGATTTTTTTTTTGCAGATGTGTTCTGAATCCACAATAGCATAATAATCCTTCATTAAATAAGCACTCAGGCATTTTTAATCTTACCATTATTCTTCTGTGTTACCTTATTTTCTTACTCGGTAGTAGAGTTGTCTACTAAAGAAAAAATTTGAAAGCAAATGGAAAAACTAAAGACAAGTCTTTTTAAACTTTTTTAACAATCATTTCAATTGATAATTGAAGTACTATACAATGAACACTCTCTGAACTTGGAAAACTACAGCACTAGGAGAATAATGGTATCATGTCTGAATTAATGCATAATAACTTAAACAAATTAATCAGGTTGGAACAAAACAGCATTATCAAAAGTATGACATATGGACATTAGGGATGTAATAATGTAGTTGATTAAACGATGAACTGATAAGCAAAAGCTTATGGGTTAATGCTGTAGACTATATGCATTTCCCCTGTCAGTAATTTTTTTAGTGGGCTGGCCAGCAGCAGCTCAGTCCTAGCTCACGCCAAGTCCTGGACCTACCCCCGCTGCGACTCTGCATTTAAAGTGTATTAGGAGCCAAGTAGGCAGGAGCTCAGCCCACCCCAGACAGGGGCTGCTGCCACCCCTTGCTACTGCCTCTATATCAGGCAACAGGTCTGCGAGGGGAACTGGTTTTAAAACTGGCTCCCCTCACAGACCAGCTCCCGCTTGGCACCCCGCTGTTGCCTCTGATACAGCACAGAGTTGCAGGGGGCTTCTTGTGAGTGGGGCCAGAGTGCTGGCTGCTGACACTACCCCCGGGGACTATAGAATAGTCAAGTAACCAATAAGAATTCACGAGGTTTATCTACTATTCAGTTAACTGATATTTAACAGCCTTAGTGGACACAGGAAACCTACCCAGTATTTAAAAAAAATTATATGCTTTAGTGATACCTAGAACATAGAGGAGGACACTTACCCTGTCTACAACCTAAGACACAGTGCAGTCTCCCCTGAATTACTTCTCTGTGTTTTAGTGGTTCAGCTTTGAAATTCATGCAAACTCTTAGGATTAAAGATTTTAATATATCGTACTTCTGGTGATATATACAACAAAATCAGTGTTTAAGACTAATTATATTCTCACACCAGGAGAGCAGTAAAACCACATTTATGCACAGGGGGGCACCAGCAGCTTAGCTGGAACAGTTTACAGCTTCCCATTCACAGTAATAAGAACAGCTGAAGTCTTATTTTAATTTTGAAATTATTGTGTATCCTCTTACTGTTGATAAATGTAAAGTAATGCACATTAGAAAACATAATCCCAACTAACTAGCTGTTAACATTCAAAAGAGATCTTGGAGTTATTGTGGATAGTTCTCTGAAAACATCCACTCAGTGTGCAGCAGTAATCAAAAAAGCAAACAGAAGGTTAGGAATAATTTTAAAAGGACCAGAGAAGAAGACAGAGAATATCTTATTGCCTCTATATAAATCCATGTTTCACTCACATCTTGAATACCGTGTGCAGATGTGGTCGACCTATCTCAAAAAAGATATCTTGGCATTGGAAAAAGTTCAGAAAAGTGCAACAAAATGATTAGGGGATTTGGAATGGCTTCCATATGAGGAGAGATTAATAAAACTGGGGCTTTTCAGCTTAGAAAAGACTAAATTAAGGGAGGATACAATAGATCTATAAAATCATCTTTGGTGTGGAGAAAGTAAATAAAGAAAAGTTATTTACTTGCTCCCCTAACACTAAAACTAAGGGTCATCAAATAAAACTAATAGGCAGCAATTTTAGAACAAACAAAAGACTATTTCTTTACATAATGTACAGTCAACCTGTGGAACTCCTTCCCAGAGGATGTTATGAAGACCAGGACTTTAACAGGGTTAAAAAAAGAACTAGATAAATCCATGGAGGTTAGGTTCATTAGTGGCTATTAGCTAGAATGGACAGGAATGGTTCCTTATCCTCTGTTTGTCAGAAGCTGGGAATGGGTGACAGGGATGGGCGACACTTGATGATTACCTGTTCTGTGCATTCCCTCTGGGGCATCTGGCTTCGGCCAGTGACAGAAGACAGGATACTGGCTAGATGGATTTTTGGTCTGACCCAGTATGGCCATTCTTATATTCTTACGTTCTCACTTGCTTTTTCATTAGGGAAGCATGCTGCTTTCTATTCCGCTAAATAACATTTACAACAAAATGTTAAGCAATGGATATTTTCTTTTCTGTCCTCAATTAATTTTTGAGTGAACGTAGTTCACAATAAAGGTGCTTGCATGACTGCCCTATAAGACCGTACAGCACAAGCTTCAGAAGTAAAAGCTGCTTCAATGTCTCTTAACTCTCACCTGACCACTTTGCAGAGATAAGAACATAGTTATATTTCCGTCAATGACTCAGGGTTTGTCTACACTACACAGTTTTTAGTGGCATGGCTATGCCAAGGCAGCCAGGCCACTAAAAGTCAGGCAGTGTAAACCCTGTTGGCACTTTTGCTGACAAAAAACTCCCCCCTCCTCCTCCGAGCAACATTTGCTTTGTCGGCAGAAGAGCATTCTAAATTACATCTGCCAATGATGGCCCTGGAGGTCATGGGAAAATGACAGCTAGAGATCAACAGACATCCAGAGATTATGGCTGTGTCCTCACTAGTGACATAGCATCTGGAAGGAGGTGATGTAGAGTTCAATGACAGTATGTCATTCTATTGAGGAGGACTCCTACAACTAGTTATACGCTTTAAGGCCGCTTTGCACTGTCATATCACAATATGAGGTTTGGTTTATTGTATCTGCTCTTTGCTGAGAGATTTCTGCTGCGTATACTACATAAAATTGCAGTCATAGTGGGACTGATTTTATTAAAGCATACATGATATGTGCTAGGCTTTGTTCAGTTTTTTAAAAGTCCACCTTTCTTTGAGACATTGTTCTCTCCTTTCCATTATATAAATATGTCTGAGGCTACATGGTAAGTGTATCAAGTTATCAAGTCAAGTTATCAAGTCAATATGGGTGTGGGATTAAGGATACCACAGCTTTGGCACAAAAGTTGAAAAGGGGCATGGTGTGCTTTTTATCCATAAAAATAGGTAGTGGAGTTAACATCTGGATACTATATAGGTCTCACTAAAAATACCTACAATATTTTTTCTCTGTATCTCTTTCCAGTTGGGATTACTGAGCTAGCCAAGGAGTTTGATTGTCTAGTGATGTTACATGTTGTACATGCTTTAAAATGGCAGCTATTAAGAGTTAGGAGCCAGATGACACTGTGAGATTCACTGTGGGTTGTGGGTAAAATGTACATCCTCTTTTTCTTGATTTGTGACAAAGCTTGTAGCTCTATTAAGAATTTGCTTTCATGCATATTAAGGAATAATGAGGTCATGGGAAAATAAGGAACTGGGTTCCAGGTATTTAGGCATCTAACTCCCCATGGGATGTAATATGTATTGTCAATAGATACTTGGCTAGGTTGGAGAACCCAAGTGGAAAGAGAGACAGAGAAAAATTATAATAGGACTTTTTAGTGAGGTCTAGACAATATCCTAACGTCAACTACCTGGAGAGTTAGGTGCCTAATTACCTTTGAGGATCTGGTCTTAACACATTTATTACAGGCAAGACCTATACTTGTGATTGGAGACCTGGACAGGAGCAGAGCTAAGAATTCCTGAGCAATGTTTCCTCTAATTTTTTCCCCCATTCATGTGTGGAATAATTTTTGTTCTTTACACTGAGGGACATGCATCACAAGTAGAAACACATGCTGCCAGCTGTGGCACTTAAATCTCTGCGAACATTGTTCCTGACTTCTAATCCCATTTCTGCTGATTTTCTTTGGCCTTGAGTAAGTCATACAACTGAAAATTCTCAAAAGTGACCCCTAATTTTATCTGTTTATCTGATGTTCAATTTAAGAGAGCCAGTGCCTAATATTCTGAGAACTGCCAGTGCTCTGCTTCTGAAAATCAGGACTATATGTCCGAACACAGCACCCAAAATTAGAAGCGATTTAAGAAAATGTGTCCATTAACCTCTCTGCTTCAATTTTGCCATTTATAAAACAAAGTCACGTGGATTACCTGACAGGATGTTGCAAGTACTGATTAATGGGAATTCATTAGTTAATTCAATCTTTTTCTTAGCAGATGCACAAGGTGCCTCAGGTGGCACATGACCAGGTTTCATCACTGAATTTGGTGGTTGGATCATTGGCCTGATCAGTGATCGATGCCTTCCGGCTATTCAGTTAAAGCATATTTTGCTTTTAGATAGTACCTTCCATCCAAGGATCTCAAAGTGCCCTACAACCATTAGTGAGTCAGTCCTCACAAGTGTCACTGTGAGGTAGGAAAGACTTGTTATTCCTATTTTCCAAATGAGGAAACTGCTATCATGAGGCTAAGTATCTTGCTCAAGACCCTGAAAATTTAGAAAACAATGTGGCTGTAATAGATCATGCACAGAGTTGGTTTTTTGGTGTGACGGGGTTACATTAACATAGCTCCATTAATTCAGCACTATCCACAAAATAATTTAAAAAAATCTTATTTCTAACTTGAAGAAGTACCTATGTAGTAGACAATCATGCCCCAAAGTAAGAGGACTTATTTGAATGGGATTTGGTAAGCAGTTCCATAAGTAAAGTGTTAATCCTTGAAGAGACAGGCAGAAATAAATAAAATGTAACAAAGAAAGCTGTTGAGGGAATCGTTGTACTTTATAGGGCTTATCCCTGTTGACAGTTGCTGTAATATCTGATTCTAATATGAGCAAACTTGGGTGTGCACTGCAGGATTTCATACTGTTTATGTTTGGTGTTTGTTCACATTCATTCTCCTCTCTACGTGTCAAGGCAATTCACTGTTACAAAAGCTGTTTTTATTTATTTTGTAAAGTAGATGTTTGAAAGAGGCAATCTGTGAAATACATTTTTGCTTTTCTTGGAAGTAGTATGATAAGGAGTGGGGCTGTGGCATTTGAGAGGAGGTGGCCCGAGCCATTAGGCTTATGCTTCTTATGAGAAGGGCACGCCGTAATATCCTTCTTGCCACTTAAGAAATGAGCAAAATGTGCTCAGCCATAGAACAAAGGGAAGGAAAGGCACAGCCTTGTTCCTCTTAGCCTGTGAAGTACTACCATGTGCAATGGCCAACATTCCCTTTCCAGAACTAAAGGGTTTCCATGTTTTGTCTTTTTCCTCATACCCTGTTCTCCACAAGTCTTCATTCTGCCCAATCCACAGAGCTAGCCACTGTCTTTGTATCCTCTAAAGTGCTAAAACTACTAGCACTTTTTTCCATGTGCATAGAGAACCCATGTCTTGATTCAGTGCACTCTGACTCCACTGTAACATCCTTCAAGTCCCTCCATTAAAACATTATTTTTTGGAGGCTTGCAGGTTCTATTCCTTCCTTTGAGAAAGTATTTACTAACTAGATGGCCTAAAAAAACCCCACCAAACAGAAATCATTGCACCATCCTGGCATGTTAAATGTCAACTCCAATCTATATGATGGCCATTTAGGCCCCTACCTTGCAAAAATGCATGATTTTACTTCTGAGAGTAGTTACACCATATTTAATGGGCTCATGGAGTAAAGTTTCATGCTTTATTTAATGTTTTCAGGATCAGCACTTAAAGTAATGTGACTCAGGGACCTTGTCCTCATATTTACCTGCAACATATTTACCTGCTTTTAAAATGTTCAGCACATCTTTAGCATTGTTATGATTGTAAGAAATAATAACAGTAATGATATCATATATCAAATCCATGAGTTGAATGATGTTCCAAGTGTATTGCTGATCTCTGTTTCAAAAGGGTGGACATACACTGAACTGCTCAATTGTTTGGTTATATAGAGCCCAAAAGTGTGAAGAGGTAAAAATAAAATATGGAGTAAATTCAGATGTAGTTCAAGAAGGTAAAATCCCCAAACTATTGTTGGGAACTATGTCTGAATTTAAGATAGGATGAAGATAGGAGCCACTTAAAATAGGATGAATTTGAGCTAAGGTCCCTGAGGATCAATTTTTCACTCAGTTCCAGGCTGAGTTTGTGTGAAATAGTTGCAGTTCTCACTGAATTATTTTAGGAAGGTACTGATATAAAACAGTAGCATTCCATCTTATTTGTGTGTTAAAAGAAGCTTATATCCTCCAGAAGGACAGAATCTGTAAGGGATCTATAAGTTAAGGGGCACAGATGATGCAGATTAGGCAATACAACATATTCCATCTTGACTAAACCCCAAACCTTCTACCTATTAATTTCACTGAGTGACCCCTGGTTCATGTGTTACGTGACGGGATACATAACACTTTCTTATTCACTTTTCCACACCATTCATGATGTAATAGATCTGTATCATATCTCTCTTTAGTCATCTCTCTTCTAAAATGACCAGTGCCAATTCTTTTTATCTCTTCTCATCTGAAAGCTGTTTGATACCACTAATCATTTTTGTTGCCCACCTTTGTACCTTTTCTAATTCAAATATATCCTTTTGAGATGGAGTGACTAGTACTACATATAGTATTCAAGGTGTGGGCGTATCATGGCTTTATAGAGTGGTGTTATATTTTTTGTCTTACCTATCCATTTCTTAATTGTTCTTATTATTATGTTGGCTTATTTTACTGCTGTTGCACATTGAGCAGACATTTTCAGGGAAGTATCTACACTGACTACCCACTCTCTTGACTGATAGCAGTTAATTTAGACCGTATCATTTTGTATGTATAGGTTGGATTATGTTTTTCAATGTCCATTACTTTGCATTGATCAACATAGAATTTCATCTGCTATTTGTTGCCCAATCATCCACTTTTATGAGTTCCCGTTGTCACTTTTCACAGTCTGTTTTGGTCTTAGCCATCTTAAGTAATTTTGTATCATCTGCAAACTTTGCCACCTCACTTTTTTACACCCTTTTCCAGATCATTTATGACTATGTTGAAAAGCACTGAGTCTGGTATGGATCCCTAGGAGCTCTGTCTGAAACCAATTTATTTCTACCCATTGTTCCCTATCTTTTAACTAGTTACTGATCTATGAGAGCATGTCTACATGAGGGAATTATTTTGAAGTAACTAAATTCAAAATAATAACTCCCGAAATAACTATTTCAAAATAAGCTTATTCCCCAAGGAGTTATTTCAGAATAACCAGCCCCTTATTTTGAAATAATGGACTTGGTAGTGTGGATGCTCTGCTTGTTATTTTGAAATAAGGGTTTTTCAAAATAACTCCCTAGTGTAGACCAGGGTTGAGGGACCTTCTCCCTTCTTATCCCATGAGTGGTTAGTTTGATTAAGTGCCTTTGGCAAGGGACCTTAGAATCATAGAATAATAGGACTGGAAGGGACCTCAAGAGGTCATCGAGTCCAGCCCCTCGCCCTCAAGGCAGGACCAAGCTCCACCTACACCATCCCTGACAGATGTCTATCTAACTTGTTCTTAAATATCTCCAGAGAGGGAGATTCCACCACCTCCCTTGGCAATTTATTCCAATATTTGACCACCCTGACAGTTAGGAATTTTTTCCTAATGTCCAATCTAAACCTCCCCTGCTGCACTTTAAGCCCATTACTCCTTGTCCTGTCCTCAGAAACCAAGAGGAACAAATTTTCTCCTTCCTCCTTGTGACACCCTTTTAGATATTTGAAAACCGCTATCATGTCCCCCCTTAATCTTCTTTTTTCCAAACTAAACAAGCCCAGTTCATGAAGCCTGGCTTCATAGGTCATGTTCTCTAAACCTTTAATCATTCTTGTCGCTCTTCTCTGTACCCTTTCCAATTTCTCCACATCTTTCTTGAAATGTGGCGCCCAGAACTGGACACAGTACTCCAGCTGAGGCCTAACTAGTGCAGAGTAGAGCGGCAGAATGACTTCACGAGTTTTGCTTACAACACACCTGTTGATACAACCTAGAATCATATTTGCTTTTTTGGCAACAGCATCACACTGTTGACTCATATTCAACTTGTGGTCCACTATGACCCCTAGAGCCCTTTCTGCCATGCTCCTTCCTAGACAGTCGCTTCCCATCTTGTATGTATGGAACTGATTGTTCCTTCCTAAGTGGAGCACTTTGCATTTCTCTTTATTAAACCTCATCCTGTTTACCTCTGACCATTTCTCTAACTTGCTAAGGTCATTTTGAATTATGTCCCTATCCTCCAAGAAGTCGCAACCCCACCCAGTTTGGTATCATCCGCAAACTTAATAAGCGTACTCTCTATCCCAATATCTACATCATTGATGAAGATATTGAACAGTACGGGTCCCAAAACAGACCCTTGAGGAACTCCACTTGTTATCCCTTTCCAGCAGGATTTAGAACCGTTAACAACAACTCTCTGACTACGGTTATCCAGCCAATTATGCACCCACCTTATCGTGGCCCTATCTAAGTTATATTTGCCTAGTTTATCAATAAGAATATCATGCGAGACCGTATCAAAGTCTTTTTGAAAGTACAAGTACACGATATCCACGGGATCACTCTTGTTGGCATTTATCATTCCTTCTCAGAGCATGCCTCCCAGCGCATTAGAGAGGGAAAATCCAGTCAGGATAGATAAACTCCTCACAGAGAAAAGACAGTCCAGGAGTGCCATTCCTGGTCCATAAAACAACTTGCAAGGCATATACTGAAACCAGTGGGGGTACATCAAAGCCATTTGTCTCAGCTACTGTTATTTATTTGTTATGATGTGCAGGATCAGATTCTCTAATGGGCTATGTTCACTTTGCACCTCTAATTGGCCTAAAACAACTACATGGCTAGTAGAGCATTCCCTCTGTGTAGGGAACTCTGCTCCAGCATAGTTTCTCCATGCCTGTCTCCGCTCATCCCTGATAAGGTGTGGGCAATGGTAGGGAGGAGGCTTGACAAAGTGGACTTCTGACTCATGATGTTTGTTTAGCATTAAGTTCCCCAGCGACTTTTCACCAGTGTATAAGCTAGAGCTGTTCCTTGCTGGCTCTAATTTGCACCAGGGCTAAGTGGCTCGAGACGATGGAGCTGCAGCTTCCTAATCATCCCCCTTTTTGCTGCATCTGTAAGAGCTTGGACACGTTCAAGAATCTCATCTGCTGAATTTAAAAAACAAACACAAAAAAATTAGAGTGGCTAATATGAGTTTGGGAATGAAGGTTTTAAAGTGTTTTCATTTGGGGTCTGGAATTCATCTGGGATACTTACCACTGGTATTCATGATCTGCTTTATTGTTAATTCTTTCCTTTCTAGCACTGGCCAAACCACCTTTTTTCTTACTTATCCCCTCTTGTTATCTTTACAAATTCTACATTCACTTGAAGTTTCAGTGCAGATGAAAAAAGTCTGCTGCTCACTTGTTTTGTTAAATTGACTCAGCTGATGGCCCTGTTCCCTGTTTGTAACTGATAGGGGTCGTTGCTCCTAAAAATGCAGATTTGGTTGGATTATGCTACTAGTAGATGTGCAGCAGGAACTAGAGAAAGGTTTAAACAAGACAGGCTAGCTGAAATTGTAGCAGGTGAGTGATATCAAGAGAGGGCATTCAGTATCATAGTGGGAACATTTTTGCACTTTGTGGTTGTTTTTAGAGTATGATAGTTATTCTGTCTTCCCAGTAAGTGTGTTACAATTAGTTCTTTGAAAAATGGGGTGAAAAGGTAATTTCTTCCTGTTTTTAAACAATTAGGTTTTTCGTGACATTTTCTGACTCACTTTAGCTGCAATGGTGACTGCAGGAGTGCAACTAGCTGTTTTGGGAGGACATGCAAGATATCATTTTGGACTCCCTTCTTTCTTGGCTTACCTCTTGAGCATTACTGCTTAGCTAACGTTATTTCACTCCATCTTTTCAGTATATTAAAGATCAATTAAATAAGTTTGCATAGTTTTAATTGTGCCTATTATTTAATTTAAAGAACAACAAAAACAGTGATGTTATTTATACATGTCAAAAACCAGCATTTCCCAAGTAAAATCAAATGTCCCATAATTTAAATTTGAGAGCAGTCACTTGCATTGCTTAATATCACATAAAATAATCCACTAATTAATTTGTTGAGACATACATACTGTAACCGGCAGCATTAGAATACTTACAGTTATAGTCTTGTGCATCTTGTTTTCATGCCAGTACATGTGTCCGAGACTTCTGTGAAGGGGGTGCATTGTGCAAGCCATTTGCTTTTTTGAAAGATAGCGTCCATTCAGTGTGGATGCTATCTCGCATTTAAGCTGTGATTACTATGGACCGAATGGCCACTTGGGCACCTGTGCTTTTTCCTCTTTCCTCTTCTTTCGAAAGAACTCCCTCTTCCCCGTCCACACATGTCTTTTTCTGAAAGAGCTTATTTGGAAAAAGGCTTCTTCCTTGTGGAAAGAGGTTTACCAATGTCAGAAAAACCCCTGCGTTCTTTTGTTTTTTTTCGAAAGAATGCAATTGCGGTGTGGACGTAAGTGAAGTTTTTGTTTTTCCGAAAAAACTCTGTAGTGTAGATGTGGGGGCACAGGGCAGGAGCCTTTTGGGTGTTCAGGAATAAGAACAGGAGGTTGGGGATGGGGGCTCAGGGCAGGGGGATGTAGAAGTGCTGGAATCAGGGCAGGGGGTTGGGAGGTGTAGGAGTGAGTGTGGGGGAGCAAGCATGCACCTTTTCATTTTATTTTCCAAAAATAAAAAATTAATTGAGTTAATGATCTGAACAATACTGGGTTAATCTTCTAAGTTACGTCTAGACTGGCATAATTTTCCGGAAATGCTTTTAACGGAAAAGTTTTCAGTTAAAAGCATTTTCGGAAAAGAGTGTCTAGATTGGCACAGACGCTTTTCTGCAAAAGCACTTTTTGCGGAAAAGCATCCGTGGCCAATCTAGACGTGCTTTTGCGCAAAAAAGCCCCGATCGCCATTTTCGCAATCGGGGCTTTTTTGCGGAAAACAAATCTCAACTGTCTACACTAGCGCTTTTGCTTAAAAGTTTTGCGCAAAAGTGACTTTTGCCCGAATGGGAGCAGCATAGTATTTCCGCAAAAAGCATTGATTTCTTACAATAGGAAGTCAGTGCTTTTGCGGAAATTCAAGCAGCCAGTGTAGACAGCTGGCAAGTTTTTCCAGAAAAGCGGCTGATTTTCTGGAAAAACTGGCCAGTCTAGACTCAGCCCTACTGTATAAAAATATGTATATACTATCTAGATATTTTATGTATTTAGTAAAGATCTCATTGCCTACTAGATGAAAAAAAGTCATAACTCATGGCTTGAATGTTTTAATAGGACTATTTTTTGTTTCATATCTGTAAAATGTGACCTTTAAAAATGCACTACAGAATGAGAACCTTGACTTATATTTGAGCAAAAATGAATACACTTTCTGTAGAAAGTAACTCAATAGACTACCTGTTCATTTACATGATAATCTCTATGTTGGTGAGCTAAATTGTAGAGGTTTTCTAAACATTAGTTTCTAGTAGTGTCTTGAATTTAAAATAAAAAGGCTTTACAGTTCTCTTTGGAAAAATGTATTGTAAAACTCACCTCATTTCCTTTAGAACAATATCCCAGTGCCCGAATTACAGTACACTGTCACATGACAGTGGGTACAGTCTTTCGTAACCCTGATACAGGATGTGATTAGGGACAGAAAAGACACACTACATGTAAAATTCCATTCACAAAGAGAAAAAGTAAAAGCTGAATTAGAATGGTGAAAAAAAAGAGAAGTTATTGAGTAAATATAGACCCAGCTCACTTGTTCAACAGTATGGTCATAACCATAAAACCAAATATCTTGCAGATTGCACAGGTTCAAAAAGGTTCAAATAAGGCCATCAAGTATGAGCACTACCACCATGAAAATCACTGAGGCAATGATGTTCAGAATTCAAAATATAAAAAACTTTTAAATCACTGGTTAAAATTATATCCCCAAGACCTCATATGTGAAGAGGCAACAATGGCAAAAACTGTCAGTTTTGAAGATTTGACTATGCATATGTGACCTTGGACAACCCATAGGTTGGTGCCCTAGACCCCAGCTTAATCCGGCCCAGTATGTAACCCACACACCTAGTGTGGTTCACTGTCCTATGCAGTGGTCCTTACAGTGTGGCTATGTCTACACTACAGAGTTTTTGTGGGAAAACGGCCATTTTTCAGCAAAAACTCGCAGAGCGTCCACACCTTAAGTGCGTTTTTGCACAAGAGAATCAAAAAAACAGAGGGGTTTTAGTGCAATTGGTATTCCTCTTTCTACGAGGAAGAACACCTTTTTGTGAAAAAGTTCTTTCTCAAAAAGGCATATGTGGACGGGAAAGAGCTTTTTTTTTGCACAAAAAGAGGAAAAAGCACAGGTGCCCTGGCGGCCATTCTGTGCATACCAATCAGTGCTTACTTTTGAGAGAGTGTCCGTGCAGTGTGGACATGGCTTTTTTGATGCACTTTTGCAGTGTGGACACACTCTTGTGCAAGAAGTTTTTGCAGAAGATCTCTTCCAACAAAAGCTTCTTGCACAAAAAGCCTGCAGTCTAGACATAGCCTGAGAGATAAGGATGAGAGAGCTCACTCAACAGCCTTCAAAGAGAGCCAGCTGGCTTAATTGTTCAAGCTGTAAAGGCTTCTATATTAAGCACCAGAGGTTTCAGGTTTAGATTTGCTCAGTGGTGGTTACAGGTATAACCAGCTTTGCTATAGAACATCTGAGTTCATTTCATACTGCTAAATTTAAGAATTTATTTTCACACTGTACATGCTGTTACTTTTTATATGTTGTTTTCCTGGCACAATTATGTCCTGCAGTAGCTCTTAATTACTGTTCACTCTCATGAATTATGTCATTTGCAGTTGAAGATTATAGCAAAGGTGTTTTGTTTAAGTTCTGCTACTGTCTCTAATATTAAATATTTGTTTCAGTATTTTCCTATCTTTTACATATTTAGAAAATACTTGGACAAGGTTTTCAAAAAAGAATGCCCGATGTTAGGCTTCTTAATCTACTTTTTAGGATCTAAGTGACCCTGTTTTCAAAAGTGCTGAAAATGTGATAGAAGTTGGGCGTGGGGCCTGAATGTGAAGCTCTCTTTTTGAAAATCTTGCCCTGGATTTCTTGGAAAAACTAAAGCAAAATCTTACTTTTTGCCTTGTAATACGGTGTGCACACATCTGTTTTCATTAGGTGGTGCCCATGAAGGTCTTCAGCATTTGGGTCCCTATGGCAATATCCCAAATATTGTGGCTGAGCTGACTGGCGATAACATACCAAAGGATTTCAGCGAAGACCAAGGCTATCCTGACCCTCCAAATCCCTGCCCAATTGGAAAAACAGGTAATTCTAGAATATTCTATATAGGTTCCTTATTCCATGCTCATTATCATAGTATCAGAGTACTTTGCAATGGTGCATTAAGTCAGAGGTTCTTAACTTTTTGACTCATACCCCACCTATGTATTTTTTGTGGTCCTCTCACTCCCTTTCAATAGTAAAATGTGTGGTGCATGGGGTCAAAATGTCATGCCCAGCCAACCCTCTGTCATGACTGGCAAGTGTAGGTGTGTTTTCAGGTGCCCTAAAGGTAGAGATGTGATGGGGCTGTAAGTCAAAGGGGACTTCAGGACACAGGTGTGGAGAGTCCTTCGAGCACAGGTGTGTGTGGGATGCAAGTGACTGATGGACTCTGGGTTGTGCAAGACCTAAAATCTTGGTTTGTAATTCATTTGATAACAGGTTGGTGGCAGGGTCCATCACCCTCATATAAAAGTTATAGTACCACACTCCTATTCCTTCAGTCCTCTGGGTGGGGTGATGAGCCCTTGCATCCTACATCTGGCTCCAGCTTAGAGTCTCTTGGAAGCCCTGTGGAGGAGTTGCAATGCTGGGGCTCTCCAGTCCCAGACCTGCTCCCTGCAGGAGGCACAGACTCCATCCTCCACCTAGCACCACTCACTGGGGCCTCCCCAAGCTCATCCTTGGCATAGCCAGACAACCATGACAGGCAAAGTCCTCAAGGTCATGCAGGAGCCATGTTGCTCTGAGGGCTTGGCCTGCACCACTTCGTAGAGGTTTAATGGCACCTGAGTGAAGTGTGAGACCAGCATCAGAAGGGCCAAGCCCAGATAGTGGCACTCAATGTGGAGCCAGGGAAACAAGCAAAGCAAGCCCAGTGGGGAGCCTAGTCCTTAACTGCAAAGATCCCCAAGTTCTTCATTGTTCACCTCTGCCACCGTCTTCAATAGGCCATGAGAGAGAGACCAAATTTTAGTTGGTGGTGTTAATTACTGAATTATTAGATGACTGACTCTGTATTATGCACTCATAAAAAGTTTGACATGCCCTGCAGTTGAGTACCTATGCATTAAGCATTGTAGTTAATATCTAACACATTCTCTCATCCTCTCCCCTAAGGGGGAAGTGTGAGCAATGGGGTGTTTTTATTTTGGAATTTATTTACACACACACAAACACATACACACACACATCTACACCTACTGCAGATGGTAGTGGGCTTTGTGATGGTCCTTAGTTTTGGGGGATGTTTGTTCCACAGTTTTGGAGGGTGTGTCTAGACTACAGGGTTTTTAAAAAAAAAGTGGCCTTTTTTCGAAAAAACTGTTCCTGCGTCTAGACTACCACCGCGTTCTCCTTGACAGTAAATCGAAAGAACGCGGTGGTTTTGTTGATGGTGGTAAACCTCATTCTACGAGGAATAATGCCTTTTTTCGAAAGTCATCTTTCGAAAAAAGGTGCTATTGCATGAAAACGGCTTTTTCGAAAGAGCGTGTCTAGACTCTCTTTCGAAAAAGCAAGCTGCTTTTTTGAAAAATCTTCTTGTTCTCTAGATGCTCTTTTTCAAAAGAGGCTTTTTTGAAACATACTTTCAAAAAAACCTCTTTCGAAAGAGGCTTGCAGTCTAGACGTAGCTGGACTGGCCTCCAAGAAAACTCTATTTCCTGCATGAGCTTTACCTTCATGATAGAAAGTTCCGTTGTGTCAAAAAAGCAACATTGTCAAATGTGATCTTCATCCTGGAGTTTTAGCTGATCCTTTCAGTACCCTGGGCACAATTCATGTGGGTTCCTACTTCTGTAAGGAGCAGATCCAGCTCTTATTAAGTGAGGTGCCCAAAGGACTCCAGCACTTAAATCATTAGCTAAACTCTGTTTGTTTGCAATAGGAGCTGAATGGACTGTATTGGGAGTGAGGACTATATTTTTTAAATTACATTTTAAATTTCTGAACTTAGATGTATTTTCATAATTGAGAAATATTTTCTGTGTAGTATTTATTAACGTTATTTGAATAAAGTACAGACAGTTATCCTTAATCTTGTTACCAGATGTTCTGACTAGCTGTAGAATTGTTTAGAAAAGAAAAAAAATCATAAATATTTTTGCAACTTTTTATTTGATTATTTGTTAAAATTCTGAAAAATTCCAAATAGCCCTAATAATTCCTTTATATGAAATACACTCAGAGCTCCTGTACACAGGGTGAGGGGGGTGAGGAGAAGAAAGGATAGTGATTGTCTGTTTTTGAAATAATTCATGCTCTTACTTGACTATTCTGTAACCCACCATCTAACATCCCTAGTGGAGATTATGTCTACTAGTATCTTAGTAGAATGGTTTTTGGGGCCTTAAGTGGAAACTCAAATCTGTGTCCAAGTGGTGACTGTTAAAACTATATTAAGCAAAGAAATTACTAGAAAATTTCCTCATTGAGGTTTGTGGATTTGTTAAATGGAAAACAAATCCTTCTGAGTTATTGTTTGTTTGGCAACACTGGCATCGATCAGTGCTGGAGCAAGTCTCTCTGTAGCTGTGAGACAAGGCCACCACAGGCCTGTGACAGCCCCATCCCCAGTTTGAGGTAAGGATATTAAATATCGATTGATTAACTAATCAAAGAGTTGATGGGTTCTAGAGGATTCTAGAGAAATTTCTTGTGGTAGCTATTAAACTGCACAAAAATCTCTTTCACATGGGGATTTTTTTTTAAACTGGGAAGAATACAGTGTTTTGTCTAAAAAAATATTGTCTGTGCCCTTGATTGCTTGTGATGCTGATGGCAGAGGTGGGAGGAGGGTAGGAGTGGAGGAGTGGAACTGGAAAAGCAGTAGATTTAACTTTCCAGTGGGCTGCCTTTAAAAAAGACTGTTAAAAAGATTAAAAATACCCCGATTGAGTCTTTTCAAAGAGAAAGCTGTGTAGCATCTACAGCACCCCAGTTTTGTAAAAATGTGTATAAAATAACTGAATTTAAGAAATTTTGCAACTAAATATGAGTTGATCATAGCACACTTTGCAAGTTTGTAAGCAGTCAGTGCTTTCTTATTGCTTTTTTGCAGCTGATGATGGGTGTCTAGAAAATACACCAGACACTGCAGAGTTCAGTAGAGAATACCAACTGCACCAACACCTTTTTGATCCAGAACATGACTATCCCAGTCTTGGCAAGTGGGTGAGTAAATTATTTTTATTCATTTTTGCTGAGTGTTAGAATGACTCCTGGATCTGCTAAATGGTACCATAGCGTTGTAAGGAACAGGCTGTGAGTTTCCTTCTCCTGAAAAAGGAATCACTTGAAAGGAAACCTCTTAAAGAGATGTACCTACTCCTATTTAAAATACATCAATATCAAATTAATGGCAAAAAAGTGAAAAATATATTACTGATCAATAGGCAATAAAAATTACAGAAAATAGAAGCTTCTAGTTTATCACCTATCCTAAAGCGTGATGGTTATGTACTTGTTAAATCCAACTACCCAAACAGATCATATTCAGATTATAAGACACTGGCCACCAAACCTATTTATAGCATTTTTTAGCACAAAATTTCAGATCATAAGTAAAGACCAGGGCCCAGGTTTTTAAAATTATCTGGTCAATGATTAATTTTACATTCAAGGTGGAAAGCTGAGATCTTCAAACGAAAGTGGGTGCCTAGTTCCCAGAGGAATCAAAGGTGCCTTAAATACCTTTTAAGGATTTAGGCTTATGTGACTTAGACAGCTCAGTCCCATTTTCAAATATGACATATGCATAATTGACTCTTAATGAGACTTAAGAGCTTAAATCACTTAGACCTTATAATTCTGAGCAGAGTAATTCCCGAATACCTTTAAAAATCCGGGCGCAGGAGACAAGTCGTTGGAGATTATACTATTAGCTAATGGTCATTCATGACCAAATGCAGCTACTCTTGGGCATGCTAAATAATAACTTTCAATATTACTATATGCAGAGTGATTTCAGTGGACTACTCATGGAGAGAAAGGTATCATTCAGCATCCACAACGGTGGCAGAATTGATTCCTTCCAGACTGAGTTTTATTATTCATTTCACTGAGGTCAGGATCAGGCCTTGAAATGATCCAGTTGAAATATCCTCAGTCTGTAGCTTCCCTCATTTAAAGAGACTTTTTTTCCAATAAAATTACATTGAGCCGAAACAGTATTACAAAATGAGTTTATTTTTTTTGGTCCAAAATCAGTTTTTAAATGAATCCTGAATAACAAATATAGCAAACAAAATAGGGGCAAAATCTTGCTTTGTGCATACAAGTAGTATAATAACTTCAGTGAGATTACTTACATGAGAACACAGGCCAGATTTGGTCTGAGGAGAGTTCTGCTTCTTAATCTTAAAAGACACATTACATCAATCGGCTGTCTAATACCAAATCCAATGTAAGACAACAATAGCAGGTCATGACTAGCACTTATAGAGCAAATCAAGACATCTCATACATAATTGTAACTGTTTAGTGTAGATAATCTTACTCAAAACCAGCTATGCAGATATGGATAAACAGACGTGCTTGGCAGTGCCTCCTCTTGCTGTAATCATGAGACAATGATACATCATTTAGAATCAGCCCAGCTTTAGATTTATAGCCTTAATTACTTAACTTAAATGATCCCTAAAATTCTAGGCAAAATCAAGCCAAAAATCCAAATATTGTAGACTCTTAATGCAGTCTAAATAATTAGCATCAAAGTTGTAATATTAAAAACACCAGATGGTGAACTAAATACACTGTTTATGCCAGATAACGTTGTTAGTTTTCTTATTACTCATAAGTAATTAATTTTCATAATGCCATTCTGAAGACTATAAAAATATGTCTGCAAGTTTTTGGCCTATGACAGCATTTCTGGACCAGGGTACATCATATTATGTTGTCACTAACAACTTATGCTAAATAAATTGTGGGCAATCATTAGTTAATATTGTAAGATACCTTATCTTGAGCTTTGGTGGATTTTTTTTTAAAGTTTTCCATCAGTTACTATTAATTCAGGGAAAAAAAAACTTCCCACATATGGATTAAAACAAACTGTTTGCTTCCTGACCAAAATTATATGTGGCAGCAGGAAAGCCACGTCCAGATCTTTTTAATTAGAAATGAAACAGCTGCTAATATCCATGAACAGCTGCTAATATCCATGAACAAATATTCAGTTGAGATCCAAGATTGTTGGCCCAATTGCTTCCTCATCATACATTGCTAGATATTAAAAAGAGTAAGAAATACAGTAATGCTGCTGTTGAAGAACTATAGCAAAAGGGCAGTCTACAAATTAGCTAATTGAGATTTTTTAAAATAACAACCATGTGATAAGGTGACACAGGGCCTTTCAGTTTTAGGTCACTGATTGGAATCTGTCTTAGATATGAAGTGAATGAGCAAAATAGGCTGTTCATAGACGTGGATTATCTAGTAGATAACTGTAGTGCACCCATATCCCTCTCACTCCCTGCAAACTCTCTCTCCAAAACAATTACCATAGCTACCTTTAGTTGATGCATATGTTGGCAATTTCAGTCGAGAGGCCAAGGACTGACATGGGGGGGGGGGGGGGGGGGAGGGGATTGTATTATTTTAGATCAGATTTCCCCAATTGGTCTGTGTGACTGGAGTAGGTAAATTTCTGTAATTAAGAATCACTGTACCCAGTGCCTATAGCATCAGGGTGTCTTCTATAATATAGCTCAAATGTGGCCATCATTTTAGGGAAGGGATCACTGCCTAACCTAAGCCCCTCTTGGGATCTTGACAGCACTGGGTCAGCGACCTACACTGTTTGTGATTTCACAGGTCCCAGAGCAAACAGCCTGTATTCCCTTAACATTAATAGTCAAAGCTGAATTTGCAGATTAAGTAATGTTGACTTGTTTAGGAAAGAGAGGAAAGAAATAGATTTTTTTAAAGAAAATAATATACTTGAGTATTATTGTAGTTATTGAACTTTGTAACACCCGTGTGTGTGTGTGTGAGAGAGACAGACTGTTACTTCAAGTCTGAAAACATAATGGCTGTGTCTAGACTGGCCAGTTTTTCCGGAAAATCAGCAGCTTTTCCGGAAAAACTTGCCAGCTGTCTACATTGGCCGCTTGAATTTCCGCAAAAGCACTGACTTCCTATTGTAAGAAATCAGTGCTTTTTGCGGAAATACTGTGCTGCTTCTGTTTGGGCAAAAGTCTTTTTCCGAAAGACTTTTGCGCAAAAGGGCCAGTGTAGACAGCAGAGTTTTCTTTTCTGCAAAAAAGCCCCGATCGCGAAAATGGCGATCGGGGCTTTTTTGCGGAAAAGCGTCCGTGGCCAATCCAGACGTGCTTTTCCGAAAATGCTTTTAATGGAAAACTTTTCTGTTAAAAGCATTTCCGGAAAATCATGCCGGTGTAGACGTAGTCACTGTGTAAAGGTTAAATAATGGTAGCAATAACTTCCTAAGGAAGATTTGAGCCATATTGATATAGTTCAGTTATATTTAATGGAGATAAGTTATCATTGATGGCATATTATTATCAGTTCATGTATAAGCATGTCAGTCCTTTTTTTGTGTGTCTGAAATGGAAACATGCATAGATTGACTTGTTCACTTCCAATTTTTATAGTGATCTTTATGCTTCAGAGGATAAGAGATTCTAAAAGACTGCTGATTGTATTTTTCTTGCCATGGGACAGATGCCTGAGGCTGGTGAGATGCCTGAGATCACATGAGTTTGGTGATTCCTCCTTAAGCATGTATCTGCTAGTGCTGAGATCTCTTACCTTCTGGCCAGAGAAACTTCGCTTTTTCCCCCTTTCTTCCTTTCTGATTAAACCTTTTCTTTTGCAATAGGGAAATATTTTCCATCTGGATCCAAAATCTCTTCACCCCCTAGTTTCTGTCTCAAGCTGGTGATACCCATATAGAGAGGTGCATGAGCTGTTGCTGGCAAGCAAAATAACTTCCATTACAATTTACTCTTTCACATAGGAATATTTCTTAGACTGGCTGACTGCAGAAGTTTTAAACATGCTCATGCTATGGAGTATAGCCAGAGGCAATAGAGTATAGCCAGCCTATCTGACTCATTCTGATACATGTGGAGAACTAAAAAACAATGACATTTTTAACAACATTTCTGTATATTGAAGCAGGAAATAACATAAATTCCCATCTCTAGGATAGAAACAGTGCTGGTTTAGCTTATCAGTTAGAGTGGGTGAACCAGAGCCAGTTAAAAAAAAAGAGAGAGAAATGATGAGCAGGAGCATAAGTGTACCAGAAGATCCAGACCTCAGCATGAAAGAAATTGCTATCCCTGATCCTTAGACCTTGTTGAACGTCGGTAGCTAGCACTTTATGGATTTCTATTTGTACTGACTTTTTTATATTTACTTAATATTGAAAAAGCTGATGGGAAGCAGAATAGTACAATATGATGACCAAATCTCATCCTATTGGATCTGGAGTTTCCAGGTGTTGAAATGAGCAAAGAAGTAATTTTTGGACATCTCAGAAAGAACAGCTTCCTCCTTAAAGACTTGACATTAGGAAGTTGACGTCCCACCTTTGTCTCCCAGAAAGATGTCTGTCCCACTAATCAGGGATGGTTCTATGTAAACAAGTGAGGATCTCTTTAACAAATGGGGGAAAGGACTCCATTAATATGTTTTATGGCAGCCTTGTAAGGTTAGTATAGCTGAAAACAATTGCTGTTCAATAAGGACAGGTGGTGTTACATGTTTCAAAAGAGGTCATTCGCAACTGAATTAGCAGCTTGCTCACAAGAAATTAACTGTTGCACAAAATAGAGGGATGGTGTGGTTTGCAGTGAGCTGTGCCACTTGGCTTTTCAACATTGGTTAGTCCATCTAAAGAATAAAGAATTTGATCATTTTCCAGCCTGACTCTGAAGGCATTTTGATGTTTTAAAATAGATTTTTACAAATGCTTGTACATAGTTATATGTGCATTTTTATGGTAATTGTGCATATTAACCGCCAAATAACTGACTTGCAATAATTGTAATAACAGGGAGCACCAATTATGTGGACACATTTTTTCCCAATCACATTTTTAAAGAGGGGGCAGTAATAATGATTATTAGGTAGGGTCACATCAATGGTTGACCTTTTTTAATGTTGGATGCTAACAGGTTCTTCAGTTCAATGCACTATATTTCCAGTTTGTACTGTTCATAAAACTTCAGATATGAAGACTGTGAGACCTGGAGATTCTGAGTATAATGATAAAAAGTATTTCTCTAGTGTGCAGCGTTGCTATTGTATTTTTCCTTTTAAGTAAATTATGCTAAATGGTCCTATATATCCAAAGCATGGAGCTGGGCATCCGCATTTTCTTGAAATCACCAAAGAGATCTAAGGAGAGATCCCGCCCTCTCCTCCCCAGTCTATGGCATTAGTCAGTTGGGTACAAACATCATAATCTGAGCACTTGGGCCCAAGGTCAGACCCTAATGTCCAAAACTGAATAACTAGGCTGGGTGCTAGGGAAATGCACAGGGAGAAGCAAAAGGAAACAGGGCCCAAACACATACACCCATCACAGGCACATATTTTCAGATTTGCTTTTACCACATGAACACAATCTTAGATCATGTTTCATAACCCTATCTGCCCTGTGCTACACATTATACTTAAATGGTAGTTATGGTCTTAAATCATTTCCAAACAGACTAAACAAAATATGATCTTGTTGAGCGGGAACAGTTCAATTGTGAGGAATTTTCCTGCCTAATATGAGTATTAGCCTTAATAGCCATGCAAGTTTGTCTCTCTGAGAGATTTTTTCCCCCCCCGAATGAAAAGTATAAGGTCTAACAGCGGATTAAGATAAACTGCAAATGATGTGCTGGTTCTTACAGGGAATAATTTACTCATCTGTATTTTTTTTAAATATTAAAATGGAAGCTCTTCTTTGAGAGCTTGTTCATGTCTATTCCAGTGAGGTGTGTGTGCACCATGTGCACTGTCATCAGAAACTTTTTCCCTTAGCAGCACCGATTGGGCCAGCCAGAGAGCCCCCTGGAGTGGGGCCAGTATAGCATGCTAAATATGACCCTTCAGGCCTGACTGTCCCACTGTTCCTTTTCACTGTCAGTGGTGGTTTTGGAACACTGTTCAATTGTTCGCAAGTGCACCCTAGCCTAGTTGTTCTAGCTTAGTAGGTAGTTTATTAATAGTTAGTAATTTGCTGTTAGTGACTTTAGTTAGTAGGGTGATAGTTCATTCATTGCTACCCACTCAAGGAGGTGTATTATGCCACACGCCCAGGGTTTTAAGGCTTGTGGTTCATACTATAAGCCTAAGCTTAATAGTGACCCCCACAACTCATGTCTGCATTGCTTGGGGGAAGCTTATTAGCAAGAATTGCAAATCATTTATGCCCTTATACAAAGAAAGAATGGGACTTTCGCTTGAGGCAATTGCTAATGAAAGCTGCACTCAGACCAGTAAGACCTGAGCAAAGGTCTCTGCTAAGGACCTGCAGCACTGAAAATACCTGGCAGCCCCCAAGAGAGGGGAAAGGGGTTGCTCCTCTTACAAGTCTGTTAAGCCCTCCTACAGGCCAGAGGCCCTCCAAGCAAAGGGAAGCGACACCGTTGACTCCATTAGCTCAGGCACGGTTCAGTGAGCGGCTCCCCCATGACGGTGAAGAAGTGGAGTCAGTGAAGCCTACAATGCCTCATACTTTTGAGGCTGCCAGAGTCTTAATTGAGCTGATGACACCTTTGCCATGAACAGATGTCCCTAGACCTCTGGCACTGGCCAGGCACCTGGCCTTGCAAGGGAAGCCTTCTGTGATGTGATGTGCTCCCCGTCTCTGGACTGCACTGGTCAAGGCACTGCTCTGACTTGCCCGAATCCTGGTACCACTCACTAGTGCCAGCAGTGCCTTAAGCATGCAAGACACGAAATTCAGTGCTCCCCAGCACCGAATTATTGGTGCCCATTCCCATTGGGCTCTGACGTGTGACACTGTTTGCCAGACACTCTCCTGGCACTGAGGGACAGGCATTGTTCCTGATTGAGTAGCAATCATTGGACTTTACCTTCTCCCACCAGTACAGAGCTCCTCCACCACTTGTGCAGAGTTCCCTGGCTGAATACCATAGAGTTCCAGTGCTCACACCAGGTTCAGCCGATCCTTTTAGACAACAGAAAACTGTACACTAGGGTCACATACTTCACTAAGTGGAAAAGATGCACACCACATGCTGGTGTACCCAATGTTAGATAGTGCCAATCCAGGCACCTATCCCATCCTTTCTGGACTATTTACTACATTTGGATGAGCAGGAGTTAGCTTTATAATCTAACAACTAGTGGTCACTGTGGGGAGTTTGGTCAATCAGCATTCGTAAACCCCATGATTGTGTACTTCCTCAAGGGGTTGGAAAAGATCTACCCCCAGATGCAGCCATCTCTCCCTACAAGGGACCTTAACTTAGTCCTGTCCAAGCTCATGTACTTACCCTTTGAGCCCTGGGCCACTTCTTGCTCCTCTGCCTCTTGTGGCTTTTCTAGTGTCAATTACATCTGCCAGAAAGGTATCAGGGCTGAGACCACTCATATCCTAGTCCCCTTATACCATATTTCACGAGGATAAGGTGCAGCTCTGACCTTACCCAGTCTTCCTACACAAAGTGATCTCTCAGTTCCGCATGGATCAGGATATATTTCTTCCAGTGTTTTATCCAAAGCCAGATGCCAATGCACAGCAGTAACAGCTGCACTCTCTCTGGATGTCCATTGAGCTCTAACCTTCCATATTGATTATCCTTCAGGAAATCATCCCAACTGTTTGTGGCCCTCATTGACCATATGAAGGGCCTCCCTGTTTCTCCTCAGCATATCTCTTTGTGGATTACAGCCTGTATCCATAAGTGCTATAAACTAGTTGGTACCCCAGAGCCATTGATCATGGCCCATTCCACAAAGGCTCAAATCTTTTCGACAGCTTGCTTAGCCCAAGTCCCTACTCATAATGTATACAGGGCTGTGACCTGGTCTTCAATCCATACTTTCACAGCTCATTATGCCATTGACCAACAGTCAAGAAATGACGCTGCTGTAGATGGAGCAGTCCTACAGTCCATAATGCATTAATTCCAATCCCATCTCCTTGGAGTAGCTTGGGAGTCATCTAATTGGAATCAACATAATCAAGCACCGGAAGAAATAAAAACAGTTGCTCAGCTCTCATAATAATCCATTCCCTCCTTTCCCTCTATTGGAATAGCTGGCAAGAAGGCATTGAGGAGCAGTCAGGTCAACAGGGTTATATGTACAGTAAAATCCCAATAGTCTGGCATCCAATAGTCCGGCACTCCTGATAGTCCAGCATCAAAATGGCAAGAGCCTAGTGAGTGAGCTTCGGCAAAAAATGAGTCACAAGGTAACAGCGGCAGCAGCTGAACTGAGCAAAAAGGGTAAAAAAGGCTTTAAAAAACTAAAACATTACAGTATACTGTATGTACAATAAAAAGGATTAAGAACACTTTATATACAGTATATAATGTATACAGTATATATATATATATATATATATCCAGTTTATAGTACCTCCTGATAGTTCAGCATACTTGATAATCCGGCACCACCTAAGTCCTATAGGTTCCGGATTATCAGAAGACTACTGTAGTGAGCTGTACCAGTACTACACCAGGGAGCTAGCTCCCTGGTGATCTGATGGGTGCTGCTGGGGGAAAAGTTTACAACATCCATGCATGTGACACGCACACACCTAATTGGAATGCATGTGAACAGCACATCTCGAAGAACAATAGTTATGAAAGGTGAGTAACCTTTTATCCCCCCAAGTGAATTTGCTAAATGACTGTAGCCAAGAATGTCTCTCTTTGGCCAATTTCCTCTCTGTTCCTTTGCCTTTCTGGCACATCCCAGATGAAATAGTTGAGGTTGGGCAAGAGATATGCCTTGTGAATTTGGGTTTAATGAACATGAAAAGTACAAAACAGACAGTTTTGGCAGATGTCATTGTAGCTCTCTAAAATGTTTGTTTTTCTCGTATGAAGGCTGCATAGAGGGTAGAAAAGTTGTGTGAATTTGTCTCTCACTCCCTATTTATATGATCAATGTTAGGTAAGTTGTTTATAGCAGAATTAATGGCATTGTTTATATAGTATTTGTCTTTAAAAATGAAACTCACCGCATTTTCAGGTTGCTTCTTTTTTCTACAGTATAATCAGAATTGAACCAAAATCTGTTGAGCATGTGTCCGATATTCCAGACCTTATTCGAGTTCACTACGTGTATGAAATATAGCAATATGTGGAAACACTTATACAAACTTTGGTCACAAAGTCATATTTTTTTCCTCATCATAACTTTCCTTTCTGCCAAGACATTTTTGGCAGGTTTTAAAAGGTTCACTCTATTAAAAATGTTATAGACCAAATGCTTTTTAGAAACTTTATTGGGGGCACTACTTAAACAAAGAAAGGAGTGGGCACTAAAAGAATTTTAGCAAAACTTCTTTGCATAGAGAATAGTAAAATACTTACGGCAACAATATAAGTGACTAGGACAGCAATTTTTTAAAAAAGGAATATTGAAAGCATATACTGTATAAGGAAAAAAATTAAACAGGTACAATTATTTCAGAAGAAAGGAAGAGCTATAACAGACTGGTATCCCAGCTTTCTTGTATTTTTAACATTTCCCCACTTCCTGAGGCACTTATATCCTGCACACAAAAATGTACAGTACAGTATAACATCTCAGACTAATATGCTTGTGTTTTTAATTGTTGATGACACTGACTATTCTTGAAAAATAGCAAAATACTGTATTAGTGGCTGCAATAATCCACATGTTTCCTTGTGGTTTATCTTTCCAATAACATGGCATTCTGATCTAAACTGGTTTCCAAAATATTCATATGCTAATGTTTAAATGACACGGTCTTGCTTTAAAAGAAGAATTAACCAAATTTGATCCATATTTTTATATATATTTTTGCAGAATAAGAATTTACTCCTTGAGAAGATAAAGGGTGAACCAACAAGAAGAAAAAGGGTAATTGTCAGAATTCAACTTGTTTTAATTTTAATTCTCTGTAGAGCTGCTGAAGATTAAAAAGGTAAAATCATATTGCTGAAATGAAGAATCTGACTAATATGTCTGCATTGTAACTTAGAATACTACTTGAAGTCAAGACATTGCTGTGGTAAACTACAGTGTCTGGTTTAATAAAAATCCAACAAATCTAAGTGTTATGATTCTGTCGCAGTGAGCTGCATTCAGAAGATGTATTCAAGTGAAAACCTTTCATGTACAATCCTCAAAATTATATTAACTGGCTTTTTAAATATCTTTTATTTTGCCTAGGAAATGATTTTGGGTAACATGGATAATGGCTCTTTCAAATTGATTTAAAAAAATAGTTCTCCATAACAGATATGTGTAAAATCCATTAGCAATGCTAGATCCCTATAGAAAGTATTCTGCCTTCAGCTGCCTATGTCAACATGCCATAAAGGTGTAAATCACAGCAGATTTTGGCCCCATAATTAGTGTTGTTCCATTAGTTTCAGTGAATGTACTACTGATTTACTGCAGGTGTGAAAAGAGAATTAGGAGTATTATTCTGCATCCAGCTGTGTCACGAACACAACAGGAGGGATTCTTCTCTTGATGACTTAACACAAAGTGTCCAGTGATCACACAGAATTTTTGCACCCTCCATCTTGCTAATCGTGACTTCTCTCACTGCTCCTGTCCCTTCCTCTGTCTAAGAAAAGGTATTTGTCATTCAACTTTGTTGCTGCCGCATTTCTTAGTAAGAAGAAAATTGGACTTTGAAATTTAAAGTGCAGTGCCACACTGAAAAGTGACTGTTGTAAAATACAGCTTCAGGCTTCCATATTTATTATAAAATGAGCAGTTCTGTTTTGGAATAACTGAAGCAGAAAATAAATCCTACCCTGCCATTTAAACCAGGAAGCTGGAAGTCTAACTGAGTTCTTTCACGAACAGGTGAGTGCTAACAGGAAGTTTAGAGAGGGTGTTCTCCAGAAGCCTCTGCTGATTGGCTGAGCCTTGGTAGGGGGAGGGACTTTCAGGCACTCCAGGGCTTTATAAGGCAGTGGGCAAGTGACCAAGGAGCTTGGGAACAGGACAGCAGCGATGGATGGTGATGGGTCTGCTGCTGTTACCTGCACTGCGTGTGCTGTGTTTGTCTTCCTCCCGGAAGAAAGAATGGATTTCATCTGCACGAAGTGCAAGCTGGTCGACATTTTGGAAGAAAAAATTAGAGAACTGGAGGCCCAAGTGTTGACCCTACACTCGATCAGAGAAGATGAAGACTTCTTCGATAGAAGGCAACGTTTAATCCTTCAAGCACGGCAGGCAGAGGAGCCAGAGTCGGCAGTACATGACCAAGAACAGAACTGGCAGCATGTAACTTCTAGAAGGGGAAAAAGGCCAACACGGGAATCCCCCAGTGCTATAGAGGTAAGTAATCGCTTTCAAGCTGTCTCCACAGGCTCTGCAGTGCTGAAAGCTTTGGAAGGGACCTCACAAGGAAGAAACCAGAAGGGAACACCATCTACTGGAAGGCATGGGATGCGTAGTCCTAGGGATGGGGTTCCACGGCCACCACCCCCAAAAGAAAACGACGGGTGGTGGTGGTCGGGGACTCCCTCCTAAGAGGGACTGAGCCATCCCTCTGCTGTCCGGACTTGGAATCTTGAGAGGTATGCTGCTTACCGGGAGCTTGCATTCAGGATGTCACTGAGAGGCTTACCAAGCTGATCAAACCTTCGGATCGCTACCCCTTCCTGCTTCTCCACGTGGGAACTAATGATACGGCCAAGAATGACCTTGAGTGGGTTACTGCGGATTATGTAGCGCTGGGAAGAAGGATCCAAGAATTCGGAGCGCAAGTGGTGTTCTTGTACATCCTCCCTGTTGAAGGGAAAGGACTGGGCTGGGATCGTCGAATTGAGGACGTAAATGCGTGGTTGCGCAGGTGGTGTCGCAGAGAGGGCTTTGGTTTCTTCGACCATGGGACTCTGTTCCAGGTGCAAGGATTGTTAGGAAGAGATGGGATCCACCTAACGAAGAGAGGAAGGAGCATCTTCGTGGGCAGGCTTGCAAACCTAGTAAGGAGGGCTTTAAACTAGGGTCATCGGGGGACGGTGACCAAAACCCTGAGGGGAGTGGGAAAGTCAGATACCGGGAAGAAATGCATAGAGCAAGGAGCAAGAAAGGAGGACCCCAGTTTCGAATGGAGAAGATAGGGCAATCAACTGGTTACCTGAAGTGTTTGTACACTAATGCAAAAAGCCTGGGCAACAAACAGGAAGAACTGGAGGCCCTGGCCCAGTCCAAGAAATATGATTTAATTGGGATAACAGAGACTTGGTGGGATGACTCGCATGACTGGAGTGTTGTCATGGAAGGGTATAGACTGTTCTGGAAGAACAGGCAGGGGAGAAAAGGAGGAGCACTACGTAAGAGAGCACTACGATTGCTCTGAACTCCAGTATAAAGAGGGAGAAAAACCTGTTGAGAGTCTATGGGTTAAGTTTAAAGGAGCAAACAACAGCATTGATATTGTGGTTGGTGTCTGCTACAGGCCACCGAATCAGGTGGATGAGGTAGATGAGGCTTTCTTCGGACAACTGAGCGAAGCTTCCAGATCGCAGGCCCTGGTTCTCGTGGGGGACTTTAATCACCCTGACATCTGTTGGGAAACCAATACGGCAGTACACAGGCAATCCAGGAAGTTTTTGGAGAATGTTGGGGATAACTTCTTGACACAAGTGCTGAAGGATCCAACCAGGGGCCGTGCGCAGCTTGACCTTCTGCTCACAAACAGGGAGGAACTAATAGGGGAAGTGGAGGTGGGTGACAACCTGGGAAGCAGTGATCATGAGATGGTAGATTTCATGATCCTGACCAAAGGAAGGAAAGAGAATAGTAAAATACACACCTTGGACTTCAAAAAAGCAGATTTTGACTCCCTCAGAGATCTGATGGGCAGAATCCCCTGGGATGCTACCATGAAGGGGAAAGGAGTCCAGGACAGCTGGCAGTATTTTAAAGAAGCCTTATTGAAGGCACAGAAAGAAACCATCCTGATGTGTAGCAAGAGAGGCAAACATGGTAAGAGACCGGATTGGCTTACAGGGGAAATCCTTGGTGAACTTAAGCACAAAAAGGAAGCTTACAAGAAGTGGAAACTTGGACAAATGACTAGGGAGGAGTTTAAATGTATAGATCGAGAATGCCGGGGGGTTATCAGGAAGGCGAAAGTGCAAATGGAGTTCTGACTGGCTAAGGATGTGAAGGATAACAAGAAAGGTTTCTACAGGAATGTTAACAAGAAGAAGGTGATCAGAGAGGATGTGCAGCCTCTAATGGATGAAGGAGGTAACCTAGTGACAGATGATGTGGGGAAAGCTGAAGTACTCAATGCTTTCTTTGCCTCTGTATTCACGGACAAGGTCGGCTCCTGGACTTCTGCGCTAAGTGACGCAAGATGGGATGAAGATGAACAGCCCTTGGTGGGTAAAGAACAGGTTAGGAACTATTTAGAAAAGCTAAACGTACACAAATCCATGGGTCCGGACTTAATGCACCCGAGGTTACTGAGGGAGTTGGCAAATGTCATTGAGGAGCCTTTGGCTATTATCTTTGAAAAGTTGTGGAGATCGGGAGAAATCCCGGATGATTGGAAAAAGGCAAATGTAGTGCCCATCTTCAAAAAAGGGAAGAAGGACGATCCAGGGAACTATAGGCTGGTCAGTCTTACCTCGGTTCCTGGAAAAATCATGGAAGGGATCCTTAAGGAATCCATTTTGAGGCACTTGGATGAGAGGAAAGTGATTAGGAATAGTCAGCATGGATTAACAAAGGGCAAGTCGTGCCTGACCAATCTGATTAGCTTCTATGATGAGGTAACTGGCTCAGTGGACGTGGGAAAGTCAGTGGATGTTATATACCTTGACTTTAGCAAGGCTTTTGATATGGTCTCCCACAATATTCTTGCCAGCAAGTTAAGGGAATGTGGATTGGATAAATGGACGGTAAGGTGGATAGAAAGATTGCTAGAAGGCCGAGCCCAGCGAGTAGTGATCAATGGTTCGATGTTAGGATGGCGGTCGGTTTCTAGCGGAGTACCACAAGGTTTGGTTCTAGGGCCGGTTTTGTTCAATATCTTTATTAATGACCTGGATGAAGGGATGGATTGCACCCTCAGCAAGTTTGCGGATGACACTAAGCTGGGGGGAGAGGTAGATACGCTTAAGGGCAGAGATAGGGTCCAGAGTGACTTAGACAAATTGGTGGATTGGGCCACTAGAAATCTGATGAGGTTCAACAAGGACAAGTGTAGAGTCCTGCACTTGGGACGGAAGAATCCCAAGCATAGTTACAAGCTGGTGGCCAACCAGTTAAGTAGTAGTTCTGCAGAAAAGGACCTAGAGGTTACAGTGGATGAGAAGCTGGATATGATTCAACAGTGTGCCCTTGTAGCCAAAAAGGCTAATGGCATATTAGGTTGCATTAAGAGGAGCATTGCCAGCAGATCCAGAGATGTCATTATTCCCCTTTATTCGGCTTTGGTGAGGCCACATCTGGAGTATTGTTTCCAGTTCTGGGCCCCCCACTACAAAAAGGATACAGACGCATTGGAGAGGGTCCAGCAGAGGGCAACCAAAATAATTAGGGGGCTGGAGCATATGACTTATGAGGAGAGGCTGAGGGACTTGGGTCTGTTTAGTCCGCAGAAGCGAAGAGTGTGGGGGGGATTTGATAGCAGCCTTCAACTTCCTGAAGGAAGGTTCCAAAGAGGATGGAGAGAGGCTGTTCTCAGTAGTGACAGATGGCAGAACAAGGAGCAATGGTCTCAAGTTGTGGTGGGAGAGGTCCAGGTTGGATATTAGGAAAAACTATTTTCTAAGGAGGATAGTGAAGCACTGGAATGGGTTACCTAGGGAAGTAGTGGAGTCTCCATCCCTAGAGGTATTTAAGTCTCGGCTTGACAAAGCCCTGGCCGGGTTGATTTAGATGGGATTGGTCCTGTCTAGAGCAGGGGGCTGGACTTGACGACCTTCTGGGGTCTCTTCCAGTTCTGTGATAATGGGATGGTTTGATGAGATAACATGATCTTGGTAACTAATTGACCATTCATTATCAGTGGGAAATAGGTCAATGAAGGGATGATAGGAGTTACTATAGAGAACTTTCTGGGTGTCTGGCTGATGAGTCTTGCCCACATGCTCAGGGTTTAGCTGATTGCCATATTTGGGGTCGGGAAGGAATTTTCCTCCAGGGTAGATTGGCAGAGGCCCTGGAGGTTTTTCGCCTTCCTCTGTAGCATGGGGCACAGATCACAGCTGGAGGATTCTCTGCATCTTGGGGCCTTCAAAGTATTTGAGGGTTTCAATATGTGAGATGTAGGTGAGAGGATTATTCTAGGAGGGGGTGGGTGAGATTCTGTGGCCTGCACTGTGCAGGGGGTCAGACTAGATGATCATAATGGTCCCTTCTGACCTTGGAGTCTATGAGTCACACATCAGTAACAATAAGCATTCCATAATCAGAATTTAGTAATCAATTCTGTAAAAAAGAATCTTCCTCCTTCACCTAGATTTGTATTGGCTTTGCATTGCTAACATGAAAATAAAGTATCAACTTATTGTCAGTCAGTAAAGTGAGTAGGTGTGCCTCTGGGAGCAGATATGTGGTGTATTTTCATATAGTAGAACTCACTTTAAGGTAAGAGTAGTGAAACATGTACAAAAGAAAGAAAAATATTCTCTCTGTGCTGCCTGATGTAACAGGAATATAATGCTCATCATTGTCATGTGGGAGGAGGCGTGGGTAAGTGGCTAGTGCACTAGCCCGCAACTGAAAGACAAGGAGTCAAGTTCTCTACTCTGTTACAGGCTTCCTATCTGACCTTGGGCAAGTCACTGAGCCTTTTTATGCCTCAGTTTCCCATCTAAAAATGGGAATAATAGTTCTAGCTCCCTGTCAGTCCCCCAGTTCCAGTCCCTGCATTAAGAAGAGGATCAAGACATTAGCATTTTATTTAGATTATACGAACAGTTCTAGTCCATCCAATTATGTATATTTCTACCTTGAAGGGTTGTAGAATAGGTATAGGGCCTTTATTCTTTATAGTTAATGGATTTTTTTTTGCATTAAGCTTCTTTCGTGGGGGAAAGATTGAGTTATAATTATTAAAATCTTTCCTTAGGAGCTATTTTTTGTTCATTTACTAAGAATTAAAAATAGCAGACAGAAAATGAGTTTTAATAATTGCAGGTCAGTCATGCAATTGAATCAAACTAATTCTGTCTAAATAAGTTTTGTGTCAACATTCCTCTTAAAGATTTGTAAAGCTCCATAATGGAACTATATTATAGCCTACTTTTAGTTAACATTACAAATTAAAATCCCAGTCACATAAACACTGTGTGCATGTGAATAATCCATCAAGTTCATCTGATTTCTTTTCCTGTTGCAGATAAAGCACATAGGCTGTGTCTACATTGGCGCAATCTTGTGCCAAAGTGGCCGCTTTCACGCAAAACATGCTGCCTGTCTACACTGGTGGGGAGTTCTTGCTCAAGAACACTGACATTCTAATGTGTGAAATCAGTGCTTCTTGCACAAGAACTATGATGCTCCCTATGATGTTCTTGTGCAAGAGGCCAGTGTAGACAGGCAACATGAATTTCTTGCACAAGAAAGCCCAATGGCTAAAATGGCCATCAGAGCTTTCTTGCGCAAGAGAACGTCTACACTGGCATGGATGCTCTTGCACAAAAGCACATCTCTTGCGCAAAGGCACATGCCAGTGTAGACGCTCTCTTGCTCAAATACTTTAACGCAAGAACTCTTGTGTTAAAGGGTATTTCCGCAAGATCATGCCAATGTAGACGTAGCCATATAGTATATTACGTAGCCATATAGTATATTACGTATGATCGAGCTATAAAAGGAGCAATCAAGGACGATAAAGCCATTGCGGAGAAACTAAATGATTTCTTTGCTTCAGTCTTCACGGCTGAGGACGTTGGGGAGATTCCTGAATCTGCACTGTCCTTTGTGGGTGATGAATCTGAGGAATTGTCCTGGATTGAAGTGTCATTAGAGGAGGTTTTGGAACAAATAGAAAAACTTAATGTTAACAAATCTCCGGGACCAGATGGCATTCATCCAAGGGTTCTAAAAGAACTCAAATGGGAAATTGCTGAGCTATTATCTGTGGTTTGTAACATATCCTTTAAATCGGCTTCCGTACCTAATGACTGGAAGGTAGCCAACGTGACACCAATATTTAAAAAGGTCTCTAGAGGTGATCCTGGCAATTACAGACCGGTAAGTCTAACTTCAGTACCGGGCAAATTAGTCGAAACAATAATAAAGAATAAAATTGTGAAGCATGTAGAAGAACATAATTTGTTGGACAAAAGTCAACATGGCTTCTGTAAAGGGAAATCCTGTCTTACTAATCTGTTAGGGTATGTCTACACTACCCCGCTAGTTCGAACTAGCGGGGTAATGTATGCATACCGAACTTGCTAATGAAGCCCGGGATTTGAATTTCCCGGGCTTCATTAGCATAAAGCCAGCTCCGCCATTTTTAAAAGCCGGCTAGTGCGAACCCCGTGCCGCGCGGCTACACGCGGCACGGGCTAGATAGTTCGAACTACGTAGCGATTCCGATCTATCTGTACACCTCGTTCCACGTGTAGCTGCGTGTAGCCGCGCGGCACGGGGTTCGCACTAGCCGGCTTTTAAAAATGGCGGAGCCGGCTTTATGCTAATGAAGCCCGGGAAATTCAAATCCCGGGCTTCATTAGCAAGTTCGGTATGCATACATTACCCCGCTAGTTCGAACTAGAGGGGTAGTGTAGACATACCCTTAGAGTTCTTTGAAGGGGTTAACA
Organism: Pelodiscus sinensis; assembly: GCF_049634645.1. NCBI lineage: Eukaryota > Metazoa > Chordata > Testudines > Trionychidae > Pelodiscus > Pelodiscus sinensis. Next base: position 58,529,932 of record NC_134714.1, read on the forward strand.
AACATGCGGACAAGGGGGATCCAGTAGATATAGTATACTTGGATTTTCAGAAAGCCTTTGACAAGGTCCCTCACCAAAGGCTCTTGTGTAAATTACATGGCCATGGGATAAGAGGGAAGGTCCTTTCTTGGATTGAGAACTGGTTAAAAGACAGGAAACAAAGGGTAGGAATAAATGGTAAATTTTCAGATTGGAGAGGGGTAACTAGTGGTGTACCCCAAGGGTCAGTCCTGGGACCAATCCTTTTCAACTTATTCATAAATGATCTGGAGAAAGGGGTAAGCAGTGAGGTAGTAAAGTTTGCAGATGATACAAAACTGTTTAGGATAGTCAAGACAGAAGCAGACTGTGAGGGACTTCAAGAAGATCTCACCAAACTGAGTGATTGGGCAACAAAATGGCAAATGAAATTTAATGTGGATAAGTGTAAAGTAATGCACATCGGGAGAAATAACCCCAACTATACGTACAGTATGATGGGGGCTAATATGGCTACGACAAATCCGGAAAGAGATCTTGGAGTTATCGTGGACAGTTCTCTGAAAACTTCCACGCAGTGTGCAGCGGTGGTCAAAAAGGCAAATAGGATGCTAGGAATTATTAGGAAAGGGATAGAATATAGGACCCAGAATATCTTACTGCCCCTGTATAAAACTATGGTACGCCCACATCTTGAATATTGTGTATAGATGTGGTCTCCTCACCTCAAAAAAGATATTTTGGCCTTGGAAAGGGTTCAGAAAAGGGCAACTAAAATGATTAGGGGTTTGGAACGGGTCCCATATGAGGAGAGGTTAAAGAGACTGGGACTTTTCAGTTTAGAAAAGAAGAGACTGAGAGGGAATATGATAGAGGTCTATCAAATCATGAGTGGTGTGGAGAGGGCCGATAAAGAAAAGTTATTTATTAGTTCCCTAAATAGAAGAACTAGAGGACACCAAATGAAATTAATGGGGAGCAGGTTTAAAACTAATAAAAGAAAGTTCTTCTTCACACAGTGTGTAGTCAACCTGTGGAACTCCTTGCCAGAGGAGGTTGTGAAGGCTAGGACTATAATAGAGTTTAAAGAGAAGCTAGATAATTTCATGGAGGTTAGGTCCATAAAAGGCTATTAGCCAGGGGATAAAATGGTGTCCTTGGCCTCTGTCTATCAGAGGCTGGAGAAGGATGGCAGGAGACAAATCACTTGATCATTGTCTTCAGTCCACCATCTCTGGGGCACCTGGTGCTGGCCACTGTCGGTAGACAGGATACTGGGCTAGATGGACCTTTGGTGTGACCCAGTACGGCCATTCTTATGTTCTTATGTTCTTATCTGGTCTGGTAGAGGTTTAGGCTTCTTATTTTTCATAGAACTATGCTAGACTGCAATCACTATAGCAGTGACAAATACACTAAAGTAGTCACATAGAGGGGTAGACCTTCCAAGACTAATGATATGGGCATATCTTTTTGACTGATAAATCATTGGGAAGGCAACCCATCTGTTTAAATTTGACATTCAAATGTTTTTATACATCCAAGATTGCTAGTTATCCTTGGATATATTTTCTCATTCCTAATCAATATCTTTTAATGAAAAAAAATTATTTTCAGAGTGTGAATCCATATCTGCAAGGCCGGAGACTGGACAACGTTGTCGCAAAGAAGTCTGTTCCTCATTTTTCAGATGAAGACAAAGGCACTGAATAAGTACAGTAAAAATAAATGATGGAAACTCGTGCCGCTCTCCACTAGATCTTAATATTGCTTACACATATAATCAGCTATTAAAATCCTTGCAAATGGCAGCATATTTATTATTTATATAATTGTGGATGAAAAACAGCTGTATTTATAACATTGTTCTCCTGGATAATGAAAATATGATTCTGCTGTCTGCTATGGTAATAGGATCTTTTAGTTGTTTTTGTATTTGTCATGGAGCAAGTTTTAAAAATATTAGTCATTTTAATAGCTAATGTGAGTTAAATAGCATTAAAAAGCAGCTTATAAAGAGGAAGATGAAAATGGCCCAGTTTATTTTCCGTGTTTATTCTATTTTCCCATGTTTGACACATGAAAATTATAGTTTTATTATTTTGTTCACAGATACTGTGATTAAACAAACTAAAGTAATGATAAATATTGTTTTACCCAGATACTTTCAACTTTGGTCTATTTTAATAAATATTCAAGCAATCTACAGTGTTTACAGCATGACATTTTGCACAGTATTTGGAGGATAATCTGCCTTGGTTATTGCTCTGCTAACTAGAAAACTGTGGTTTGTATCTACTTACTGAAGTATTTTACCTGATCAGTTTTTATCATTTCACTATCTCATCCTTCTCAGATGCTCACACCTACCTTGGCTACTTGCTAGTATTTCTCTAATTTGCAGACTTTGAAATCCCATGTTGTTTTTTTTCCTGAGTGGCTACTGCATTTGTACATTTAAAAAGAGTCCAAATTCATATTCCTATGGAATGCCATGAATGAGGAAAATAACATTTGTGTATGATGATAAAGATCTCTGGTCATAGGCAGGTTATATTGTAAATGGGAGGCTCTCCATTTTATTAGGATATAAGGTGTCCTATCAGCCTAAATTCCAGGACATGAGCTCACTCCATTAAAACAGGACTGATCTTATAAAAATCAAGACAGGTACCAACCCTACCCTGCTCCATCAAAGCACTTTAATTATTCAGTATGACCGTTAGCCTTGTCACAATACTGTCAATGCAGTTCTCATCATGTCAGCTGATTCAACACCAGCACCTCTAAATATCCAAGCGGGGCTATAGTGCAGATGAGATTCCCAGATATAGGCTAATCAGCAGGCCTCACCCTGGGCCTTCAATTTTACCAGTTGTCGGGCAATGGTAAACCCCATATCAGGCTATGTAAATTACTTGCTTTATCTCAAGAGAAAAAAGAAAGGTGAAAAGGGACCGCCATCTGGTCCATGGCCATCTAATACTCTCATGCAAGAAGCAAGGGGGAAACTGTAGTCTCTGTATAAAGACCTATCCCAGCCAGTCTTGGTAGCCAACTACTGGTCTTGAAGTTGCAACTGCGTAGCTCACCTCAGAAGTCTTTGTCACGCTGGTGAACTTGAAAAGGATTCCTTCCTAAATCTACAGATTGATACACACCTTACAGTCAGATGGGCTGTGATGGGATCATCTGATCAAATTTTGTTACTTCTATTAGGTATGTGGCATTGCTTTCCAGGCAAAGAGGCCACGTTACACACTAGGGATGTTAAAATTAGATTAATTGAATTGTTGATGGAATTTCTATCAACTATTCAATTAGTCGATAAGGGCGCTTCTGCTTTGAAATGTAACAAGAGCCCACCCGACTGTTGCTACATTTCAAAGGCAGAAGTGCCACGCAGCATTCCGCCTTTGCAATGTACATTTCAAAGATTAAAACACCACATGAAGCCTGGGGCCAGCAGGGGACTCTGATAGAAGCAGCAAGGTGGGGGGAAGCAACTAGTCAACTAGTGTGTCAACTAGTCAATTAATCGCTTACATCCCTATTAATATATATTTTTCCTACATATCAAGTGGCCCAGAAATAATAACAAATGGATTAATGTTATATTTATAAATCTCAATCTGTGAGACAAGATACATTCCCTCCTAAAATGCTCAACCTAGATAAGACAGAATGCAAAAGTTAGAAGACTGACAGAAACTGAAATTCTACTTGGTAAAATTCAGATTCACTAGATTTTCAAAAACTGGACTGTGGTGATGCTGCATTTTCTATTTAGTAATTACAGCTGAACAAACATTTACTCACTGATTCTTGCCTTTTTCAAACTATTTGTAAGTAGGTTGCAAAACTTCAGAATTTTTTCTACCATCTGAATTCAACACAAGTTTTTCACACTCTTCTTTCTTATTGTGATGGGGCATCTGCCCTGCACTGGCCCTTTAAGTGTTAAAACCCAGACCTGGGAGAGAGGACTGGAGTTGTGGAGCCAGCAGCTGTGGCAGATATTAGCCAGTTAGGGCCCAGCTGTGAGCAGTATAAATAAAGGCTCCTGGAGGGGAGGGAGGACATAGACTCACTCTTGCTCCAGCTGTGTAGGGACCTAGCTGCCAGGGAAGTTGGAGGCTTTCTGGCTTAGGAGTAGGGCCAGGGGAAAGTAGGCAGAGCTGGGGAAGTCCTGGTTAGGAAGCTCCCAGGCTGCAGGGCCTGAAGCAATGCTTCAAGATACTAGGCTGCCAGGATAAGCAAAGGCAGTAGGTCCAACCCCCCCTTTCTATGATGAGTGGCCATTTCAGACTGCAGTTTGTCCCTGATGTAAGGGGCTAGTTACTGGCAGTAGGGTCTCTGAGGCAAGGTGGGGGTTGTGGGGTCTCTGAGGGGAAGAACCCCAATGTGTGGGGGCACTGCAGCAGGGCAGTACCCAGAGAAGAAGATGCCACAGTCTGGGAGGGACTGGGCCCTAACACACAGAGGTATAGGAAAAATAGGTAACAGCAGGTGAGACACCAGCCAAAAGGGGGCATTCCAGGGCTGATAATTCCCAGAGTGACCAGCAGGGGGCACCACAACAGTGAGTCTCACACCCTGTTACACTTACCAAGAATATATTAACAGAAGTTTTAAGTTGAAGGGAGTGTATGCTGCAAGGTGAGATTTGTAATTGGATATGGCAAGATGATACTGAACAATCGCAGATCCCCAAAACATCAGATGTTGACTGTACTCAAGATTTCACAGGATCAGCTGCATACTCCCTACTTATTGAGCATACTCAACCCTTTATCCTGTTTTCCTGCTTATTCTTCATTCAGACCTGAAGTACAAAGAAATTATCATAGGGTGGATCTAAAATAGAAATCCAGGGCTATATGTCATGTCATCAGTTTAAGAGAAGAACTTTCCATTGATTTCACTGGCCCAAAATATATCCATACACTTCTATCTATGTCCTGCTGCAGCCAGACAAAATTGTAGTGAGATGAGGTAGGTGAGATAATATCTTTTATTGGCCCTATATCCGTTGGTGAAAGAGGCAAGCTTTCAAGTTACACAGCTCTGGAAGAGAATTCTGTGAGGCTCAAAGGCTTGTCTCTCTCACCAGCAGAAGTTGGTCTAGTAGAAGATATCTCACCTGTGTTGTGTCTCAAACATTTGGGGACCAATGGCCACAACAACACTGACAGAATTTGAGTTGGTTGAGGCCTTTCCACACCATTAGGTCCCATAGAGCTAGAAGAGTGATTCTTCAGCTTCCCTCCCCTTGCCTTCTACACTGTTAGGGAAAATGGTTCTACAGGCTCTACAAGGTTTACCATCTAAAGGAAGCCCATTTAATTACTTGTCAGATTAAAGACTCAACCACTAAAGTGACTCAATTTTCAATCTTTTAATCCCTTTCCTGTGCTTTCCCACAATATTTGTACTTGGTAAATGCATATTTTATAAAGTGAAGGGTAGGATGAGGTTTGTTCAATAGCTTCAAAAAATCCTGATGTCTAGTTCCTTTAAGAGCTGTGGGTCTCAGTGATTTAATCCACGCTACTCAGTGATGTGATAATTAGGCACCACAAACCAACTACATTATTGCTGAGGTACTGCCTGATAATTGCTTACAACCTCAACAGGGCCTGAGAAGCTGAATGTCTCTCTTAGATCAGTATGGAGATGGGAAAACATATTCTAGAGTTTGGAGATTTTTGTCCTTTTTTTTATACACTTCAGCTGTGTCTAGACTGGCCAGTTTTTCCAGAAAATCAGCCACTTTTCCGGAAAAACTTGCCAGCTGCCTACACTGGCCGCTTGAATTTCTGCAAAATCACTGACTTCCTACTATAAGAAATCAGTGCTTCTTGTGGAAATACTATTCTGCTTCCGTTCAGGCAAAAGTCTTTTTGCGCAAAACTTTTGCGCAAAAGGGCCAGTGTAGACAGCTCAGATTTGTTTTCCGCAAAAAAGCCCCGATTGCGAAAATGGCAGTCGGGGCTTTTTTGTGAAAATGCACGTCTAGATTGGCCACGGACACTTTTCTGCCAAAAGTGCTTTTGCGGAAAAGCGTCCATACCAATCTAGATGCTCTGTTCCGAAAATGCTTTTAACGGAAAACTTTTCTGCTAAAAGCATTTCCGGAAAATCATGCCAATCTAGACGCAGCCTTCATGTTACCACAAATAACATGTAAATCTTTCTTTAAAACTATCTGATAAAATAACTTAAATTCATGGCAGGCTGCTGATTCCATTAAACCCCATTGATTGTACTTGAAATTAGGAACTCCGCCTCCCCCCCCCCAAAACTATTGAGAAACTGTAACCCATGACTTTGTATTCTTGGTAGTAGGATTACCAATTCTATCTTCAGCTTTGTGTATGGCCTGGCTTTCTGAAATGGGGTAGGCACGCCCTTTCACAATCGAAAGAGACCAAATTCCAAAAGGGATTGCAATTGTACATAAAACCCCCATCAATAGCTTTTCCTCAGACATGCTCTTATGGATTCAACCAGAAAAAATATCAAATATCTTTTTTCAGTTAATTGTGCACATTGCTCAAATAAAGTAATATATTTGTACAGAGTATCAATCAACAGTAGCTGAATTTCTGGTTTGTTTGGGGAAGTACATGAGTTTCTGAAAAAAATTGCATGATGGCATTTATGATATTTTAAAGATCAAGAACCGCTTTATGATGCTATAACTGTTTACTATTTTAGCTCTTTAGAATTAAAAATTTGACATTGTAAGGTATTTTACAAACTTCAAGGGTATTAATTATCTCTAAAGTATTTTAAGATATGGTTTGTATGAAAGAAGCTGTACAAAATAAAATGCATTGCAATGAAAGCGTTGGTAAAAATATCTAAGAACAAACTATAATACTTAAAGTTATTAAGTAGACAAAAGTATATGATTTATACACACAGAGTGCTTTGCATGTTAATATGTCAAATACAGTATATTAGTCATGTTAAGATTTTGCTAATTATTTAAAGATGATAATCTGCAAAGTAAGCTAAATAGTATAAGAATGGGTAACGAGTTAAGTGATTTGATTATTTTTATTGGCACATTTGTGTTTAGCTAAACAAAGTCCTTTTTGACAATCTTATTCAATGCCCGATAAGGGACCTTTAAACAAACTGTGCAGTAGCTTTGCCTAGTGAAAGAGGGGGAGGAAATCTAGTAGGTTTTTAAGTAGAGCTAATTAGAACATTTTTCTGAAATTAATGTTACATTGCAGTATTTTACATAGACCTATATTGCTCCTTACAAGTTACAACTCTGTTTTTTCCAAGAAGCTTTTCAGCTGAGGAATAGGAAGGAAGAAGGCAAGGAAGACCAATTACAGGTGGCTAGTTAAGGCACTGATGTTGAAGACCTAGGCTCAGATTTCTGCTCTGCATAATTTGAAGTCATCAAGGATGAAAATCTCTGCTTTGAATGTATGGGATATGAAGTTAGGCCTCACTAATACTAGTTATATACGCTGACCATCCATATCATTTTCACAAAACACATTTGAAAAGTTTTGTTCAAAGTGGACCAAAGCCAAATTTGAAATCTCAAAAGTTGGTGTGGAATGGCATTGTTGTTCTCTGGTCAGTTCTAGTTGTAAGATTTTGGACACGATTCTGATCTCCTTTACAAGGTGAAAAAGTGGTGTAATCCATTGATTTCAGTGGCATTACTGATTTATACTGTTGTAAGAGAGCAAAGATCACGTCTGGGTTTGTTGGCTCAACCAAAAAGCTTAGACTGATGTAAAGATCTGACATGCAGGCCTATTTACAATATGCTGTGTGGAAGCTGGGTAGATACAGAGGGCACAACTACTAAAGCCAAACATGGTATGCGAATGCTACAAGGCAAATACTGATCTATGTGAACTGGCTATAGCAGAGGATGTGTCTACGCTGCACCATAACTCAAAATAAGATACGCAATTTGAGCTATGCAAATAGCGTAACTTATTTCAGTGATATTTTGAAATAGCTTATTTCGTCATTTGTTGGTGTCTACAAAGCACCAAATTTCAAAATAAAGCGCTATTCCGAAACATCCCGTAGTCCTCGTAGAATGAGGTTTACAGGGACGTCAGAATAGCAAGCCCAAAATAGTGTTGCAGCGTAGACATACCCAGAGAGAGAGAGAGAGAGAAAGACCCAGGAATTTCATATTCGTAAAACTACTGTTTGCTGATACAGCACAGTCAGTAGTGTTCCCTCTAAGTTGAGGTCTTGGGTGGCCACTCAGGAAAACTTCCAATGTCACCTCGCTGATTAGTGCTCACTAGTGGTACACATCTGAACGTGCCTTGGTGCACATAAAATTATTCTTCACATGGATGGGAAACATTAGAGGGAACATTCATGACCAGGTTTTAAACTCCCTCTGAATCTACTCTCCTCTTTTGTGCAGGATGACACTGGTTGCCGGTGAACAGAGAACATGAAAGACCTCACCCCAGTGTCTTAAGCCAGTAGAGTTTGATAGTGCCTCTCTCTTCGAAATCAGGCACATATCCTGATCTATGCAAATTGAAAGAGAAGGCCAATCTCTGAAGAAATATTGAAATGCTATAAAAAAAAGAAACCCTTCACAAATACCCACTCGTGTGTGTGTATGTGTATGTGTGTACATTTAAACTTGAAACACACAACATCAAACAAAGTAATAGAAAAAGTGTTCTTCCTTTATTGATCTAGCAAAAACTGTGTTCAAGTTGTCATACTTCCTATATGTGAGCCAGCCACAAATCCTTACTGCAAATTAAGGGAAGCAGCCTTACTGTTTGCTGTTATTAAGTATTTATTTATCATTTTTAAATCTATCCAGATATTGCATTAATGATTTAGAATCTGTCTTTTTTTTTTAATTAAAGCACTGCTGTTCCCCTTTAAACATAAACATAAGGGTAGTTATGCACTGGAACAGGCTTCCAAAGAAGGTTTTGTCATTCCTGTCACTGGAGAACAAGTTAGATAAACACCTGTTAGAGATGGTTAAGTATTCTTTGTCCTGCCCAAGCACAAGGGGCTGGACTAGATGACATTTTGTGTTCCCTTCCCACCCTATGCTTCTCTGATAGGAAAAACCCTGTGAATCAAAAGGGACACATTTTTAGATAGTATACATGTTTAGCTCCACTGAAATCAATGACAGTAGCAGCAGCTCAATTCAGCTGAGGAGCTTCCCCAGAAAGGGAGACAGACCCGTAGGAAAAGTTTCTATTTCATTCAGTAGGAACCAATGGCTACTCCCTCCCCTTTCCCAGTTCTTTCCTTCCCACCTCCCATTTAGGCATGCACAAACTTCTAGTCCTCTAAATCCTGGTTGAACGAATGAACCTCCCATGATCAAAGATGGAATCTAGCCCATGCTGCTGCTGACAAGCTTCCCTGACATTCTAATCCATTGACAGTGAACTATTTAAAGGCCAACTTTAAAAGGAAAGCGCTTTGCAATAGAAGGGGGGGGGGTGGCTTTGCTACAGTCAAGACTCCCATGTATTATACTCCCAGGAATATAGCTGGCTAACATGGGGTTACAGCCCAAACACATGCACTCCAACACACTTGTTTCTCTGTGGGACAGTGAAAGAGTTAAGTAAATCATTTACCCGATATGTACAGTACCAGGTCTCTGACATTCATGCTTTCTGCCATTAATTGAAGAATGGGGTTGAATTCCAGTGCATCATCTTAATTCACCATGAGGAAGAAGTATGTAGTATCTGATTATGTTTGCTTTATTTATGATGCTAACTGCTTTCCAGTGACTATGTGATTCCTGACAATAGGAATATCTGTTAGCCATATGTTGAACACATGGCAGCATTACAAATCTTAAATTATTGTGAATGCCATGGCGGCAGCATTAGCAACTGGAGCTGAATGACCGTAGAAAACTTGCCTGGCTCTTTTTCATCCATTTTCTGTTTTCCTGGGTGGTGGGAGGGAAAGGGAGGAGTTTCTTGGGTGCAGACAGGGAGGTGGGAGTGAAAGCAGTTGGAAATGAATGGATTGGTTTGACAGATTAAGGAGATCTGAATCATCTTTTGCCTATTACAAAGATAATTATTATCCCTTAACTCATAGACTCAAACTCTTATCCCTGGCAATGACATAGGTGTCTTCTACATTTTATTGCAATATTTCCTCATCCAACTATCCCCTGTAAGAAAAAACGAGGGAGTCAGTGGCTTAATTTCATTGTAAAACAACTGAGGCACAGGAGAAAGCACAAAGAACAACAAGTAATGAGTGACTTGAATGGTGTTATAGAACCTCTCTCCATTCCTGACTGCTGTCCCTCATTTACAGACCATTCATTTACAGACCACTGAATCTTGAGTTTAAAATGTATAAATCTTGTCTTTTTTTAAGATTTTTGTCTTGAACTAAATGGTCAAATGACAGCTATTTGCAGTGATGTGGCCATGTTGGTTACAGGAGATGAGACAGCCAAGGTGGGTGTGGCTTTTGTTAGCCAAGTTTCTGTTGGTAAAAGAGACAACATGTTGAGCTCCTTCAGAGCAAAAGTCTCAGTACTGTGAATGCCTTCATTAGAGACTATATCTGATTTTTTTGTAGGACCAAGCCTGCCTAAGGAATAACCCAGTAGCCACTTCCCATATCAGATGGAGTTATCCCTTTGCGGGAAAGGGCCAAGATATGGAAGATAGTCTCTTGAATTTTGTACCAACTTGTGTGGGCTTTAAGCAAGACTTTCACAGTTAGTGATCATTTTACTCCAACTAAGAATACAGGATTTGGAACTTTGTTAATACATACCTTTTGGCATAAGAGTGTGCATTACAATGCAAATAGTTTTATCTTTCATAGTCCCTTTGTGGGTCAGGAAAAGAAGGCATCCCCACGAATGATGGTTCTACACCTGTAAGGGGGATTACTATAGTAGCTGTTTATTGTTTGGTTCAAGAAACTTCCAATAATACACAAGAGACTTTCCAGACATAAAAGGGTGTTGTCTTCAATGCAAAAGAGATGAAAAAAGATAGCTTATTCCCACTTCCCACATCACTGTCCCTGCCCCAAGGGATTTACCCTGACTAGGTTGAGGTAAAAACTATAGTGCCTTGTCTCCATTAGACTTTAACATCAAGATAGCTATCAGGATATTAAAGCATACCTTTTTGCAGTAAAGGCATAGCTAAAGAAAGCACAGCATTTAAGCCAAACAGCTTACTGTATGAAAGGGGTAAATTCCCGCAAAATGCAGGAAAATATACCATCCCATCTCCATTGATTACATACTGGAGCAGAAAGTAGCTATGATTTTTTTAATGAGTATGATAGATTTCACACCAGCTGACTCCAAAGGATTCTTCTCTCTTCTAACTTTGCTGTAGTATTTTTCTTAAAGGAGGAAATGTTTTTGGTTTTGTTTTGGCTTTTTTTCATTCAGATGTTCATTTCAAAACCATGTAAAGAAATAATACCTTCTGCACAAGAGTTCCTGGTCCTATCTGGTTTCAAAACAAAAAGCCCCTCTGCAGTCTCATCTGAAGTCAGTACTAGGCTGACTTCTTCACTTACATATTTTGATTACTAAGGCTTCTTAGGAAAAAAAAAAACATTTACACTCTTCAACTTTTACAAAGTGCTTCCAACCCCCCCAAATGTTTGATAAGTGATTCATTGTAAGCACCTACAAAAAGGTTCCTATGCTATATGCAGAAGCTCTCTTAGCATCAAGTGGACTTACACTTTTCCCAGTATTTTTAATGGCACATAATTGTATAATTTCATTTCACTGGACTAAGAATGAAAGCATTTGAAAGAGAATGAACAGGCAGCATGGCTGGTTGTGGAGAATGAAATGACAGCTCTTTTATTACTTGAAACAGCTCTGTAAAAGGGCCTGCATTTGGGGAATAAAGCACGAGTACTGGAAAAATGCTAATTACAATTCAAAACATTGAAATAAAGGAAAAGATCAAGTAGTAAACTTCCCATCACCCTTAGCTAAACTGGGACTAAAAGGGCAATTTTTGACAGGGAAACAGAAGAAGTAAACCAGAACAGTTGGAAATATAAAGACAAAAGAGTTGGCCGCAGACTTGTCTGTGCAGTTTCCCAGAAATGAAAACATTGTTGGCAGTTTTTTAAAGAGAAGATTTTTTTGTAACAATACCGATAAAAGATAGAGATTTTGTTATATTTTTATTATTTTTTGCTTTTAACTCTGTAAGCACTTATTTAGAATTACTGTTCTAAATCATAATATGCACAGTGAAGCTGACAGGTCCTTTCACAGGGGAAAAGAAGAGAATATCAAATAAATATGGGGTTTTCCAGTAAGATTCTTCAAACTTCAAACTAGATCCCAAAATGATTTAGGCATATGCTTAACTTTCTGTACTCTGAGTAGTCCTACTAATGTAAAGTCAAGTATCTGCATAACTCTTTGCAGAACTGGGAACTTAGACTTCCTATCCCCATTTAGCAAAACACTGAAGCACATGGTTAAATCCACCCCTATTCAGCAAACCTCCTATTGCTTTCAGTGGAAATTGGGCACCTACATACTTTTGAGGATCAGGATCAAAGTGGCAAAGCTGGGACTAGAATGCAGGATTTCTTGACTTTCCAATACCTGCTTTAACTGCTAAACCAAATGTACTGTGTTTAAAAAACAACCCACCTCGTTTATTTTTTGGTTGGCTGAGAAACTAAAGTATCCTGAATTATGTATCATTAAGAAACAACAGAGCTTTTTATTAGCAGTGCAGAAAGGGAAAACTACTGGAAATAGATCATTGCTGGAAATATATATGTGATATTTACAAATACATTAAACTGTGGATGTTGGCCAGACTGTTGCTGCCAGGTTGTGGGATGCAGAAGGGAGTGGGAAAGGAATTTTTCATTTCTGTAACATAACTGGAAACAGTATTTCACAGCTGTCATGTCACAATGTGAAATATGTAAGCAGAGACATACGACGAGCTACTTAGATGCCTCCTCTCATAATACCCAGTTATGACTTTGTAATCTAAAGGCTTCTTGCATATATGTGAACCCATAAGCACTGTAATCCGCATTACCTGAATCACCTCTTGTGTCAGAGTTCTATGGCTACCTCAAAAGCAAAGTATAGCAGCAAATGTATTGTCATGGCAGCCAAAAATAAGCAGGAACTTAGCACAGATAAAAGACAAACACATGCAAAGGGCAGAGGAGTTTTTATGTGGATTTTATAGTTTTCATTTTCTTGTTCACATCTGCCAGAGGGACAAAGTATGCAAGATGCATCACAAGAATTATGAACAGAATAGTAAAAATGTTAGGCTGGCAAATGGTATTTCCTCATTTGGCATGCAAGAATATAGTTGTCTCGCACTTAAAATTTAGCCTACTGTCACATCTGGATAGCCTGTATCCACACATATTTTACAACACGCAAGATAATTGAACTCGTTCCAGACATTATACCACAAGGATACATTTTTCAAAATGGGTACCTAAAGGTAAGCTCCTAAATCCACCTGTAGGCACCCAATTATGATCCTGTTCCTACTCCTGTTCACCTCAATGGTGCAGGATCAAGTCCTAAGTGTCTTGAATTTCAAAAGAGCTGAGAACCCAACAGCTTCCATTGACTGCTGAGGGAAGCTAGTATACTTAACTTTGTTGAATGCCAGACCACTTCTTTAAATGCCAAAAAATGGAGTTAGGAGCCTAATTGCTGGCATCCAATTTTGAAAATCTTGGCCAAAATGCTTTAGTTACTGCCATGGAACAGAATGAAAGTTTTGGAAAAAACAAATACCTTTTTGAATGGTTTTCAATTTATTTTCTTCTCTGAACCTTGGAGAAGACGTCATTTCCCCTCCCATGTGATATTGGTACACTTGCTAAAAGTAAAAATAGACAAAAATGCCTGGGCATTATTCTGACAATGCCAAAGAAACATATTTACTGTGTATTATTGATAATGACATCACTGTTTAGTCACATTAAAATACATAGTGAAACCATAATGAATGAGCAAAAAGCTATTCAATTCTTTTACTATTCAAAGGAAGGCAGTGAAAAAAATTAGGTCACAGTGCGAGACTTAAGACCAATGGGTAGGCAAAGACCCAAGCACCAAACAACCTGAATTGTGCTCACAGTACTGACATGAATTAGCTTTATAAGTTTGTGCAAGTCACTTAACTCCTCTGTGCTTCACATTTGTCACCAATAAAATAAAGATAAAGAGACATGCCGTCTTTTCTAAGGCACAATAGCTTTATGTATCTATAACATAATGTAAGTATTACAATGATGATGCCACCAGCTATTGTGTTGCAATTGGTAGAGTTGTAAAAAGAGGGGGTTCTGTGTATATGTTTGTGTGTACAAGACTACATTTTAGCTTTCTTAGTAGCTGACATATCCTCTTTCTCCCTGCAAGGCATCCTGGGTGAGAGGAGAGTGCATGAGATCAAGAAACAGATGCTTCCAACTTCGAAGCATAGCTCTGCCTTAATCTCTGAAGCATAGCTGTGCCTTAATCTCAGTGCTCTTGGCCATGTCACTTAATCTTGTTAAGTGAAATCCTGACCCCATTGAAGTCAATGGCAAAAGTCCAAGAGGGAGCCAATAGGGGCACGATTAAGGATGTTAAGTATAGTGTAATTCACTAATTGAATAGTCAATGCATTTTTGTATCCACTATTCAAAATAGTTGATAGAGCAGCGCTGCCCCTTTGAAATGGAGCTGTGGCATTTCAAAGGGGCAGCACTGCAAGGAGCCCAGGAGCAGCTGGGGACTCCCCAGCTGACCCCATGCTCCACGTGGCACTGCGGCGGCGTTTCAAAGGGGCAGCATCGCACAGCTGATCAGCTCCATGTGCCACTGCGCCCCTTTGACACACCACCATAGTATTTCAAAATGCCAGTGCCACACAGAGCCTGGGAACCATTAGGACTCCAGCTGACCCCGGGCTCCATGTGGCATCGCCCCTTTGAAATGTGGCCAAACCTTTTCAAAGGGGCAGTGCTGTACAGCTGATCCCGGGCTCCCTATGGCACTGCCCCTTTGAAATGCTGTGGTGGCATTTCAAAGGGGCAGCACCGCACGGAGCCCAGGGTCAGCTCCATGAGGCACTGCCACTTTGAAAACCACAGCAATGTTTCAAAGGGGCAGTGCCAGAGGGAGTCCTGGGATCAGCTGTGTGACACTACCCCTTTGAAACGCCGCTGTGGCATTTCAAAGCAGCAGTTCTGCATGGAGCCTGGGACCCTGGGCTCTGTGCAGCACTGCCTCTTTGAAATACCCCTTCTTCCCCCTCCCCCCCGTTTGCTGTCTCTATCTGATAGAAACAGTGGGGGTGGGGAGAGCGACTAGTTGACACATCTATCCAGTAAGCATTTGCTTATCAGGTAGTCGACTAGTCCTTAACTTCCTTAGTCAGAATTTCACCTTCTGTCTTTGTTCACAATCAACATGCCTCAGGTGGGGGAACCCATGGACAAAAGTGTTGTCAAAATATTTAAGGATTCCTACCACCTTGCATTTTTGTCAAAATGCCGAGATGTTATGACCATTGCTAGCTGTAGCATTTTATTAACCTATAATTTATAGGGCAGTTGAGAGGATGAATTAAAGTTTGTACAGCTTTTTTAAACCAAAAATAATGTGGGCTATCATAACTCAATTTCTATTTATTTTCTTAAAAGTAAAAAATTAATCTTACTAGACAAACATCATCCCTGATGTCAAGCCAGCATGATCATCAATATTGCAATGGGAAAGAATTTGGCCTTTATTCCCAAACTACAGCATTATAGTTACACCATCCTAAAGTTTATTTTATGTTAATGTAGTGGCCTTAGACGATAAATGATGTGTTTAGTATTGTGGTGCATTTGAACTTATTTTGTTAAAGCATCACATATATTGAGCTCCGTCCTCCAGCTTTTATTCAGACAAAAGTCCCTGGAGGAAATCCAGGACCCCTGGCAGTTAATGGTAAAAATTCTCCAGAAACAAGATTTTACTCCCTGAGTTCAGTGGGAATTCCTAGTTAGGAATAACAGTGTTGGGTCTTTGGTTTGTGTCAGCTGACTCAGAGTTAGGGGGCTCAATCTGCAGGGCTAAAAATTTCTCCAGACATTCAGGCTTCAGCCCAAGTCCAAATGTCTACATGGCAATTCAGCAGCCCTCAAGCCCAAGTCAGCTGACCTGGGCCAGCCACAGATATTTATGGAGTGTAGATATACCCTTATTCCACTGTAGACGTACTGTTAGCCAAATACCCCCAAACCTTCTCTCCCTCTCCTATCCAGAACTTTTATTACTGTGACAGCTACTGAAGGCAGGAAGAAGTGAAAATGCTGCTGCTTTTCTCCTTCCTCCCTATTTTTTTTCACCATCTTTACAACAGATGCATTTTGAGCCCATCAGAACTTTTCTAATGCTTCTCCCTTCCAGTAGGCATAACAGCCAGCTTTGTTAATCGCTTCCCCCTGCTTTATTTCTCACTCTTTCCAATGTAATCCCAAATAGCCTCTGCCCGTCGGATACATGTTAAAATAATCAAGTGTTAGACTTCAGCACTTAATGTCTCATTAACATCATATTTCAAGATAATGTATTTGAAGTGTTAATGGACTGTCAAGGTGTTTTTCATCCAGCCTTTTAATGTGTGTGAACTCTATTACTAAGAATATCACTGAGTTCTTATAGCAAAACTCCTTCTAATACATAGTCTTCACTTACCCTTAGAAAGTGTAGGAGCTCACAGTCTTATATGCTGCCAGACATCTAACATTTCCCATGTAATGAGGAAACCTTCCGACACTTCTGCAGACCCATCCAGCAAGGCTCTACATTGAAATGAGGCATACTAGAGCCTTCAAAATACAGATCCACCTTTTGTAGTAACACAATAACTGCTCTGCCACATTGCTCCAGTTACTCCCTCCACCATCTAACACAGCTACACCTAACACATGGAAGACAGTTAAATGCTGGAATTCAATTCTGTGGCCCACAACACAAATGAGGGCACATTCTTTTAGAACATCTCCATATCTACTTATTATGGCATCTTGCCCTCTTCCCCCACCTTACTGACACATTCCACATGACAATGGCCAGCGGCAGAGGGAAGAGCTAAGGGTGCACTCCAGAAGTGGCAAATACCTTAGCTCAGGCATATCAAACTTGAAGCCTACTGAGGGCCACACAAACAAAAACTGATAGCTTTCAGGGCCACCAAAGAAAATGTACTTCTATGGGAAAGTCATAATTATTTATCTTGGGTATGGCTACACTAGCCACCCTAATTTGCACTAGGGTGGCTAATTTAGTCATTCGAACTTGCAAACGAAGCCCGGGATTTACATATCCCTGGCATCATTTGCTTGTTCCTGGCCGCTGCCATTTTTAAATGCCCGGTAGCTCAAACTACCTGCCCGCGGCTACACGCAACATGGGCTAAGTAGTTCGAATTAACACTCTTAATTCAAGCTACCATTCCTCCTTCCTTTGAATGACTACATTAGCCACCCTAGTTCGAATTAGGGTGGCTAGTGTAGCCATACCCAATTATATTTTTGTTTTGAGTATATTTTATATAATAATTTTTCAGATCTTGTTTTAATATAATACAATAATTTGATGTGTAAAAGTGTTATTTGCTCATATAAAATATTTTTTAATTTAAATATATATTTAAGGTACTTTTTAATTTTTTATATGATACATAACTTGTTTTGTTGAAATAAAAACAAGTATAGACCGTGGTTAATCAAATAGAACAGGCTTCTGTGAAAATTTCAGATCCTTTGTAAGTTTGAGATGTTGCATAAACATATAATTATTTGTGCAATTGCAAAACATTGACATATTTATTGATATCAAATTAATATACATTTTGTGATTTTATTTGGGAATAAATAAATAAAAAACAAAATGTTAACAAAATATCCCCCTCTTCTCCTCCAGAACCAGGCACTTCCATACTCCTGTTCTAACCCAATCTCCCTCTGCTCCCCCAGAGTCCCCCCTCGCTCTAACCCAATGCCTCATCCCTCCCCCAGAGCCAGGCACACACCCCCAACACAATGCCTCTCCCCTTCCCCAGAGCCAGATACTCCCAGCCCCCCCAACCTAATGCCTCCTCCCTTCCCCAGAGATAGGCATCCCCAATCTAATGCCTTCCCCCCATCCCCAGACCAAGGCACTCCCAGACCCCCCCCCCCAACCTAATGCCTGGGTTCTAGAGCCACCGCCGCACATTTCTTCAGGCACTGGGGTGGCATGGGCAGAGCGGCCAGCTGTGAGAAGGTGCTTGATGCCTGTGCAGAGCCAGCCAGCCAGCCATGAGCACATGTTGGAGTGCCCAGTGCAGAGCGGCCTGGCTGGCTGTGAGCAGTCACTATGATGCCGTGTGCAGAGCGTCTGGTCGACCGGCTGTGATCTGTACTTGGCCACATGCTCCGAGTGGCTAGTGGGCCACACTTTAATATTTATAAAAATGTAGGGGCGGGCTGCAAAAAATTTCGATGCCTGCGATTAGCTCTTCATTTCCTTGTTTTCGGAGGTTTAAGTGCAACCACTGTATGTTCTGAAAGGACAGGATGTACTAATGGACAAACTTAGCTCTGTGGTAACAATGTTTTTGAGCAGCTACATATTCACCTTTAAAACAAACAAATGCAGTGGTTTATAAATTAAGTTTTCATATATGTCATTGACAGACAGAACACAACCCTAGCAGCTGCCATACAGAAACCACTAGTTACTTTGTAGCAATTGTTGGATTTTATTTTATTACTTTAGTTTTTTCCTCTTTTAAATTAGTGCCAGAGTCACAGCCCTGCAAATTGAAGTCCTCTTTCTGGTGAACAGAACACGCAGCGCACATAGTACAGCAGCTCAAACTGACCTCCATCACCCTCATTCTGTTTACCTCACTCCTGACCTAGAGGGACTGTGTCTAGGGGTGAGAAGCGTAGTTTGGTTTCTATGTGTATTAGGCCAGAAGCTCAGCTGGTATAAATCAGTGTAGTCCATTGAAGTCACCACAACTACTCCAATGTATTGCAGCAGAGGATCTGGCCCTCATCCACCTCTGGTTTTTCTGCATAGGATTTTAATAAAGGCACCAATTGTCTTGGCACCAATAAGAAACTGAGTAGTGCTCAAAGTTAGCTGTAGCTGAGAGGGGCTGAGATCAAGCACAAGTTTTCCTGCTGGAGTTAGGTGCAGCACTTCTAAAATTAAAACATTTTTACCCTTTTGCTAAACCAACAGTACAAACATACACCCTGATGAATGGAAGAGGAGAGGAGAGAAATACAATTTTAAAGAGGCTTAGAGAGTAGCTAAATGAAGAGCTCAATCATATCTGCATTACAGTGCTCATTCTTACTACCTCATTTTTGCCCCACTTCTGTATTCTATCAGAGAGAGGAAGCAAGCAGGGGAGCAGGAGCCGGTGCTGGGCGGGGGGCAGCTTAAAAGCCTGTTCCCACCCCAGGACCATCTCCACAGGGGAGGCAGAGGTATAGCAGGGATGGGGCACAACCAGGAATCAGCTGATTCCCAGCTTGTGCCCAGTCCCCCTTCTGAGCTCGTGCTTTTTAAATGTATTAAAAGCTGCCAGAATCAGCCCTCCCACACCTGGACCTTCTACCCTCCCTCTCATCTTTCCCTGTGGGATGGGAAAGTTGCACTCTCACACACTCCTGGCAAATGGGGGATATCAAGCATAGAGGTGCTATGTGAGCTCCTGCCCTGCTGCCATGCCCAGACCTCTTTTCCCCTCCCAGCTGTCTGCTCCTGCAGGAAGGGAAAATTGCTCTCTCCAGCAAAGGGTGTGTGTGTGTGTGTGTGTGTGTGTGTGTGTGTGTGTGTGTGTGTGTGTGTGTGTGTGTGTGTGTGTGTGTGTGTGTGTGTGTGTGTGTGTGTGTGTGTGTGTGTGTGTGTGTTCGCGTGCGCGCGTACGCGCTGAACATACAGGCGTCACATGAGCCCTGCTCTGCCACCATTCCTGGACTCTCTCACTCCTGTAGGCTCATGTCCTGGCCTGTCCCTTACGCTCCCTGCCACAAATAGAGTCCAGCAGCTCCCCTAAGATCTTTGAGTTGTACCTGCTGCATAGTGGCTATTTAAAAAGCATAATTGTGGTCTTATACATAGCACATCTCTATCGTCTTTAGACAAACGTTCCTTTTATTCTAACAGATTTAGGTATATGCTCTACAATGTATCTTCTGAAAAGTCTGCCCTTCACTTTTCATTAAAGCAGGTAAAGTAGTGACCCTGCTGCACACTCCCCAAGCTGACACAATCCATGGGCAAAAATGAAATAGGGATGAAATGTTCAAGGAGTCAATGCAATTCACTCATTTGTCTAGGGAGTGCTTACGTGAATGGAGGCGTGCACTGCTAGAGGAGCTATATGTGGAGCGTGAGGACAGGAGGGCATGCAGGAAACTGGAAATGAGGAATCAGGAGAGAGTGCAGATGTGATGGACCGCATGGTAAGTTTTCCAGAATGCGTACATACACAGGCACCTTTCCATCCCGTGTAGCCCAACATTCCCTCCTCACCAAGGTCCATAGCCTCCTCTCCCAGGGGCAATGGACCATGGAGGCGGAGGGTGAGGGGAAGTCAAGGGCAGCCTCACACTCAAGGGATGCATCACAAAGCAAAAGACTGGCCTTGCAATTGTGATCATCATCCCAACGCTTCTGCCCTGGACTCCTTTTCTGTCCCTGCTGTGTTCCCTGAATAAAAATGCATGATCTCTGAACAACAGTCCTTTTATAGCTTGTGTTGAAGGGGAGAGGGGATTTACAGGCAAGCACACTGAATGCAGGGGCACCTTGTTGAAAGCAACATGCATGACTCGCAAAACTGGCCATTCATAAAACTGTCTTTTAAAGCCTGATTTGCACTGCCCCTCACTGTGCTGTCCATATTGCCCTGGTGTTTGGCTGCTCAAAATCCCTGGCTAGGTGCTGTGCCTTGCTGCCCTCCCCCTACCCCCAGATAACTTTCCCCATTGTTCTCATAGTTATTATGGAGCACACAGCAGGCTGCCACCACAATGAGAATGTTGCATTCACTGAGGTTTAACCTAGTCAGTAGAATGCAGAACCTTCTGTTTAAATGCCCAAAAGCACATTCTACCACCATTCTGCACTTGTGCAGCCTGCAATTGAACTGCTCCTCATTGCAGTCCAGGCTTCCAGTGTATGGTTTCATGAGCCATGGAAGCAAGGGGTAGGCTGGGGCACCAAGGATCACTATTGATACTTCAATGTCTCTAATGATACTTATCCAGTCTGAGAAAGAAGTTCCAGCTTGCAGCTTACCGAAGAGGCCAGGGTTCCTAAAGATGTGCATGTCATGCACCTTTCCCACCCATCTCATGTGGATGTCAGTGAAACGGCCCTTGTGATCCACCAATCCCTGCAGCACCACTGAGAAGTTCCCCTTGCCATTTATGCACTCCTTGGATGTGGTCAAGTGCCAAAGTAGAGATGTGCATTCTATCTATCACCCCACCACAGTCTCCACTATGTCTGCCACATTTTCCAGAGCCACTACCCCCTGTGGCAGAAAGGTATTCATTGCCTGGGCTACTTGGATCACAACAGCTCCCCACTGTTGATGTCCCCACTCCAAATTGATTCCCAACTGATTGGTGGCTGTTGTAAGCTTCCACAGGGCAATTGCCACATGCTTCTCATTCTAGTATTCGTGGACTTCAGGGTTGGGGAAAGCCATTTGCAAACTTCCATGAAAGCGGCCTTGTGCATACGAAAGTTGTGCAGCAACTGCCAATCATTTCATAACCGCATCACAATACGGTCCCACCAGTCTGTGTTTGTCTGATGGCATCAGAACTAGAATTCCACTGTGTCGAGAGGAGTGAATGCTGGTGGCGTTTACTAGTTGCTCAACTCAAGTGCTTCACAGAAGAGTATGTTCATGGCCTTCTCAGATTTGTCCGCGTTCTGACAGATCCTGGATATGCTCCGGATATACTCCAGCACAAGGCTCATCATGGTTAATATCATTATCATAATGCTTTGATGTTCAAAGGGATCCATGATTGTTTCCATGCTTATGCTGCTATGGTATCTGCACGGATAACCCAAGGTGAAAAGGATGCAAAAAGACTATTTGCCATTGCTGTCAAGCAGGGCTTGGGGAGGAGGAAATGAGTGTATTGAGAGAATTGATGCTGTACCCAGAATCACCCGCTTCACAGTTTTGGTCTCAGCATGCACTGGAAGCATAACCCAGACTGCAAAGGGATATAGGCACTGTAGAATAGCTACCTATAGTGCATCACTCTCAAAGTCGAGAACAGCCGCCCTACTGGGGCCATGCTACTTGGTCTACTTCATCAAATTTCTGTACACAGTGGGGACATGCACCTTTTACTTTACAAAATCAGATGCTAAAAAAATGTTCTTAATAAATTCAACCTACTCTCTCTGTGTTGACATGGCCTAAACTATCACCAAGTCACCACTTAATCTTCTCTTATGTTAAATAGATTGAGTGCCTTGAGTCTATCACTATTAGGCAAGTTTTCTAATTCTTCAATCATTCTTCTGGCTCTTTGCTGAACTCCCACCAATTTATCATAATTTTTTTGGAACTGTGGGCTCCAGAACTGGATACAGTATTTCAGCAGCTGTTGCACTAATATCAAAGAGATGAAATAATCACTCTAGTTCGATTCAAGATTCCTCTTTTTATGCATCCCGGGATCTCATTAGCTTTTTTGGCACTCGGAGCATGTATTCATCTGATTAGCTGCCATTATCCCCAAAATCTTTTTCAGAACCATGATTTCCCAGGATACAGTCCCCTATCCTGTATGGATGGCCTACATCAGTGGTGGGCAACCTGCAGCCCATGGGCCACATGCGGCCCACTGGGACTCCACCTGTGGTCTGTGGACCTTCCCCACCCATTTCTACGGGAGCATAGAGCCCTGCATATCCTATGCCATGCCCCCTCTCTCCCAGCACTTTTGGAGCACACAAATTGCCTGCTCCATGCTCTGTCCCCAGCTGATTCATGGTGTTCCAGCTCTGGGAGGGAAAGGAAGGAGTGGGGTTGGATTCCAACTGCAACTCCACTGTCTGCACCCTCCTATTGCACTGGGAAGTGTGGGGTGACCAATGTCCTATTTTTGGTTGCCTATGCTGTCCTATATGCTTTTTCCCTAGACACAGACATGTATCTTTAGCCATTTTAAAATGCATATTGTTTGTGTGTTCCCAGTCATGTAGATTGCTCAGAATCACAGACCCGTCTTCATTATTCACCAATCGTTATGTCATCTGGAAAATGTAACACTGATCATTTTATTAACAAGCAAGACATTGAGGTGGTGTGGAAGACTATGAAGGGCGGAGTATAACACCAGCTAGTATGGCCCCATCTGTCCCTCTAACTGGATGCTTGCATGCAGGAGGGCATTGTGAAGAGATGATTTCCCTGTAATAGATGCCCTCAAGCACCTCTTGGGATGGTGCCATCCAGAAGTGTGCGCTATGATCTAGCCATATGGGCTCCATCCCAAGGATCAGAGAAAGCCACCAGCAGCCTCCACTGACCGCCTACCAAGGCTAGTAGTTAGAGGTCAGAAGAAGGAGAGTCAGCAATCTGCAGAAGCCTTGCAAGCAGCTGCAGTGCCAGCATCAGCCATGGAAGGAGGCAGTAGTTACAGGCAGTAGTGAAGGAGAAGAATCTAAAAGCTTCCTTAGGCACTAGTGGTGTCAGCTGATGGGTGGCATTTCACCTGTGAACTGGAAGACACATCAATTATTGTTGCATAGGCGAAGTGGGACATTTTGCAAGCTTCTCCTCAAAGCTTCTGGCCAGAGGCCTGGCACCGAGACAATTCATTAATTGAGACAGAGACAATGTTAGAAATATAAACATAATTACTTCATGTCACAATTTTTCATGACAAGAAAAACAATTGAATGTAAAGTCTGTTAAACCACTAATAGATATGGTCTGTATCCTTACCTCTCTCTCTCTCGCTTTTCATTAAGGAAAGGACCCTGGCTATTTTTAAACCCACACACAAAGCCACACAGTATGGGGTTTTTTTCTGTTCAAAAGAGAAAAGGAAAAGCTGTAAAATGCTCTAAAAATGTCCAGGCCTGTTTATCTCTGCTAGCTCTCCTCTAAAAGGCTCAACTTTCCCAATAATAATTTAGCTATGAACTTAGGTGGCCAATGTGTGCTAGCAAATTTTCTCTATCCCTCTGGCATCTCTATTTAGTATGTGGGATGCTTTCTAATTAGTTAGCTGCAGTTGTACTTTTCATATGCACTTTCACAGATGTTGGCATACTGAATAGATACATCAGTATCTGAAACTGCAGGACCTCCCTCCAAATATTACATTTGTTTTATTGATAAATGCACGCCACACTGTACAGTTAATGGTGTAAAAAATGCCTTAACTGTTGGGTTTTGCAAGATATTCGTGTGTTTGAGCATGCTACTTGGACACTGGTGCTTATGATATAATCAAGTGTTTGAATCTGCCAAAATTGTACATGCTGGGTATCTGCCTCAGGGGAAATGCTTTGTACAATTTCATCCAAAACAGTTCAGCCCTCTTGAAGAGCAAAACTAAGGAAAAAAATCCACAGTGTTTTACCAATATTAATAAATACTAGTAAGCTTTTCTTTGAACACCTTGAACATCCTGATAGTTTAAAGCAAGACTTGAATTTGGCGGTGGCAGCATTTGTGTTAGGGGCATGCCTTCTGCTATCCCCCAAAATCTCTCCAGATCTCGCAAAGTTAAAAAAAATGCAAGTCACACATGATCAATATAGCCTCTTCAATATTAGCCTTTAAAATCTCCAGAGTCCATTGTCACTGAGCATGCTCAAATCTCTGATAGCTCTTAATGCCAGTGGGGCCAGCAGCCACCATGGACCCAGAGGCAATATGTGAGAGGCTGGCTTCATGTCCTGGAAGGGAAGGAACTTCAGGTAGAAGAGGCAGGGCCAAGGGCAGTCAGTCCTTAGCACCGCCCAGAGCATGGCTCTGGGCCCACCCCCACAACCCTCAGAGCCCCACAGAGCAGCAGAGCAGTGCTTCCACTGCAATTCAAAGGGGCCTGGGGCTCTAGCTGCCACTGTAGCTGCAGTAGCAGTGGTGGCTGGGAGTGCAAAGCCCCTTTGAAATGCTGGGCCCCTGTGCAAGTGCCCCCTTTTGTCCCCCCTACTTCAGCAAGTTTTGTACAATTTCTTACCAGCCTGCATGTGCCATCCCCAATGAGCAATTGAGGATGCTCCATTCCCTCCTAGCTCTTACGTGCGATCGGACTGCACATGTGCCATCCCCACAGAGTGACTGAGAATACTCTAGCCTCTCACAGCTCCTAGTGCTGACCAGACTGGGTATGTGTTATGTCCACAGATCAACTAAGCATGTATGCTCCAGCCTAGCACTGCAAAGCAAAGCAGGATTTTCCTTGTAATGGTCGCTATGAGCTAGTCCAGTCTGGCGTGGGTCTAGTCACTGGAACTGCGAGAAGGGAGCCTGTCTCACCTCTGCTCTCTGTGACTCACCTACTGTCACAGAGGCAGCTTAGAGGAAGAAACCACCTTATTCAAATGAAGAGAGGATAAAAGCTGGACCAGGAGAGAGAGAAAAGGAGTAAATTGGGAGCAGATGGCTGGTTCTATAAAAAATTAGACCTGGCAGGAAGATTGGAAGGAAAGAGATGGGAGGTGAGGCTGGGACTGGAAGCTGGTTGGAGGGAAGGTAGGTTAGAACTCTTTGGGCAGGGAAACTGGGAGCGGGGCGTGAGGAGTGGCTGGAACTGTTTGGCAAGGAGACTGGGGCTGGGAGCCAGTAAAGGAAACAGGGTGGAACACGGAACATTGAAATCAGACATGTAATTGGGGAAGGGCAGGAGCCATGGACTGGCTGGATAAGGAAACTGGAACTAGGAATCAGTGTGAGGAGAGCAGAGGTGTCAGGGGAGACAGATCTGACAAGGAGCTGCGGTACAGGATGGAGACTGGCTGAGTAAAGAGACTGGGACACACAAAGCCATGGTGTTGGGAGGCTTGGACAAGGAACCAGGGTGAGGGATGGCAGAGGAATGATGTCTGCACTGGTTGGACAAGGAAATCAAGAGTGAGGCGCAGGGAGAGATTAGGAACATGTATGGGGGGAAGGGTAGATTGATACTAAGTTTTGGACAATGAACCTGTGAGAGGAAACTAGAACTGGCATGGCAAGGAAACTGGGAGTGTGATCAGAAGCCTGAGGATTGGGGAATGGAACTAGGTAGATAGAGATTGGGTCTAGGACAAGGAACAGAGGGGAGAGGAAGAGGCAGGAATGGAAAATTGGCAAGGGTGCAGAGTACAAAAGGGATCAAGCTTGGGGTTAACAGGCAGAAGAGTCCATAGAGCACACTCCTCTCCAGAGCTTGGAATCGAGCCCAACACTCATCACTCCTCTGCTGTCAGCAAATAGCTGTGAACCCAAACTGCCCACTCCCCCTAGCACTGGCTTACAGAGAGGATAACAACCTACTATTGCTATCAGTTACTTGATTAGCTCAAGGGGCAGTGCTCTGGGCAGTAGATCTGAGTGAACCCACACTGCTGATGAACCAAGTGGGTGACAACACGATAGAATCACTTGGGGGGTGGGTGGGGAGGATTCAAATTGCTTTTTAAAAAATAGGAAATTACACACAAACTCTCTCTCTCTCTCTCTCTCTCTCTCTCTCTCTCTCTCTCTCTAAGAACATTATTAAGGCTGCAGAATCATGCACCCAGAAGTTAGGAAATCCTGGAATTCAAATTTCCAATGAAATCTTACATCAGCCCCCTTGTGTGCAGGCATTGAGCTACCTTATTTAATCACATGGTCATATACTGTTTCACCTCCGCCCTCTCCCTTCCCCTTGCCTCATTCAGGGCAAAGCATGGAGCTGCAGTAGGGATAAATCAAGTTGTGTCTATGGGACCTTACCTCATATTGTTACAGAAGGTGAACGGTGGCTAGTAGTGAATGAAGGCAGGGAACAATGGAGTTGGCTCGTGGTTAAGTTATAGCTGCCCCGGAAAACTGAGTTTCTATCCCTCTACAACAACAACCACCCTTAATTCTGACATTTCCTAAATGAATACAATTATTTTAAGAGCGGGAGCGGGAGCGTGTAAAAATGCAGCGAGAGAGAAGCGTCCACTATTGTGGGACTGATCCATACCCCACTGAAGGCACAAGACGTCGGTCCGTGGACTTCGGAGCATGCCTCTTGAGCTCGTGTCAATGAGTTTATAGTTACTCTCGAGTCCCAGTGAAAAGAGTTCGTGAGCAAAGAGTTGGAGGTTATAGTTCTGGCCCCGTTAAGCCCGTTCTCTGGGAGCAGTGATTGAGCCAAATACCTATCCCTTTAATTAGTGGATCAGAAGGTATTTGGATGATTACTCCTGTTCCCAATGTTCTCTGTTGTGGTAGAATCCTCGGTATAAAATGTCCAGGGAAGAAAAGAAACAAGTAGTGAAAACCCGCGCTTAGCTATCCCGATTACCTAGGTACCCTAGGAAGGCTACAGATATTTGCCGATTTTGACTTAATAAACAGTCCCCAGTCCCTCTCTGTCTCACCGTTTTAACCATACACACATTTTTCGTTGTGTGGATCGAAAAGGCGAGTCTGGCTATATATTTAGCCCCAACTATATCTTCAGTGAGAACAAACATGAGGCTGATAGACTTATGCTGAAAAGCTTCGGTCAAGTTGCTCGGAAGCCGAGTGGGGCTCTTTTAACGTGTGGATTTTTTTTTTAAAAAAAGCGTGTACAAAGAGCTTGTTCCCTAACTCATTAGATAAAACTCCCGTCGATTTTTGCCTGTAATGTCAGGGCTAAATTTAGGCACTTGGCGTTTACTTTGAACCGTCAGTAAGTACAATATTATTGGAGAGAGACAGGGATTTTGTCTATCTTTTGATTATTTACAAAATAACCCTTCTCTTGGGACTTCGGCATGACCAGAGAATACACTGTTTTGACTTTTACATGCAACGTTTTGCTCACGGCAAATGTTCCCTCCCCGAAATGTGGTTGTAAAAGGGAATGTTTGGGCTCTCCGCGCTAGTTTTATTAACACTTAGTTTCATTATAACCTAGAGATGCTGGGCACTTTCTTTCTTTGTTCCCGAGCAAAACTGCGGGAACAAACTTCTGCCGCTGAAAGCTACCTCGATATTCAGAGACACCCATCCGCACCCCGGACAGTGGAAAGATAAGGCGGTGTCACGTCTCCAGGAATAAAATCATTCACTGATAAAGCTCTATTAGCTTGGATACTGCATCGCGATTCGCATGCTTTAATCGCCCCCCTTACCAGTCCTTTTACCAAAGCTATATATCTCCGGGCATATTTGCTGCGGACAAACCTCAGAAATGTCACGTTATTGCAACGCTGAGACCCTCTCTCTCCCCTCCTACCCAGGTTAGAGACTACCAGCTTTAGCTGACAGACCGCTGGCACTCTCTGCATGTGCGAACGGAGAAGAGGTGGTGTGGGCAAACCGCTTCTCAGGCAGGTACTGCCGGATGAATGGAAGAGGGGGGATTTAATATTTAACTCTTCTTACATATCGGGCCTTAATGGGGGCGGAAAATCTGATTTTCTGTGCATTCCAAGAACAATTCCTGGGGGGTGACCTTTAGCACCGAGTCTGCTGAAAGGAAAGTAGCCGAGTGTTTATCTGGAGATGGCTGAAAGCTTTCCCTGGTGGAAGTTTATGGAAGTGTTAAAGGGGGCGGATAATACGCTCTTTGGAGGCGCTTGGCCAATGATCTGGAGGGGCTTGGAGAGCAGATCTCAGCTGGCAGACATTTAAATGGGAGACAGCTCGGCGCTGCTGCAATTTGTAATCAAGACCCGAGACTCCCTCTATATGGACTCCCTGGCAGCTCCAGGCTCTTATCCCACTGCAGCCTCTAGCCGGCCAGCGAAGTGACCCACCCCAGGCCGGAGACCTGTGCAGAGCAAGAGAACTCACCGCTCCAGCTGAACAGAGACCGCAGCGGAGAGCGAGCAGCCGCCAGAGCAGGTGAGGGGGGCGATTAGTCCTCGTCGATCTCTCTTTATACAGGCTCCTCCGGGGCATGGAAACGGACAAGCTCTTTAGGCGACAAACCGCGGTGCTAGCACAGCCTCAGCACTGATCTCGGGGGCACATCTGGCCCAGCGGTGCTATTTAGCCAGTCTTCTGATCTTTGGTTTGATCAAGCCTCTTTCTCCCTCTTCTCGCTTCCCCCCTTCTCTCGCCCCGTCTTGAAACGACACAGCCCTTAATTAATTACCGTCTTGCACAACGCTGCAGCCCTTTGATTTCTGCGAACAGCTCTTCCCAGGAGTGACACTGCCTCCCCCGCCCTGCCCTGCCCGCTCAGATGCCGCCGAGCAGACAGAAAGGCATTTCCACTCGCAACACTCGAGATTAGGGCGCTATTATATTTATCTCCCTAGGCAAACACCAGACTTGCAAAAGCCCAATTAGCTCTGCCTGTCATCTCCGCCTACAGCATCATTCCCCGCAAATTGGACTCGGCGCCCACCAGACGTGCAGCAAAATCCCAGCCCGGCATCTGCGAGAGAGGCTGGGGGGAGGTCATGGAGGGAAAGCACTGATCATGGCTGGAGGCTCGCAGGTACCACGGCTCCCTCCGGGCTGTGGCAGCTCAGCTACCCCAAGCGAGCCCGGCTCGGGGTGGGGGAGCGTGCAGGGATCTGCGGGGATTGTCTTTACAGAGCACACCCGGAGGCTAGATAAGCGTGTCTATTTCAAGGCTGACCTGCCCCTCCCAGCCGGCCGGCAGGAGACTCCAGAGGAGCCTGGGGCGCAGAGGGGCTGTTTGCATTAGCCCAGGACAGCAGGAAGCGCCGGACGCTGCACTATTGATTCGCTCGCACCCCAAAGGCGCCGTAAGACGCGCGGGGTCCCAGCCCGTGGCGACCCTTCTAGGTAGCGCGGAGCCGGCTGCGGCGGGCCGGGAAGTGTCCTAGTTCACCGCGTCTCGTCACTCGGCAGGAGCCCTCACGTGGAGCGGGATTAGCACCGCTGGGTTCAAAGCTCTGTGCCAGCCCGGGCGCTTCCTCACGCCGCACAAATCCCCGTCCCGCCGGGAGCGGCCAGCCGGGGTCTGTCCCGGCCTTGCCTCCGCTGGCCAGGTCTCTGCGCCCTGGCCCCAGCCTAGCCCCCGGGGTTTCCAGCCGCTCCCGTTCCCCCCCTTTGCGAGCTGCCGCGCTGAGCCCCGCGGCGGTGCCAGCTACAGGCACCACTGGGGGCCAGCCCAGCACTCCCGGCCCGCCCGGATCCCAGAGGGAAGCGCTGGCTCGGCTCCCTTGTCCTCCACGCCTGCCCCAGGGCGCCCGGTCCCGCCTGAGACCCCGGGGCACACAGCTGAGCGGAGTGTTCTTCTCCATCCCCTGCTGCGTGGTGGGCCCCGCGGGAGCCGAGCCACTGCTGTCCTGCGCCTCCCCACTCCGAGCACGTCTCCGCCGCGCGCAACCCGGGCACCTGCCCTGCGCAGCCCCCTGGCCACAGGGTTGGAGACGCTTTCAAAGCCTCTCAGGCTGCGGCTTGCACAAGCCATTTCTGGGACTGACTGAGCCCGCCGGCGCCAGCCCTCTCCCTTCTGAACCCTGAGGGAAGGGAACTCCCCATTCTCCCAGCACTGGTCCCCAGGGCCATGCACAGCTCAGGAGTGAGGTCCCCTCCCCCGCCTTCGGCCTCTCTTCTCTTGGTACCGGGAGCGCTGCTTTGCGACCCCTCTCCCTGCTGCCAGCCCGCTAGTGGCTCGGAGGGAAGGGGGTGGCTTCGCCCTGGCCTTGGTGCCATTTGGTTGCTCCTTCATCGCCTTGGTTAAGGTTTAATCCAGCAGCAGCACAGGTGACTCGTGGTAGCGGTGGGGGTGGCGGTGGTGGCGCCGCCCTTTCTGGCCCCGCAAAAAATATAATTGGTAAAGGTCTCGCATCCCCCTGACCCTCTCTGGACCTCTCCCCCCGCTTGCACCAGCCGCCCCTGTCCAGCAGAATATGCCATAGATATGACGGACCCAGCATGGTTCATAAATATCTCAGGTCTGATTAAAAAATATTATAGAGAGGAGCAAAGATCCCTTCGAAACAGGGGGAAGTTTCGCACGAGTACGATACCACAGGGCAGGGCATGAGTTAAAGTGGATCGTTTAATGTGGAACAACCTGAAAACAGCGGGTGCATCACAAACACTTCTCCCACATATTCTCCCCCCTTTCTTCCCCACGCCCAAATGGTGCTATGAAGGGAGCTGGCTGCGATCGGGGTTGTAGTTCATGACAATCAAGGCTCGGCTAGGTATTCTGGTGAGGTTGGGGGGGGGGGGGATTACACGTGTGGAAGCCAGACTGATAGGCCAGGGCGGCAGCAGACCACTTCACTGCTCTGGTAGCCGGAAAGCAAAGGGTGCACGGCTGAAACCTATAGCATCACTTCGTGTTTTTCCTCAGAAAACTGCTCTCTTTAGCCATACAGCCCAGTTCTGGAAATGGGACTAACACAAGGAGCCTCTTCCCGATAAATACCCCCCTCACCCTTATGCAAAGAGAATCTTGTTTTGTTAAAGTATAGATGAGATGCAGATACATTGCTTTTAAATCTCAGCTCCAAGGGCATTGCAGATTCATAAAAGCTATGGCCAGCTCAACAATGTATTTGGCCAGGCGGCCTTTTGGAATTTTTGGAGTTTAGTTAGATATTTTGTGAGGTAGTCAGAACTCTGAGTGGCAGCCAATTCTTAGCCCCAGCTTCCTTTGCATTTTACACACTGGTATTAACAACTATTGCCTCTCTGCTGTTGTCTAATGAGAAATATCTAAAGCATGCATATTTGATGCTGATTATAAATAAGAAGTAACACTCATGCTCAAATGTTTCTGGTTCTGCCTAGCTGTACAGATATTTGTTGTTGTCTTTGCTATGCAAGCCAGAATTGAACAAGGCATTCCCTAGAATCAGCCTTTGAATATATATTACTGTCTACTACCGCAAAACCACATCAATCCTTTCAATGGATGTGGGGCAAAATCCCACTAGTTTCACTGACAGGCATAGGTTTATTGAAAACAATGGGACTACTCCCATGGGGAAGGCAAGTTTGGATCTGGCCCAGTCCTATACTCACGATGAACAATGGAGTTTTAGTCCTGGATGCCCATGGAACTGTAGTTTAATAGATCAAGGATGGGATTTTTAAGGGCACTCAATTTTATCGTCTGTATTATTCTCCATTTCCATTTGACAGTCAGTAGAGTGGTTTTCCTAAAACCTTACTTACATGGAGTTACTTGTCATTTTAATGTATCTGAAATACCATTGAATATAAATTTTGGTTTTGTTAATCTAACATGGGTAAATATTAATTGGTAATTTTATGGATATCCCCTTCCACTGCTTTTCATGTATTTCAAACCTAAGCATTACTGGAACATTAAGCAAGGACAGTACTACAATTTGTATAAATAAACTGTGAATAGAAATATTTTGCTCTTGGGAGACAACAGGAGATGAAACAAACCTCCTTACTCTGCATATTAGCCAAGAAGTTGTGATCTGATTGTTTCCTTGGATATATATGATGGTCATTTAGTAAACCTGTTAAATCACATTTTATCATAGGTGCTGAAACTAGGGATGCTAGGTGTTGTCACTTGAAATGGTTTCCAGTTTGGTTCAATGGCTCTCAGTACCCCTACTATAAAAATTATTTCAGTCCTGCATCTTATGCAAATACATTTTGGGAATTTCCCATAATAATCTCTCATTAGATTCAGTTAATGAAAGTTTGCCATTGACTTCAGTGTAGCCAGGATTCTACCCCACATTTTTATGCAAGCTGCATTATAGTAATCTTTCAGCACTATTGTAGGAATTCACAATGAAACTAAAATGCCTTTAAGTTTGACTGTTTAAGATCCTTAATCAATAGCAGAAAGTATACATAAACCAAAAAAACTTCACACATAATTTTTAATAATGAAGCAGAAGAAACATAAAAATGCTTCAAACTGATGCCATGACTAATTCACTAAATTCCTTGATCTTTTTGGGTGACTAGAGTCTAGCCTCTGAAAAATCTAGAGCACAATATATGTGTGCTCTAGACCCACAATTCTGTTCCCATTGAAGATCTTATAAAGCCTTCTGCTGGCTTTAGGATTGGACATGTACAACAAATGAAAATCAGAACTCTATACTTGAATTTTGGCAGTTAAGGAAGAATTAATTTTTTTTCAGGAATTTTGTTAACCATTTTCATGCTGTTGGATCTTAGGGCTGATCCACCTCTCATGGAAGTCAATGGGTTTATATTTGTAGCTTGTATTTACTGAATTGTTAAGGAGATTTTTCAGTTAATGTTTCTGATTCTGCCAGTATTACATTCTGTAATACCCAGAATGTCACAACTTGCTTTTGAACATTTTGTAGAAACTTGGCATTTAAGATAAATGCGCCTAGTACCACATGACATGAGCCCCATTATAGACAAGAAGGTGAAGTTATGGTGTATAAGGAACCAGGTCCTTTATTTAAGGAGAGATTTTGTTTGATCACATTTCAAATAAGAAACGATCTGGATACCTTATTGCACATATTTTTTGCAATATAGAAAGTTCTACACAATTAAAGTTTGATAAGACTCTGGTACATAAGTAGATACATTTTCCTGCTATTTATAAGGCCATGAGGATGAATAATCTTCTCTATGTGGGCATTATCTCTGATCTTGTATAAAATGTAGGAACTGCTCTTTAGATGTCATCCTTGTGGGGCAAAGAGTGGGTGGAGTCATAGATGGACACACCCCATTATGTTGATAAGCCAAGACAGATGGGTGCCCAGAGGAAAATAAATTGCACCTTTGGAAGGGCTGTGACATCCTTACAAAGTAAACAAGTAACACTCTCTTCCCTGCCCAGGCTACTCTGGGATGGTGCAGTTTAAGGCACAATCTAACCCTGAATGATCACATTAAATTTTATTATTCTGAATGGTTTTTTTTGTAATACATTCAATTTTGAAAAGATGTTTTCTGTGCCACTAATTTTCATGATGACCCAATCTACCTTTTAAATATGTACAAAGAGTGTTTTGCATTCTTAGGGAGTAGAGGTGCTCAATCCTGTAAATACTTGCTGCTTAACATACTTACATTTCAAGACACTACTTAAGTATATGCATTTCAATTTCCTTAAGTACAGCCTTATGTGCTTTCTGAATAAAGATGCTTTCTTGAAGCTGGAGTCATAGTGCTTACCACTAATGGGGTGGGGGCGGGGGGGAAACTAAACTTAGTAGTAACTGTTTGCAGGGCTGGGTCCTATATGATAGATTGGAATAGCCATTCACAGGTTGCTATTCACAGATCCTTTAAAAAAAGGGGGAGTCCAGAGGGGAGAGAAAGGGAGTGACACACAGATGACCAATTTAAAAACAAAAATGATGTATCACCTTTTTAGGAATAAGTACATTGGCAAAGACCAATTGAACAACAGAAAAACTAAACAAATACCTGAAATTTCTTGTGCTGCCTAGAGACGAACATGTAATTTTCTATTTCATGCAACAATGACTTTATTTTTAAAGGTTCTGGCACCATATTGAGTAAATAACACACACTTTAAAATACTGTCTAATTATAGTGTGGACGCACACATACTCGCCTAAGAGATAGGAACACCCT
This sequence comes from Pelodiscus sinensis, assembly GCF_049634645.1. Classification (NCBI taxonomy): domain Eukaryota; kingdom Metazoa; phylum Chordata; order Testudines; family Trionychidae; genus Pelodiscus; species Pelodiscus sinensis. Next base: position 58,564,701 of record NC_134714.1, read on the forward strand.
GGGTGGATTCTTTCTGGTCTCCTGGAAAAATAAAGTTTTTTATAACTAGTCTTCTTTTAAACTAGTTTAAAGATGAAATATGGAAACTAAATTAAAAAAGAACCCTGTCTGAGTAACAATGAGGTTGTACTATAAACTGAAAAAAGTCAGAAAATGTTCTGTGCAAGTTGACACTTGAAATTATGCAGTGTTACCATCAGTTAGAATTTCCCAATCAAGGTTATTAAAACTGCATGTTTTGTTCAGTATTTTAATTAGATATTTAAAACAACCCTTCCTCATTATCCTTAGGATCAAGCTACAATGCTCGGCGTGGTGTCATATTTGTTGCATTTCAATCTATTTATGTACAAAGTTTCTTTCAAACAAGCACACACTGATACATTAAAAATAAAATGAATGCAGTTTGCTTATTTTGCCTATCCCAAGCTCTGGGCACACTAACAATTTATTTTAAAATACTTAAATAATATCTTAGTGCCACAAGCAAGTCTATACATCATATAATATCTTTGCAAACCCAGTGACTCTTAACTCCACCTCTTCAATTCCTTCAAACAGGGACATCTGTGAACATTATAATATAAATGTGCCATGCAATTTTGGAAGTACCAGTAACTAAGAAATTAGCATGTATGTTTTATGGCAGTGATTCTCAGACTGTAGCTTTCTAGATAGAGCACCGGTCAAATAATGTAAGAGCTATGTAATCTGTCTTAGTCTCAGGCAGAATATGTCAGAATATGTGGAACAATTATCACAGGAGTGCTCCTGCCACTCCCTGATACAATGTAGGGAGTGCTGAGCTCATGGCAGTGGCGGAGTTTCTTCACCTTGGTCTGGTGGCAAAAAGGATCTTGTGCAAGTAATGGCAGCCACCAGGAGAGCTTAGATAGAAAAGAGACATTCAGAAGGGCTACGTCTAGACTGGCATGATTTTCCGCAAATGCTTTTAAGGGAAAAGTTTTCCATTAAAAGCATTTGCGGAAAAGAGCGTCTAGATTGGCATAGATGCATTTCCGCAAAAGCACTTATTGCGGAAAAGCGTCCGTGCCAATCTAGATGCGCTTTTCCACAAAAAAGCCCAGATTGCCTTTTTTGTGCAAAACAAATCTGAGCTGTCTACACTGGCCCTTTTGTGCAAAAGCTTTGCGCAAAAGGACTTTTGCCCGAACGGGAGCAGCATAGTATTTCCACAAGAAGCACTGACAGTAGGAAGTCAGTGTTCTTGCAGAAATTCAAGTGGCCAGTGTAGACAGCTGGCAAGTTTTTCCACAAAAGCAACTGCTTTTGCGAAAAAACTTGCCAGTCTAGACACAGCCAAGCTAGTAGAAGGCAGGGAAGATACCACCTGTGCCATCAGTCACAGGAAGGGGAGCTAAGGCATGATATATCATGACACTGAGTCACATCAATGCAATGGCCAGGGCTTAGAGTGGTCTAAACAAAGTATGTGAGGAAGATATTATCACCCCTACATCTGTCCATTCCCCTGCCAATAATTGCACCTGCTCCCACCAATTTTGTACCTTCAGCCTCACATCAGTTCTGTCCACTTCCCTTCCATTAATTCTGTCCCTGCATTTGTTCCACTTCCCTCCCTCATCTCACATCTAATCCTGCAACTCCAGGGATTTTTAACTCCTCTTCCCATTCCCAACTCAAATGTTGCAGGGAGGCCTAGGGGAGATAGAGGAGCAGAGAGGATCGATCCTTTTTCTTCCAAGAGGTGGGTAAAGGAGGGAACAGAGTTGCTGGGCTCGTTCTGCTCATCCCTTATCTATCCCCTCCTGTGAGAACAGCTTTGGTTCCTGGGGGAAGAAAGAGCTTGCCCTGCTTCCTGCAGTATTCCTGATTGGCTGCTTTTCTTCAGGAGGTGGGAAAATGGGGAATGCACACAATAACGGGGTTTGCCCCTAACAGGAAAGAACCCCCTCACAATCTGGCTTGACTCTTAGACTTTTTTCCTCATATGTTGCATGCTGGCCCAAATTCAGAGCTATGAAGTTTTCTATACCATTGTCTAGACTAAAGGACTCTTGTCTGTACAGCAGGCCAAAGAGCCAAACAACCTTAGCTGCTTTTCATGTTACTATTCTTAATAAAGGGCTAACCAATTTAGACTCACATGCAGTGGACCAAAGTCTAATGCTTGTGAAATGAGTAGATAGGGTGTAGATTATACACTACTAAGCAAAGGGAGTTTAGGTAAACATAGCATTTTTAGCATGATTCTCCTCTCGTCCACTAGTGTAAATCAGGAATAATGTCCTTAAGGCAAATAGAGTTACACCGGAGTGAAAATGGTGTGAGGAGAGAAGAGAATGAAGCCACTTAAACTAGTGTAATGTACATGGGGAGGGGGAGTGAAAGAAGATACATGCTATACACAATTAGACTCCCTTCAGAGTGACCTAGAGACTTTTGAAATAGGATCACTATGTTTTGTAGACCTATGGAATTCCATTTAATGCTAAAGTGTCTCCCCAGCTATTAAAGGCTGGGTACCTCTCTGCTTTGATGCACTGTTCTGTTAGACCAGAGGAAATATTGTACACTTGCAGATAGCATATGAAATCCACTATTGTGTTTTGTTTCCTCATTGTTCCCTACCTAGGATGGTCCGCACAGTGTATGCTGTTGGTGGTCTGCTTCTTCTAGCTGGACTCCTGATACTCCCAGCAGAAGGGAAAAAGAGGAACCGTGGATCTCAGGGAGCCATCCCTCCTCCAGACAAGGATCAGCCCAACGATTCAGAGCAGACACAGACAAAACAGCAGCCAGGTTCAAGGAACCGAGACCGGGGCACACCAATGCCTGCTGAAGAGGTGCTGGAGTCTAGCCAGGAAGCATTACATGTCACTGAGCGCAAGTATCTTAAGCGGGATTGGTGCAAAACTCAGCCCCTCAAACAAACCATCCATGAAGAAGGCTGCAATAGTCACACTATTATCAACAGATTCTGCTATGGCCAGTGCAATTCCTTTTACATCCCAAGGCACGTCCGCAAAGAGGAAGGCTCTTTTCAGTCCTGTTCCTTCTGCAAACCTAAGAAGTTCACCACTATGACAGTTACACTCAATTGTCCCGAACTTCAGCCCCCCAGAAAGAAGAAGAGAATTACACGAGTCAAGGAATGTCGGTGTATATCCATAGATTTGGACTAGATTCTGCAGAATATTATTACATAGGACACTCCAGGCATAGGCAATCGTATTTGCCAGGATAAGAGTGAATGACATAACTACCACACTGGTGGGGCTGGACACAACTGACAGAAACCAGAATGAATCACCCAAAACATGGTTGGGGTGTGTGTGTGTGAGACTGTGTATCTGTATGCAGAAGTATATGAATGTTCACTATAGAGTAAAAACATTTAATTCAGGTGTGAATATCACCAAAGGCCTATGAAACTCACAGGCTTAATATCAAATCTACGAATTAGGACCCTTCACATACACTCACATTCTACCTGCTTACTGGGTTCAGTGCAGCTGTGACTTTTTTGCTAATGCGTCATTGGAGACCGTATTATTCACTTCACAATACGAAAAGAAATATCAAATAAGAGGCATTTAGAAGATCCCAAGCATGAATTTGATCCTAAATTTAAAGTAACCAGTGTTAAAAGGGGTGCAGCCATAGATGAAAACTCACTTTGGCTACATCTAGACTACAAACCTCTTTCGAAAGAGAACGTCTAGACTGCAACCACATCTTTCGAAAAAGCGAGCCGCTTTTTTAAAAGGAGAGCACCCAGGCAGGCTGGAGCTCTCTTTCGAAAAAGCCCTTTTTTCATTCAAGAATGCACTTTCGAAAAAAGGTGTTCTTCCTCATAAAATGAGGTTTACTGCAGTCGAAAAAACCCTCTGTGTTCTTTTGATTTAATATCAAAAGAACACAGTGGCAGTCTAGACACAGGAGAAGGTTTTTTTTTTTTTTTTTTTTTGTTGTTGTTGTTGAAAAAAGGCTACTTTTTTCTAAAAAAAAACCCCAAACCCCTCTGTAGTTTAGACACACCCTAAAAGTGATACTTATGTCAGTTTCTATTATGCCATTCTTATTAAAGAAAATAATGTTACAGGAAGGAATTGGGGGCAGGGGGGAGTAAGAACCAAGAGGGCATAGAAAGGGAAGACATAACCACAGAGCTAGATGGTAAAAGAAGTCTTAAGAGTTAGCAGGAAGGAGAGGAAAGGGACGAGAAGGAAGATGAGAAAGACAAAGGAATAAGAGACGACATTTTCTTCTGTTACTTTTTTGCTTTAATTTATAGACAAATTCATTTGTTATATAAAATGAAAAGAAATTATGAATTCTAATGCAGTCTAAATCAATTAAGATCCTTCTCTTGTCACCAGATTCTCTTGATTTATTTATGGTCTTGAAGTCACATATCAGCTGCTTTCTATATTTATGTGTGTGTCTGTACTGTACATGTAATATGTATATATACAGTCTCTATCTACATATGTGGGTATATATGCACACCCAATGAAGTTATGTATTTTGTGTATCTGTACTTTCTCTCTCTCACCATATACAAATCACAAAAGTTCAAGCACAAAATGGCAATAATTTAGCATATAAAGAGCAAAGCAAAAATTACAAGCATCATGTGACTGCAAATGCAATAACCACACGAGACAAAAGAAATGGCATGCATGACTAGTAAACACTGCATTGTTATTGTTATTTTAGCTTTGCCACAGGCATGCAGTTTGTTGAAAAAGAGATGCAGAGCCTTGCCAGCAATAATCTGCTTTTTATATCCTTTGCCACAGTCTTGCATTTAAACAGGATTTGGACTAAGTAAAGAGAATTTCCTGAAAGTTAAGGGCTAAATGCTTCCCTTCTATGGAAAAAGCTGTGGGAGGGGTATAGTAACTCTTACAAATCCACGTGCTTCACCTGTGTGGTTATCCTGGCATTCTCCCCTTTGGGGAAGGAGGAGTTCAGGACCAGGCTATGGAAACCTTTAGAAGTACAGAAAGTCTTGCAGGAAAATCTGAAGATTCCAGCAGAGCTGCATCAAAGGCAACTCATCCCCCAATCTGCCCTTCCACAATCTATTGAGCAGCTAGGCTGCTGCCTGCGCTCCAGCCTTGGCTCCCAGTGTGTGAAGGGGAAGTTAGTGTGCTTCCACAAGCATTAGTGTCACAGTGAAGGCAAAGAAGTATGTCCTAGGGAATGGCAGCCTCTGAGCACCTCCCCCAAAATAGGGTTCAGTCTGATTTTGCATCAGTGGAAAGACCTCTTTCTGTCACTAGTATCAGTATTGGGCCCTAAATCAAGAATAACCCCAATGAAGGTAGCAGCCAAAGTTACCCTCATATAAAATCAGTGGGAGAGAGAAAATGAGGCCCATGGGTTTTGCGCAAACAGGATTCGAGTCTAGGCCACAGCCTGCCGTTGATCTGCCTTTTCTCTATGTCCGTATGCACAGGCAGTACTTTAACAATTGTGCTTCCTCACATCTTCACACCAGAGGTGCATACAGGGCCTTAATTTCAAAGCAAGACACATGTTCTTTTCCATCTACACTCTGAGAGAGACAATTATTGTATTACAGGTTGTACCTCCCTGGTCTGGTACCCTCGGGACTTGACCAGTTCCGAATGAGGGAATTTGCCGGACCAGTGTAGGTCCCCCTCCCTCCATAGGCTGCTCCCGGCTAGAGCTCCAGCCTGGCCAGCCATGGCTCCTGGTGCTGAAGCTTCTGGGCTGGAACTCCATGGCCACTGCCGGGGCTGAAGCTCTGGCCAGGGCTAGAGCTCTACAGCTGCTGCCAGTCCCCCCGCTACTGCCTAACTGCTGGGCTCAGGTCTCCCTGCCATACCTCCTGTCCCTCTCCCCATGGGGATCCCAAATGAGTTGCTGCCCCCCCCCCCACCCGCTATGCTCCTGCCCTGCGGCCAGACCTCCCTATACCTGGGCTCTGTGGTCCAGGAACATCTGTGGTCCTGCTGGACCATGGATGTTGCCGAATCAGAGCATCCCAGTTAAGGAAGGTACCACTTCTCTTTGCCCCCAAAGGGTAATAACAGCATTGGCATATCACAGATTCAGGATTGTGTTGTCATTTAGTTAAAAGCCAAAGCTCTTATACACTGTGCCACACAGTTATTGGTCATAGCCTACATTTCTGCGTTTAATCTATTTTTACTGTAAGATCCACAGCGTCTCCATCTGTAACACTAATATTGCAGGTCAGTGATTCATAATATTAGAATGTACACATAGGATCTGGCATCTTCTGATTTAGAGGTTCTGAGAATTTCTTTGTAGATTTTAAAAACTAAAATCTGGAGTTACAGGCGGAAAATTTCCACTGTGTGGAATGTGAATAGTTACAAAGATATGGATATTTAATGCTATTATTAATACAAAGTTTTTTTCATTGATATGACAGGGGGCTTGTTTTTCCTTTAAATGACTTCTTCCCAGCTGGTATTTAGGAGAAAACAAAAAATAATTCTGAAACTTGTCTGAAAGCTTTAAACTAGTTACTGTTTCTATCCAGTGAGCAGATGCACAGCTGGGGGTGAAATTCTGCCCACGCCCCGCATTGAAGTCAATGACAAAACTCTATTGACATTAAAAGGGCCATGATTTTGCTCAAGGTTGCTAAGGATTATATCCTCACAGATATCTAAATATTTTTGAGGGTCTGGGCTTAAGCCCCTACACTTTGTAGCCAGCAGTCAAAGTGTTAAATGGTTTTGGCTCCTTTATTTAATGTTCCTTAGAAGTTAACACTTTTTGAAGCAAAAATTTTAAAGCTTTTAAGAGGTGCATAAAGTAACAGTCAGTTTTCTATGTAAAGATCATAAAGGAACTCCCTCCCCCCTTTTAGACAAAAGCAAATGTAAATACCATACCACAGACTTTTATGAATTGCTAGTTATTGCTTGGTAATTAAAAGTTCTGCAATTACACAAGACATGTAATATCTACCACAATGTGTATTTAAATCTCTCCCCCCACTGACACTATAACATAAGGCTGTAGTATTTTCAGTCTCAGTCTCATGAAGCAAAACTTGGTTTAAAAATGATACTGTAATTATTTTGCAATGAAATAAAAGTGGAGTCTTCCCTACCCCAGCATTTTGTATCTCATTTTAACTACTATTAACAAATAAATAAAACATCTTTGTCAGTCCACGTCTATTGGTTTTATTTTTTTCTCACTTCTCTGAGTTTCCATCTTATGCTGGATCTGTTGTACTGAACTCTGACTTCTGTGGTTTCTTGTAATTAAAAAAGGCCTTAAATTATGACAATGAGACAAGCAATGGCACCATCATTCACCACGGCTACTTCAATAAGGTTTTTAAATGAGATCCGTCACAGACCCCACGTCCCTCAATAATTTATAGAAGGAAAATCTCAATCCTTATTCACACTTTTCCCCTTGTAAACTCCATAATGACAGCTCAACACTCTAAATCAAACTTGAAATGCTGAGGCTTTGGAGTTAGACACTGTGGACAAAGCTCAACCCCTTACACTACTTTTATGCTAGTGATAATTCCATTTATTTATTTCATGCTCCACAATTTTTTCACAAAGCATATGCAGTACTTTAGTCAACGTGCCTACTGCCAACACTGTAAGAGCTATGAATAGGAACATAAAGGATGAAACATAAGGATAAACCTAGAAGATTTTAAAATGAAATTTATCTCTGGGAAAAGTACCAGACGCATAGCTATAGAGGTTGGATTCCTTTAGGTTCCCCATGGAATGGGTAGACATGGCTTGTAGCAATGTAGGCTTGCCCACTTTAACCTGTCTGGTTTACACTTGCCCACAGTGAAGTGTGGGGGAGTAATTCATTCCCAATCCTACTGGAGTCAGTGATGTTGTCTGACACGTGGGCTGCCAGCTTCTGTGATAATGATCACTGTCCCACTAAGAATTGAGCTAAGACTACTACTTCTTTTAACATGGATCACTGAACAGCCAGGTGGTGATGATAAATTTCAGAGTTATGTTCTTTGGAGAGCAATTGAATTACATTGGAATGTACAGAAATACACTATTGTAGACTGGGGCTGGGTAGAGAGAGCCAGCACTCAGGGAAAAGTATTGTGATTAGAACAGACAATGGAGCTGGGTGTAAGATGGGCTGGCTTCCATTTGAAAAGGTGGAAGAACCTAGTTATTGATGGGGACTTGATGTCTACGTCTGCACTTTAGAATGGTACAAAATTTAGGTTTTACCCAGACTGCGTGATAATTGTTTTGTTGTGTATAAACATTGAATTATCCTGTACGTGTGTTGTAGTTCTCCTCTAATTCTTTCGTGCTTTTAAAGTTTGTAAAAAGAATAAATATATTAGTTTAAAATTCAGTTGGACTCTTTTGGGGTCGGAACATGGGTGCAACCAGATAGCAATAGAGCTGCCAGATGGAATTCAGGTCTGCAAATCTTTTTTTAGAAATGGATGTAAAATGAAGAGGAAATCACTTGCAGTCACTCTGACTATAGCCAATGGATGGCTTTAAGGGCAGATGGCCCATTGTTTATGTTACAACAAACCATTACAGTTAAATATTTGTATTAATGCTAATGTTAAAAAATATACCTAAGATACAAGTTAAAAGAAAAGGAGATTCTGGATATTTGGGAGTCATGCTTAGATTAGCTAAAAATAAAAGTTTTGCTTAAAAGTCATAGAATACATATAGTACCCAATCCGCAATAACCCAAATTCAGGCATGTAACTATAACAATAGAGTTTAGATATTTTAATTGAGTATTCAGGTACATTACACACAAAGTTTTATGGAGAGTTGGTTGTGGGAAGCAAAAATATCGATTAGTGGAGCGTTGGCCTTAGTAAGTCATAATTTAGGGTAGGTTGTCTGTTGGAAAATACACTCCATCGGGGAAATATTTGAATTACCTTCCTGACTATGATTCTTGTTGGTGCTCCTCTTCATCCCTCCTGATATTGCTAGTGTCTGTTGATATGTTATATGTAGCAGTCCCTCAACCACCTGATGGTGTGCGACACAATGAGTTGCTGCATCAGCCAAGTATAGCATTGGCCAACTCCACATTCATCCATCACTAGCTTGTTATTGGGGTCCTATGTGCCCAAGGCTCCAATCATCAATGGTTTGAACCTTGTACGCTTTGCACTTATGTACCTCCTTTCAACTAAAGCTCAGATAGTGCTTAGCCATGTTGAGCATTGCCTAGACAAGAATGCTGAGGCCCAGCGTGGGCAACAACAATAAACCTAAGATGATCTCCCATACCAGAAGGTTGGAATAAGAATTCTTTTTCCTACTTTCCTAAACCATGCAGCCATATTGAGGATCATCTGGTTTGTGACTCGGAGTGGGAGGTGCATATTTGACACCCCCCTCCCAAACGAATAGGAGTAGAGGGACAGTGAATGGACACCACCATTGTTCAGTGCCCACCTGTTGCCCAGCAGAGTGTATGATGGAGAAGGTAAACTGCACCCAAAGAGGGGGTGGTAATGGTGCAGTAACAAAAGCCTTAGCAGGACAGCACAATTGTGCACCATCCCCTACACAGAACTGAGCTTAAAACTTCAAACTAGCCCTAAGTTATTGGCTCACAGGAAAAAGCAAGTGATTTGCAAAAGAAATGAGACTACTGTGCAGGTCTCTGAAGCCTAGTCCTTCTTTATTACCAAAAAACTATGCTGAATACTGTGACGTTGCACTCCATATTCTTTATGGAATATACTTATGAATAGGAGCATGACATAACTCAAATATGCTTTATGCAACATATTTCACAGACTTTATTACTAAAAAGCTTGTAATCCATTGAAAGTACATATTCTGTTTGTATGAATGGACACATTCTGTATCTGAAGTTAGGAATATTGAGTGTGGCTGTGTCTACGCTGGCCACATAACCTGTAATAGCTATGGAAATGAGAGAAGTCAGAATAGAGAAATGCGCGGGGGCTTTAAATATCCCCCGCGGGATTTAAATAAACATGGCCGCCGCTTTTTTCCGGCTTGGGGAAAAGCCGGAAAAGAGCGTCCAGACTGGCGCGATCCTCCGGAATAAAGACCTATCCCGGAGGATCTCTTATTCCTACTTGCAAGTGGTGCAGTAACAAAATAAGAGGAATAAGAGATCCTCCGGAATAGGGCTTTATTCCGGAGGATCGCACCAGTCTGGACGCTCTTTTCCGGCTTTTCCCCAAGCCGGAAAAAAGCGGCGGCCATGTTTATTTAAATCCTGCGGGGGATATTTAAATCCCCCGCGCATTTCCCTATTCTGACTTCTCTCATTTCCATAGCTATTACGGGTTATGTGGCCAGTGTAGACACAGCCGGTAGGTTTACTATCAAGGAGGTATCCCGGAAAAACTCTGCCGCGTCCAGGGAACACATTTGCTCTTCTGCTTTTTTTTGTGGAAGAGCAAAAGCTCATTTTTGGGAAGCCATGTGTAGCTCGTTCTATGAGAAATAAGGGCTCCTCCAAAAGAGGAGGCTTTGCCGTCATTTGGGCCCATCTAGACAGGGGCGAATGGCAGAAAAGCCTCTTCCAGAAAAGCAACCGTAAAAAGTTACGCAAATTGCAAAGCGCAATTTGCGCAGCTTTTTCCGATAAAAAGGCTATAGTGTAAACCTAGCCAAGGTGTTCATGTTGAGAAAAGCCTATGTCAGGGCTGGCCTTACCATGAGGCGAACTGAGGTGGCTGCCTCAGGTGCCAAACTGTGTGTGTGTGGAGAGGAGAGGGGGGAAGGGGAGCGCCACTAGGACCCAGAGTGAGGAAAATTCTGTCTGCTGCTGGTGCATATGTATTCTCTCTGCTCTAGATGCACAGAGATGGTGGAGTGCTGTGCCCGAGGAAGGAGGGCACAAGAGACATAACAGGTAGGCAGGAGAAAAGGTGGTACGGGGGGCATTATTTGAGCTCCGCGCCTCAGGTGCCAAAATGTTGTGGGCTGGCTCTGGCCTATGTCTAACCCATCAGGAACAAAACCAAATATAGCTAGTAGACCGTTATCAATAGACAATTGAGTTGGAGAGAACTGCCTTCTACCTGCAGATGTGCTACAATGACATGTATCCATACTTTTCCACAGAGGTATTAGGGAATCAAACAAAGGTTTCCCACCTTAGGAAAATTCTATATAAGGCAGGGAAAGTAAACAACGATTGTCTTCAACTGGTTTTAGATTGCTTCCCCACCTTGGAAGGATCCAATAAAACACCTGGAAACAAAAGGACTGTAATGACAGGAATGGAGGAGAACTTCTGGACTCAGGTGAAAAAGGACATCTCTGGTCCAAGAAGTACTTTACTGGAAATAAGATCTAAGGTGAGAAATTATTATTTGTAACAAGTTCTTTTAATGTATTAGTCTTTTCCAGCATGCTTTGTTTTATTTTCTTAGTAACTTTGATCTGCTATCACTTGCAACCACTGAACTCAGGGCTGGACAATAATACAGCGGAAGTTCACCAGGGTTAACACTGGTGGGCCACCACTGCTATATTTACCTATCCAGTTGCAGATATCAGCAATCGACCTTCACATTGGCCACAGATCATGCTCACATTTCTTTTTTAAAGCATGCCTTATGGGAACAGCTATATTCCAATGCATATTAAGACAGCTCCAAAGTATAAAGGTTCAAAAAATCTATATCTCTATTATAATTTTTACCTAAATCTAATCTCTCTTTCTAGTAATAACAGTGGTAATACCAGGAGGAAAAGCGTTTGAATAAACGTGGCCCCATGTCATCTTGGACCATGAATATGGAAATGTATAAATCATAATTGTATGGTGACTGCATGGCATCACTACCTGGCAGAGTTAAGATTGTTTGATGGTGCATTCCCACATATTAGATTGTATGGCTTGTTTTTAAATTTAAACTTAACATAGAATTGCCACTGTGTGTAGGTTTTTTTTTTTTTTAAAGATACTGATGACTAAACTGTAATGGTCTTACTTCCTTAAATTACCACTATGTACTAGCCACGGCTAATTCATCTTAAACTATATATGAATGGAAAGAGAGATCATACTATATATGTATATTATAATGATAAATTATGCAATTATATTATACATATTCTTAAATACCTATATTATATTTCATATATATGAGAGTGAGAGTTAAACATTTGATTAAAGCATTTTTTTATGTGAAAGGTGGATTTGGGTTTTCAAAGCCTTGTGTACTTTATGTATGTGGTATAGGTTTCTATCTAGGTAATTATAATTAGTACCAAAGAAGGATAACTGAACCTCTGCTTAAGATTTGAAGGCCCTTGAAGGTCCTTCAGGAAACAGATGGCAGGGAGAATTGCATATTTCCATATTTTATTGTTTAATTTGTTTTAATTCCAAATGTATGAGGAGGTTTGACTTGGATTACAAAATTAGATCTGTCAAAGAAAAAGAAAAATATAACTGCATGTACAATGGAAACAACTCCCTAAATGGATCTAAAATCCTATGGTAGGTAATCTGATCTAATTTTTGCAGAAAGGCGAATGCCAGATGTTTGCTCCACTTTGATCTTAATAACACTTTAGGCTGCAGACAATAAGATTGGTTTTAAATTTATTGGCGCTTTGATTTCTACATTCTAATGCTTTTTAAATTCTTTACACAAGACAGATCTATATATAGGCAACTGGGGTGGCATCAGAAGTGTCAAATACTTAAGACATTTATGAAAAGTGCCGCACAGAACCCTGTTTGTGCTTCTATGTATCGAGACAAAGTCAAACTTTATAATAAAAAGAAAATTAAATATTGCTCTCACAAAGTATTCTTTTATGTGAAGCACTGATGTCACATGTGTGACACTTGTAGAACTTTCATCTTGCCCAAATATTAATAAAATGAAAATAATGTATTAAAGCAATATTTAGCAAGGGGTGTTGAAAGCCAAATTAATTAATGTTTTTGCATGTGAAGGACAATCTACTGTAGATATTTAATCTCAGCTTAACTGTTGTGTTAAATATTCTTTGTGTGTTCTAATGGTTAGGGTATTTTAAAACGAGTGGTGTCATGGAGTGCTTTGAGAAACCATAATATATTCCTGGTTGGCCACTGAAAATGGATTCTCTCCCAGTCTAATGAAGTTGCTGATTTGCAAACACAGGTTGAACTGAAACCAAGGCTGACTTTTGAGTGCCCTTGTGGTTCTAGCCAAACATGTTCTGTAGCTGTAAGTCCATTATCAGTGAAAGCATATGGGTGACCATGATAGGGTAAAAATTATTTCCTTGAAACTGAAACAAAATGGATTCCTAAAAGGTATAAATCACAGAATATGTCTACATAGCACACAAAGTCTGGACTCTGACTCAGGTTTAAGTGCAAACCTCCTTTCTAGCCACAGAGATATCAGTCTGTGTGGGCCAGGAACTCCTATGGGGTCAGTCCCATAGACCCTGCTGAGGAGTGGAGTTGAGGGTTGGGGGAAGAGATCACAGAATCACAGAATACTAGAATTGGAAGGAACCTTGAGAGGTCATCGAGTCCAGTCCCCTGCCATCATGTCAGGACCAAATACTGTCTAGACCATGGGTTCCCAAACTGAGGGGCATGAAGAAATTCCAGGGGGGACGCGAGGCGACCCAGCCTCCCCCCCATCAGGTTTTGCTGCCCTGTTCAGTTCCTTTTTTCCTTTTTTTGCTCAACAAGTTTTGCTGCTATTTTGGGGGGGGGGGGGAGAGGACTCAGATCAGAGCCTGAGCCCCACTGTAACCATGGGAAAAAGTCCAGGCATGTTGCAGTGAGGATGCAACTCTAGGTTGGGTCTCCAGACTCAGGTTATACTATCTCACAGTCTCCTTGAGGTGAGCTTCTCAGATCCATTCCAAAATTTCCTACCTGCTTTCCATGAACCAGCAGCAATCTCTTGGCTCAAATGCAGCTGCTCTGTTTTTAACCCTTCATTTCCAGGCAGACAATTCAACTGGAAACAATGTACCCTGATATGTAGGAGTACGGCCAGCATTGCCTGCATCAAGCATGCTACTAGCTGGCCAGAGGAATACAGCGGGATGCTGGTTAGCTTCTGGTGTGAGGTGAGCAAGATATTCAACTTCAGCCAGAACACAAGAAATGATCATGTCAACAAAACTATATTCAAGTGGGAATTGACTAGACAGCAGCACAAAGCAAAGAGCAAATCAAGCCACTGGAGACAGTCTACTGGGAATGCCCTTTCTTCCTGCCATTTGTACAAGAAACCCACCTGGGGTCCAGAATTCCAGAAATCGCTGCGTCCACAGTGGTGACAATCTGCTGAGTGGATATGGCACTTGGATAGTCCTCCTTTCCCCCAGCATAGGCACTGCCAGAGGAGAGAGAGTAGGGAGATCACCTGCCCCTTATTTTAAGAGATCTTCCCTTACTGCATTGATGTGTCCCTTAGCGGGATCGTCTGTCCCTTATTTTAAGATGTAGTTGAAATGTATTAAAACTAGTAAGTACCATTTTAAGCATTACATTGAAACATATGATCATTGCATTATATACCTGAGGGCAATGGAAATATACATGTGAGAGAAAAATACACGGTATGGTAAGGGAAGCAGTGGCTTGCCCCTTATTTTCTGTGTAATTTCCCCTTATTTCCATCCCACAAAGGTGGCCACTCTAACCAGTTGTTGAAAAAAGGATAAAAACTGACCCTGATGCTGAGGCTAATAACTGAAGAGGCTATGCAACTGCAGCACTACTGCATGTTCTGAGGCCGTATCTAGAGGAACTGTTTGGGGATGACTGTGAGGAGCCTTCTGCTACAGAACAGCATCGGAGCATATGTCAGCGCCGGAGCTTGGTCTGATGCCAAGTTTGTTGTTATTAATATAAGGATGGGAGGGATTTCCAGCTTATGGCCTAGTCAGTAGCTAACATGCGCTGGGTTTTTGCTTCCATTCCTGTCAGAACCCGCGCCGTTTCTCTGTCATTCTCCATCCCTCTTTCCTGAAGCCTCAGGGGTTTCAAAATGAATATTATGAAATGAGAAAGTTAAACAATCACTGATTAGTAAATGTTTACTGATTGTTACTAGGGTAGCTTGGGGTTCCACAGTTAGCAGCCTTATGTACCCTCCATCTAATACAGCACACCCAATAAATCAACCATACCTGCACGGTCTTGGATTATAATCTGTGTCCACCCCCTCCCCCCCGCTTCTCCTGGGCTGTTATGAATCCAAACAAAACCAGACTATACATGATACGTTGCTGGCTTAAATATATGTTTCCTAATCACTGCAGAGAATGGCAGTCTGTCTGTGTTAGGAGTCTCCCTAGCAGTCAATCAAGTCTGTGCTTGGATGCAGGGTGTTTGCAAGAACACTGCACTGCATCTCCATGCTATATCAGCATAATATCTTACGGTTTTTACCATGCATGTCCACCTATTCCTGGCTGCGAATAAAAGCAAACTTCTCATGGAATAGGAATTTCACGTGTTCTTTTACATTGCAGGAGGGGCATATTCATTAGACCAACTGCTGTGACTCACAAGATGCCTTCATTCTGAGCTACACTGAACAATCATGAGACAAAAAAAATGGCTGTCTTCTGCTGGCCTGGAACAGAAGTTCATGCTTCCAATCAGGGAGTGCTTGAATATCAATATTTTCCAGAGGCTGCCTTAGATTGAAAAACTAGGGCATTAGACCCCCCTCATAAGTCCCACCCTGCCCAGAAAAAATGAAGGGAGTGTAGAAATTCTTTCATCTGAATTTTGTGTGTGTCTTTTACCACAGTGGTTTCCAGGGCTGCTCCATTGAATATGTGATGGGGCTTTTTATGTGAATAAAATAAAGCCCTTTGCTCAAAAGAGTAATATTTAATGTTGAATTATCCTTTGAAACAGTGGAAAATGTGACTGCTTTTGTCATGGCCAGACTTTCACTTTCTGTTCAAGGCCCTTCCACCTCTGCAAGGCAAACACATGGCACCAGGACCCTGTGGGGACAAACCCACCTACTGAGAACAAGGAGAAAGTGAGTCCGAGATGAGCTGATAGATGAGATTCTAGATAAAGCAAATCAGCAAGCTGGCGTTTCAGAACATCCAGAGTGAGTATCATGAGTATCAGGATAAGAAAGCTAAAAGAGTAGAAACAGAGAAAGAGGCTGCAGAGGTAGGGCTGTCAGTGTCCAGTTTTTGACTAGAAAGTTCAGGAAAAAGGGGGACTTGCTAGTGTCCAGGCAGATATTCTGAATGGACACCAAAAGTCTGGTTATTGTGGGAGGGAGAAAGCGGAGGGGAAAAGGAAGTCACCAGCTCATCAACCCATGCCAGCCCCTTCTCAACCTTCTACCTGCATCATGTGGACAGGCAGCAGACTCCCCTGTCAGGCTGCAGCTCCAGTCCCAGTTCCAGTTCCAAAGTAGAAGGAGCCCAGCTCGGGGTGCTGCAGCATCCCTGGCTTGAAGTGGTGTTCCTCACATACAGGGTTTGCAGTTTGGGTCAATGGCTCTCAGCACCCGCACAATACAAATTGTTCCAGCACCCATGGCTGTTGAGGGAAGGAGGTGGAGAGGATTGAGCCATGAGGAATGAGGGAGAGCAGCAAACAACAGAGGAAGAGGCGGGGCAGGGGCATGACTCCTGGAGAAAGAAGTGGGGCAGGCTCTTGGGGGAGAGGGAAAGAGATGGGGTGGGGAGTGTCCAGTTTTCAAAAATTAAAAAGTTGCCAAGCGTATTCATAGGCCAAAGAGAGATTGGTGGAGAGATTCATGGATTGTGACTTCAGGTGGAGGAATTGAGACAGCGAGCAACAGAAAGTCATTACTAGCACTCATGGCTACTAGACTGCAGGTCTCCAGTGCCAGTTCCAGCCTCACATCCTGAGTCCCCGCCAGTGTTCTGCAGACTATGGAGCTTTTAGATGAGTCCAGAGTTGACCATCCCGTGTCACAGACAAAGAACAACAGCACACAGCAAAGACACCTGTACCCTGTGATTTCATCAAGGCCAATGCAGCCATGGTTCACACATGAAAATGCATTAGAAAGGCAAAGGAGAACAGAGAGCCAGGGGACATCCAGAAATAGTTCTCTATGTCATCGTTCACTGGTTTGGTGTAGAGTTTGGTTATTGCTACACATTTCGATGACATCTAGTCTGTATTTCGAGTTCTTATACTAGTATGTAAATACATGCATAAAATAACGTGTTGATTTTGCACACAAGGCTACAGTTACAAATTGGATTCTATGCAATATTAAAAGTGGCAAAAACTTTATTAAAGCTCATCACATGTTCAGTCTCAATTAATTTCATAAAAATTTACAATAATCAGAGTAAGTTATAAACTGACTTACAATGCATGGGCAGTATTTATAAAATGCATAACACTGCTCCACACACTTTAGGAAAGTTTTTTTTTTCTTTACAAGCTTTGTAATACCAACCTACCCATAGCTGCCCCACAGAGCACAGTGCCAAATTCCCCTTCATCCCTAGGGGTGTCCAGACATGGTCCGTGGGTACACAAAGCATCCCTGCATTCTCTCACCCATGTGGGTCCAGGGCCAGCGAAGAAAGGCACAGTCTGGCTGTTTGTGTCGATTCAGAAATCCAGTCCTTTACCATACAGACATGCAGATCACAGCAGGCCACAATAAAACAGACTGTGCTGATGATACTGGCATCCAAACGAATTTAAAGAAAATGTCAATAAGATGTCAATCTGCCAAATGCACATATCTCCTCCATTCTACATCTACTTAGTGTGTAGAGGTTTGGGTAGTGTAGTATGGCCATGCCAGCATAGTTGTGAGGCCCAGATCTCCAATGCGGCATGAAAGCTCAAGCATGGGCTTGAAAACGCTCAGTCTGCAGGCATGGGTCACACACCCCCATTCCCCAGGCTTGTTACTCTGTGTAGACATTCCCACAATGAGGGTATGTCTACACTGCCACCCTAGTTCGAACTAGGGTGGCTAATGTAGGCATTCGAAGTTGCAAATGAAGCCCGGGATTTAAATATCCCGGGCTTCATTTGCATCTTGCCGGGCGCTGCCATTTTTAAATCCCCATTAGTGCGGACTTCATTTGCAACTTCGAATGCCTACATTAGCCACCCTAGTTCGAAGTAGGGTGGCAGTGTAGACATACCCTGACTCAGTAGGCCAAACCAGACACCTTTTCTGATAGGCAGGCCAAGGTTCCCATCTCTAAACCCTGCAGGCACCATCCAGAAAGGGCTCTCTCTTAGATACACATATGATGTGGAAAAGACATATGATGTGTTCACTTTGCCCAGCCCGGTAGTCTGAGGGTACAGCTACATTGCATTGAAGCAGCTGTGGTTGGCCCCTGTCAGCTGCCTCCAGCTCACAAAGCTCAGACTATGGAGCTTTTTTCAGTATCACCATTTTGACTTGGGCTCCAGTCTGAGCCCAAACATCAACAGCCCAATGGAACAGCCCTGCAGCCTGAGCCTGGGTATTTAACTGAGTTGTAGACATAGTTTTACAGTTCCAAAGGTAAGAGCTAATTCTCACCAGGACTCCAATAAAATGTAGCTGCCAATTCAGCTGGCATTGCTGAGCCTACTGATGGCAGCAGCTCTCTTGCTAATATGTCATGTATGACACTGGAAGTGTGGAAGGCCAGTGTAAGAAGCAAAATCCAGTTTACACCCTGCCAGGATACCAGTTTAACAAGCAGAGAAAAACCTTTAATGGTCTAAAAGTAAGCATTTTTTTCTATGGATTTGGGGCAACAGATGTTTCTTATCACTCTATCATATTGCTAAGCAGAATAAGAAGGTTTCCAAGTCATCTTCCTTCAAGAATGAGCAGGGTTAAGACAAAGACTTTCTCCCATATGAAGGCTCCTGCCTGGTTGCGTCATTTTCTGTAACCTCTTCAGAACTCTTGGCACCGAATTCCTTAAATGTGGTCTAACATCTTACTGCTACAGTTCAGTTTACCCGGCATACAGATCATTTCAAGGTATCCGCTATCTTCTGTTTTTGACATTAATACATTGCATATGTTTTCATAGGCGCGGATGTCTGAATAGGCTGGACAGCTAAGTCACAAGGCATGCTAAGGTTCCAACTACATTTAGTTAACTGACTTGGAAAACTTTTTGCAACACCAGCCTTTTTAAATGATTGAAAGGTTTGCTTAGATATTCGGTGTAATAGAAGAGGCGCACAGTAGGGAAGGGTGTTAATTTAAATTTTTATTCTGTACAAACACATGGCACCACATTGGCTTGCGTGGTTGTCAGTGGAGATAAATGGATTTCTTGATTTCACAGGGCAGGAGGGGAAGCAGAAGACAATGATGGACAGTGACAAGAGATGCAGAATGAGAGGGAAGGAATCTGACAACTACTATTTTCAAAAAAATACTATGCATCTATATGGGATCTACTAAACCTTGGGTCAATAACAGGCATGATCATTGTTGGTGCAGCTGATGGGTCACATTTTAATCTGAAAAAGCGATGAGGAGTCCTGTGGCACCTTATAGACTAACTGAAGTATAGGAGCATAAGCTTTCGTGGGAAAAGACCCACTTCGTCAGATGCAAGATCTGACGAAGTGGGTCTTTGCCCACGAAAGCTTATGCTCCTACACTTCAGTTAGTCTATAAGGTGCCACAGGACTCCTCTTCGCTTTTGCAGATTCAGACTAACACGGCTACCCCTCTGATTTTAATCTGAGTTATCTATATAGGGTGAAATCTTGGCTCCATTGAAGTCAATGGCAAAACTCTTATTGCTTTTAATGTGGCCAGGAGTTCATCTATAAACTTTACTACTGTTTTTATAACACCACCACCAGGACCTGACTTGGGAAGTAGAGGCAGGGACAAAGGAAACAACAAAGTTTTCTTGCTATAAGACATTATCCTGATCTCTTCTCATTCAAATCCTTCCTGCGATCCCACAACAAACGAATCAATTTTTAACTCACTTGATTTCTGTACATAAAAAAACCAAACCCCATCTGCTGACTGGGCACATACTTCAAAGTGAGTAACCAGATGATGGCATTGTAGTAACCCCTGCCCCTCAG
Source organism: Pelodiscus sinensis (assembly GCF_049634645.1). Lineage (NCBI taxonomy): Eukaryota > Metazoa > Chordata > Testudines > Trionychidae > Pelodiscus > Pelodiscus sinensis. Next base: position 58,584,747 of record NC_134714.1, read on the forward strand.
CTCTTTGTCACCCTCATTCACTGTGTCACTGTCTAATTAAGGGCTAGAACCTGCGAGAGGATCCATGAGGCTGCAGGAGTGCAAAACCACTTGCAGGATCTTTTATTTATTCTTTGTATAGAGGGCAGGGCCCCATTGGGCTAAGCACTGTGCAAACATACATGGAAAAAACACAAGACCTGAATCTGAGTCCCTAAGTTTTTTGGGGAAAGTAGTTATCTTTCTGTGCTTTCTGGGAAGTGGCTAACATGCTCCTGAGTGCTATAAAATAACAAAAGCCACTGCCACTAATCATTTTAATGTCAAAGAATTCACTGGTTAGAGGGAGTGCCCATATTAAAATAGGGACTTCTCCTGGGACCAGTTGTCTGTCAGCACAGAGGAATTATTTAAAGTGTGATCACTGCATATTATGCTTTTTTGTAATAATAACATATTTTATACCTCAAAGTATCTCATCATCTAAACAATGTATACTTGCTGCAACTGAAAGTCAGCCTTGTCTGAGGTGGATGGACAGTAGATATCTGGTGCACAAGCATGGAAAGAAAGTTTGGCCCAAGTCACTGGTGAAAACAGGTGCCCTTACAAAAACTGCTGCGGTATCTTTGAAGTCAAAACAAAAACAGACAGCACTTTGATTTTTATGGTTTCAGCCAAACAACCTATGCATTATAAACTACCTGGTACTCACTTGATCTGTCTTGAAAGTAAAGAGAAGCGGCGACTGGCTGGGATTTTAAATATTTTTACTTGGCAACTTGGACTGAATTGGATAAGACCATTCTTTTCCTCCTGCAGGTAACAATGTCATTTATTACACAGCCTTTCATTCTAAGGGCTTGTGCCTGACTGAGGGCACATGCATCTGGTGAAATCAGGAAGTTCACTAACACTGGCATGGGCCAACATTCCTGAGATACAAGATCCAGGGAGATCCATTTAACAGATTTCTCAGCATAAAGCTGTGTCTTTAGTTAACATGATTCTTACTGAATCTGACACAGCAGGTTTTCTTCCGGATTGTCAAATTCAACTTGTTGACTCACAAACTTAGTCATCAGTTCACTGGGGACTTCATTTGATTACAATCCTCAGACCAGCCGTTCCTCATCTCCTTTGCTTCCCCAGTGTCACTCTCAGACCTCCCCCTGTCACTTCAGCTCCCACCTCTGTATTCTCAAGACAACGCTCAGATTCCATGGCCAGCAGGGAATATTCTGATCATATAGTCTAACCTCTTTGTGTAACACAGGTCAGAGAACTTCTCCAAAAGAACTCCTACGGGAGAACTTTGAGGAAAAAAAATACACAGTCTTGATTCAAAAATTGCCAGTGATGGAGAATCTACCACAACGCTCAGCAAATTGTTCCAGTGATCAGTCAGCCTCAAAAATGTACACCTTATTTCCAGTCTGAATTTGACTAGCTTCAGCTTCCAGCCATTGGATAGAGTTATACCTCTATCTGCCAGATTGAAAAGCAGTTACTAAATATTTGTTCCCCATTAGATACTGACAGACTGTAATTAAGTCACCCTTATGTTTCTCTAAAGCTAAATATAAAATCATCACTAGATTAAGCTCTTTGTGTCTATCACTATAAACACATTTCTAACCCTTTAATCATTCTTGTGGGTCTTCTCTGAACACTCTCCAATTTAGCAACATCTCCTTGAATTGAGGGCATTAGAACACAATATTCCTACAGCAGTTGCACCAATGTCAAATACAGAGGGAAAATATCCTCTCTATTTCTACCTGAGATTCCCCTATCTATGCATTCCACGGTCACATTTGATCTTTTGGCCACAGGGTAACATTGGGCATTCATGTTCACTGATTATCCATTATGACTCCCATTATGACTCCACATTTCTTTCAAAGTCATAGCATCCCCATCCTGTTAGTATGGCCTATATTCTAGATGCACACAGTTACATTTAACCATACTAAAACATGTATTGTTTGTTTAGCAAGCAATCGAGACTGCTTTGAATCAGTGACCTGCCCCCATCAGTATTCACCACCATCCCATTTTTTGTTTCATCTGCAATTTGATCTGTGATGATTTTATGTTTTCTTCTAGGTCATTGATAAACAGCATAGGCCAAGAACTAATCACTATGGGAACCCACTGAGAATACACCTGCTCGATGATGATGTTTCTTTGTTTACAGTTATATTTTGAGACTACCTATTTAGCCAGATTTGAATACATTTATTGTGTGCCATGTGAATTTTTTAGGGTTCTAGTTTTTTAGTCACACTGTCTCATAGTACCAAGGCAAATACCTTATAGCAGTATTATAGTGTAGTGGTTCCCAATCTGTGGCCCGTGGACCCCTGAGGATCCACGAGGGCACTGCAGGGGATCCGCAGAAATGTAAAAGTAAAGATTGGGACCACTGCAGTTTGAAAAAAGCTATATTGTTTGGGGAGATGTGTGAAACATTAATAGATTGAAAAGGGGTCCGTATGCTTGAAAAGGCTGGGAACTATGGTAATAGTGTATTGCAGCAACATGATTTTTCTTATCAACCAGACTTGTCGTCTCATCAAAGCAGATATCAAGTTAGTTTGAAAGGCTTCAATGCCAAACCGTATGGATTTAAGCAAAATAATTACACTATCCTCCTTTGCATCTGTATTAATCAAGACTATATTGGCTGCCTCATTAATTTGTTCAGGATTGATATCAGGCTGCCAATCCTAAAATTATTTGGATCCTCCTGTTTATCCTTTTTAAAAATTGGCACAACATTAACTTTCTTCCAGTCTTCTGGAATGTCCCTAGTGCTCCAAGATTTATTAAATATAAACATTAACAGTCAGCAAGCTCAGCAGCCAGCTCTCTTAAAACTCTTGGATGCAAATTATCAGGCCCTGCTGATTTAAAAATATCTAACTTCAGTAGCTTCTGCTAAAAGCCTCCAGAGATACTATTGAACTAGACTAGAATGAGTGATGAAACTATATCATCTTCCCTCTCTCCCAATCCAGAACAGAAATATTTACAGAACAATTCTACCTTTTCTGAATTATTTTTGCCAATTTCCACCTACCAATGGACCAATACCAATGTCAGAATTATTTTTGTTCCTCATATAGTGAAAAAGCATTCTTATTGTGCTTAAATGTGCTGGCCACAGATTTCTTCTTTCTTCCTGTAACAATTTTCTACAATTCCTATTTTCTGATTTATATTTATTACTATTACTGTCCCCTTTCTTCAATTTGTTTTATTATTTTTATAGCTGCCTTCAATTCCCCTTTAAATAAGTCAGTTTTTAACCATCACAGCCTTATTCCAAGATTGTGGGGTGTGGCTTTCCTGGGCATTTGGTAAGGTCTTCTTAAATTATTACCCATGATCATCCACAATTTTCTGATTGAATTCCTCCTTCCCAAGGGTACATCTACGCAGCAGGGCTCAAGTCGAATTAAGCTATATAACTTCAGCTATGTCAATTGCGCAGCGTAAATCAAAATAGCTTAACTTGGCCCCCACCTCCACCTTCAGTCCTGCCCCTTCTGCTAAGGCCCTGTGCCCCCAAGGGAGCCAAGGCTGGCAATGCCTCACCCTCCTACCATACCAGCTGCACATTAGGAGGGGCCTTGCCAGGGCCTGGTGTTATTTCTACCTTATCCCTCCTGCCTACTGAAATAAATGGGGGAATCCAGGTGAGAGTTGGATATCTGTGCTATTTGTAAATACTTTAGTGCCAAGGTTTAATCCTGTGCATTAGTGTAAACAGTCCTTGTGTTCTGTGCTGAAACAAGTCATTGTTAGTAAAACAAGCCCAACCAATGTACTAGAATTCAGTTTGTTTTTCCACCACAAACTTCCTGTTTGACTTTGGGGAAGTCATTCCCTCTAAGCCTCAGTTTTCCATGTGTTAAGCTGACAGACCCTGGTCATCGCAGGAGGGATTGCACCTGTGACCTTAGGGGCTAAAGCCCTGTGCCTCTACTACATGAGCCAAAAGCTATCAGCTAATGCTGTGAAACAGACTTCACTCTCCTTTTCTCAGTGCTCTCAGCAACTCTGGGGCTAGGTTTACACGATAGGTTTTTTTCAGAAAAAGCTACACAAATTGTGCTCTGCACTTCACATAACTTTTTCCGATCGCTTTTCCGGAAGAGGCTTTTCTGCCATTTGGCCCAGTCTAGACTTCTGGTATCCTGGAAAATCCTCAGTGTAGACGTACCCTGGGTTACATACTTTCCCCAGCTGAGGAAGCACATCCCGAGCAACTTAGGCCTCCCAGCACTTCATCCCAGATGAGCCCCCACTTGTGAAGCTGACAACGAAGGGATTAAATCTGTGACCTTAGGGCTAAAGCTGTTACTGCATGAGCTAAAAGTCAACTGTCTGTCAGCTAAGGCTGTGGCTCTTCATTCTCTCTTGTCAGTGGTCTCAGTGCCTCCAAGTTACACATGTATAAAATGGGGATAATAGTATTTTCCTTCCTCATGAGGATATTGTGAGAATAACACCAACAATTATGAAATACTATCTCACAGTTATCAGATGCTTTAGTACTGATGATGGATGGGCAGTTTCCATATAAATACCATAAATAGATAGACAGACTGTGATCCCAAACTCCACATCTAAAAAATTTCTCTCTATTCTACCAGCTATTTTTTTAATTATGGAAGATGCACCTTTTCACAATTACTAGTTAGTCACTTTCAAATTTAAAATCAATCTTTTCTGTCTTCCAATAACAATTGTTGGAAGAGGGAGGCAGCTTCTCTTCATTTCATTTCTTCTTCATGCAGAGTTAAGCTCAGACACTTGTTCCTGGTAAATACATACTATTTCTTGGATTGCTTCTTACCAGTTGTAATTTATCACTTTGATTTGCTGCTGGACAAAACAGTGCATGATAGCTATTTACCTATAGAGTAGATGTTATGTTTCTGCTTTTTATTTTTAGTATTCCTTTAAGAGTAAGGAGTCTCCTTAGTTGTCTGATTTAGGGCAAGAGTGAGAGTTTATTCTAACTGGATGCCAGAGAGAGAGAGTAAATACACTGTGCTCTTTCAAAGGAGATAATTTGTACACTGATGTGTGTACTAGAAAAAACACACACGATTTTCATCCCGGGTGAAATAGGGTGAGTGGCAGCTCTAATTTTTTCTCCATCCTTAGCCAGACTCTCACTGCAAAGGGGACTTTGTCTTGGGGCTCTAAACAGGGGAAGCCACTTTGGCTACGTCTACACTGGCCCCTTTTCCGGAAGGGGCATGTAAATTTCACTAGTCGTCGTAGGGAAATCCGCGGGGGATTTAAATATCCCCCGCGGCATTTAAATAAAAATGTCCGCCGCTTTTTTCCGGCTTTTAAAAAAGCCGGAAAAGAGCGTCTAGACTGGCCCCGATCCTCCGGAAAAAGTGCCCTTTTCCGGAGGCTCTTATTCTTACTTTGAAGTAAGAATAAGAGCCTCCGGAAAAGGGCACTTTTTCCGGAGGATCGGGGCCAGTCTAGACGCTCTTTTCCGGCTTTTTTAAAAGCCGGAAAAAAGCGGCAGACATTTTTATTTAAATGCCGCGGGGGATATTTAAATCCCCCGCGGATTTCCCTACGACGACTGCTGAAATTTACATGCCCCTTCCGGAAGAGGGGCCAGTGTAGACGTAGCCTTTATGTATAGCCAAAGCTTATATATAACTCAGTATTTGGTGCAGAACTTATATCCTTTAAGAGCTGCAATGCCTATTACCCCTTGAGTTGGAATCGGATGTTATTCCCCGAGGCAGAGGTCAGCATCTCCGTCATGCATAGGCAAGACCGTCTGCTCCTCTCAGTTGGAGAGGGATGTTATTTTCTTAAGGAGCAGGATGTTATTCCTAGAAGTCTGTTCCTTGGTAGGGTCAACAGTTATGGTTAATGTTTATGATTAATTTTGACTGTGGCCTTTCCTTTCACCATTTGTATGGTGTCAATTCAAGCTGGCAAGGGGGGGAGCTTGACAAGGTTAAGGCGTGAACCATACATTCACTTTTTGTCCCAAAACAAACACTAGAGCAATAACACACATGGGAACTGGGCAACACATTCCTAAACCAAGATCCACACAAGGAACTGAACACATAGGGATCCAGGACTTTCTTTTAAATCCAAAGAATAATGCCTGAGGCATTAGCTAAACATGAGCTCAGTAACAATGATGATGATTTTGCATCTGCTTTTTTGTGTGTATATAGCTCTGAAAATGTAATATTCATTAACCCCTACACTTAACCTCTCTTTTTACCAGAAAAAATGCTTGACATAGTATGGCTATTAATTCTCAATTATTTGATGTGGCTTAAAAGAGAAAATATGCTAGAAAAATAATCAGATGCTGGTTTATTTTGAAAATAAAGAATCAGCTGAAGTTTTGCCTTAAGAACACCCACCCCACCATGGCTGATCATTCCTCACAATGTTCAGTCTAGCTTTGAATATGAATCTAAGTTTTATACATAGTATAAAACAAAATAAAAAAGTAATTTTTCCTCTCAGCTTTTGAAACTGTAACAGCTCTACTTTCAGCTTTCCCTTGCCATATTTCCTAATAGATTTGCGGAAGGGACTTGGTTAGAGGTTCCATGACATACTTAGACCAAAGTAGGAGAGGAACGTTTATTTTTGTACACAAGTACTTAAAACTCTGCCATTTGAGGTGATGCCCTAAGAGTCCATGGCTTGCTTTCCAGGCCCTAAAAGGGTTAGAACCAATCTAGGGAGGTGGAGTGACATATAGCCACAGGTGAGGCTGAAGCTAATTAGGGCACAGCTGATCCTGATAAAAGTGCAGCTGCAGACAGGGGAAAGAGGAGAATTTGTTGCAAGGAACCTGAGGGCAGGGAGGTTGGCTGTCTAGAGAGTGATGTAGCTAGCATAAGGAATGGCCTTGCTATGTTGGGGAAGAGAAAGCTGGGGCGGGAGTCAAAGTGGCTGGGGCTGTGGGAAAGTGGCTCAGGGAAATAGGTGATAGGAGTGAAGGAGGAGGGGTAGTGAGAGGCTGCTGCTAAAGGGTCCCTGGGTTGGGGCCCAGGGTATTAGGTGAGGCAACTCTCCTTACTCTTGTCAGTGATGAACGTGGCCTGGATAGACTGCAGTTACTCTCTGGAGTGAGAGGCTAGACTGAGGCCTGCAGGTGAGTGACAAAACAGTGTGGTGCTGTTCCCCCAGGAGGAGGTGCTATGGTGATGAGCTGAACCCCATGACAGGTGCTATCCTCAAATGGAGCCCAGTGAGATAAAGGAAGGCATTTTCTTGTACTCTACTAGTAGAATTTACAGCATATCTTACAACAGTATACTAAAATGGAAAAAATGACAGTTTGTGAATGCATGAGTCATAAGTCATATCCATAACTAATTCAGAAAACCCCCAACTCCTACCTTTTTGGGGTCTCATCACCAGTGAAACTGGGGAAAAATGCTATGTTAAAGAATTCTGAAGGAAATTTTAAACAAAGGGGCAAAAGGATGCCAGCCCCACTTGGTAAAACCCAGCCTCAAAAGCAGCCTTTCTTTTTTCCTATTTTTTTCTTTTATTTTCCAAAGAAATGCTTTTCAGAGTTGAAGACTACTATAATGTACAGGTGGTGTGCTAACCAGCACTTGGTGACTAAAGGGTTAAACTTGGGTAACTAGCAAGGGTGTTGGCCAGAAGAACCAATCGAGATAGAGTTTAAAGTGAATCTAGTTGTCATGGGGGTATTTTCTTTATTTGGTTTAGTTTGAATTGCTGTGTGTGAGTCTATGCCTTCTCTCCTCACTTACTATCTAAGCATTGTTCCCAGATACTTTTCTCTGTGTTCTAATTTGCTTTCCTTAGTTGCTCTAACATCTAGCAACCAAGTATGCTTTATAAAGTGTATCTTTTGTTTTGTAATAAAAATAACTTTTTAAAGGTGATATAACCAGTGCCAGTAGGGGCAAGGTATATTTAAAGTCATGGTGGGCCCCCATTTTCTGCACTCAGTGTGCTGGAGTGGGGATCAGCCCTGACAACTACACTGCATTTTTCCTTCTCTACACATTGGATTTTAAGATCTGGAGTTTTTAATTAAATTGTAAATGACTGAGGCTCAGACTCTCACAGCAACAACCCACAACATAGGGTGAGCTCATTGGTCGTGCTGCTTGGACATGGGAAGGCATTTGATCTTTGGCTTTGTGATCTACAACATATGCAAGGCAGCAGAAATGAGCACCCTGTTCTGGCTTGCTGTTCTATACAAGTCCTACTACTACAGTGCTACTAATTAGGATGCTGTGATTGTGAAAGATCTCATAAGTTAGGTGTTGCCAGGCCTCTTCAGTACTTGATGGGAAACATTTGATAGCAACTCAGGTGCTCAAAGAAAACGAAAAGGGGGTGGGGGAAGCTCAGTAGGAGATGCTCTTCTTGCTGACTCAAACTGAGGTAATGGCCCAGCATGCTGCTGCTTGGGAGGTACTGTCATGGGGGGGAGAGGGGGGGAGTAGGAGAATCCCAGAGCATGGGAGCAGATTAGGCAGGGTCACACAATTTTTGAAGTTACTAATAGAGATGACCAAATGATATTCACATCTCACTTTGGGCTCACTTTCTATAATGATTTAAGACAGGGATGGGGAAGTTTTTCTGGGTTGGGGCCACTGACCCACAGAAAAATCAGTTGAGGGTTGCACACAAAACCCCCTCATTGATGTGGCATGTGACTAAGGAGAAAGACATTCCCCCTTGCACACCAGAGCCTGGGGGGCCCAGCCTAGTAGATTGTGCTCCAGCACCGTGGTAGGGTAGCAGGGGGTTGGATTGCCAGCATAAGCTTCCCAATGCGGGGGTGATGGCCCTGAACTTTGGGGGCAGGGGATACTGTATCCAGGCAAGCTGGGGGCCACATCCTGGGCTTGATGTTCCCCACCCCTGATTTAAGAGCTCAGGTTCATCAAGTGCAAATACAAAAAGCTTAAAGACTAACTTAAAGTGAATAAGGATAGCTGCCTCTTAACATAAGACAAGAACAAGGGGTCACCCCATGACATTAATAGGTAGTGGGGTTATGAGCAAATATTTCTTCACACAACACAGTCAACCTATGGATCATGTTGCTAGGGGACCCTGCGAAGGCCAACATGCCAGCTGCTTTCAGGAGTGGTGCATGGCCAGGACACCTGTAATCCTGCCTTTACTCTACTGCTCCATCCAACTGGGTTTAAAAACAGTTCATGAGTAAGGCCCATCAGTGGGCACTACCCAATACTGTCAGGATGCAACACACACTCAGGTTGTCCCTAGCCTCAAACTGCCAGAAGCTGGGCCTGAAAGACAGGGCATGGATCACTCAATTTTGCATTCAGTTCATTCCATCTGGGGCACCTGGCATTGGCCACTGTTGGAAGACATGATACTGGGCTACATGGACCTTTGGTGTGTTCCCCAAATAGGTGACTGATGTAACAAACTGTGCATGAGCCGCAAATATTTTCAGTGTACGGTTTGAGAGCCAACTGCGGCTCAGGAACAATCCAGAGGAAAATGCAGATGTCTTCAAACTATGAAGATGTGAGTATTTTCTTCTGTCTTACAGTTAGGGTATGTCTACACAGAACATCTGTTCTTGCGCAAAAACTTGGAGCGTCTACACTGCACGCACGGTCTTTACAGTACAGCGTTGGAACAAAGGGCTTCTTGTGCAAGAGCTCTGATGCTCCATATGAGGAAGAAGCCTTCTTGCTCAAGCGTTCTTGTGCTATAGGGCAATGTGGACAGCCAGTCAAGAGTTTTTGCGCAAGAACTGGCCTCCCAGGAAAAAATGCAGGTGGCTGCTTGGACGCTCCGTACCCACAGTCGCAGTTCACTACTTCCTGCTTGCCAGACCCTCCCCTTAAAGGAACAGGCACACTGCAGACACCGTGTGGCAGCAGTAGCAACAGCGGGCAGCTCTACCACATGGCTCTGCAGGCACCCCCATTCTAAGAGCCACCCCAGGGATCCCAGCAGCCGGGGAGGGGCACCAAGCGGCATTCCCCATACTGGTCTGGGGCTGAGGTCGAGGCCCTTCTAGACCTGTGAGCAGAAGAGGAAGCCCTCCATGACCCCCGTGCCCTTCACCACAACATGGACATTTCAGCCACATGGCCCGAGCACTGGCCAAGCAGGGACATCCGGCCCGAACCCTGGAACAGGTCCGGGCCACAGTCAAGGAGCTGCGCTTCAGCTACGTCCAGGCCACGGAGACACCTGCCCCCACTACGACTGCCTGCAAGCCATCCTTGGAGAGATGGCAGTCCAAGGGCCCTCGCCAGCGGTGGACACAAGACTGAGAACCCCAGTGGTCAGGACTCTTGACATGGAGGAGGAGGGCGGCCTGACCATCGGCTTCGATGACGAGTGGGAGGACCGCCCCATCACCCTCCACCTGAAGCCAGTGCCCAACAGCTAGGACATCTCCTGGGCCTCATCTAAGGCTGGCGATGGACCCTCCCGGTGAGTGTTGTGCTTCTCACTTGCAAGGGTGGGGGAGCCGGGTGCCCGAGGGATAGGGAGTGTCACTCAGGCAGTTTGAGCTGCACACCATGCAGAAGTACACAGCATGTGCAACCTCTGCAGCCTGACAGTGTGGCATGTGGATGTGGCAGGCAGCTCCAGGGCTCGCCTGGGACCCTGCTGCTCACACACGTCCTGCCCAGGGAGGGAGAGGGGATGCCAGCTGGAAGCAGCCAAGGCCCCAAGGGCACAGGCCACACCTCACACATCCCAAAGGGTGCCGCACACAAACAGCACACAGCCATGCCTGCCCATGCGACATAGCAGCTGCTCCTGGGAAAAGTGCAGCCCTGTGAGAGCAGCCCCCAAAGAGCCCCTAGGCTGCCCCTGAGGTGGCCCCACTGCAGCCCCACACTTCCCTGGAATACCTGTCTGAGGGCTGGGAGGAGGGGGAGTGGGGAAGTGGCCAGCCTGGGTCTCTGGCCACTGAGTCTTGCTGCAAGGATGGAACATTCCCCAGTAGCCCTGGCTCCATCTCCAAGGAAATCAATTGACAGTTGTCCGAGAACCCAGACCTCGTCTGCCACACTTGCTCCCATGCAATGTGGGGATGTGCATGCAAACATGACTACAGCATCAACAGTGTATGCTCAGACAGTGACAAGAGTAGAAGCCATGTGCTCTACTTTGGAAAGAGAGTGTACACAGTGCGATGCAGACACACATCGCATGCCAAGTGGCTAGCACACAGACAAGGGGTCTTCATTCACAGTGGTGTCTTAAAAGGGTTACAATCCATGGAGAATCACTTCACTCCCAGGATTTTGAGCAAGTCCTTTGTGACGATACACACAGGGGACTGATTGTGCCCAAGCCACAGTTCTGTGGTGTCACATGGGGCTCTGGGACACTGTGGGCAGGGCTGACTGACTGCCTCATTGTTTTCTGTGTTCTGTGCAGCAGAACCACCCAGGAGCGAGGAACCCTTCGGCCCTACGATGGCGGCACTGACCACTCAGGCATCAATCCGGTGGGCCAGGCAGTGCAACCAGCTCTTCCGGGGGCATGTCCAGGCCATGGAGAGGATGGAGGTGGTGGTCACCAGCAAGCTGCATGCCAACCTGGGAGGCAGTTCCTCCAGAGGTGCAACAGGATGTGTCACACAATCTCCACCCTCACGTCACACATTGGCCATGCCATGCACTATGGCATGGCCTTGCTGCATCCTCCCTGCCATTGCCATGTCCCCTCCTGCTGCACTGCATCCTGCCCACCTCCTGGTGCTGCCTGCCCAACCCAGCCTGAAGGATGCCGAGGCTGCCGCACCTGTGGAGACATTGGCAGGAGCTGCCCCTCCCAGCAATAGCTCCCACTCCCAGTTCAGAGCCCCTTCCTCCTCCTGCTCCCAGTTCAGAGCCTCCTCCCACTGACCACCCTTCTTCCCTATTGTAAATAAAATTACAGTTTATTCTTGTTTAAACAAGAGTGAAGGCCAAAAAAGCAGGGTTACATCTTGCTTGTTGCCAACCTTTTCCTATTTTTCTGAGAGAAGGCAGGGTTGGGTGAAATAATTTACCAATTGAAGACACAATGAGGAATTTTAATGAATGTAAGCAAAATAGTGTAAATATGTATAGGGAAGCAAGAAACTGGTCTCTAGTTACTATTAGCATGGTTTTTAAACTGAGTGGAGGGCCTTATGTACCCAGATAAGATCCAGTTAAAGGAATAAGCAGCAGAAATTAAGACACTACCTGGTGCTTGTGGATCTAGCCTGAACTGTAACTTTAGAGTTTAGGGGATTTACTTCTGGCACCATATCTAGTCAAGTTTGTCTTGCTGGTCACTGTGTTATGGCATCATAAAGACTTGGCATTGTGAGCCTGAATTGCCAATGCTGCTCTGCACCTTCCTTTTAAGATTAAGGGATTGCATATACCAGAATATCCAACACTATTCTATCTCCACTAGTAGAAGATGCAGGGGAAGGTATAAAAGGGAAAACCAGTGAGTGTTCCAGCCCAACCATCTTTCCTGGGTGGGATAGGGGAGGGGTGGGGAAAGAGAACCAGTTTATTAATTTGTAAATGCAAAGTAGGGTTTTTTTTTTCAAAATAGCATCAAATTTGAGAAAACAAACACAACTAAATTAAACTTTCCCAGAGAAAACAAATCCAATAAAATAAGGCTCTTTTGGAGGGTTTGCAGATGTGCTTATTCCCTTTGCATCTGGAATCTCTTGGCTTGTTGATTCATGATGCTGACACTTTCAGACCAATGACTTTGCTTTGTTTGACCTGCTGCGTTCATAAATATTTGCATTGTTAAGTTCATTATTTTGTACACTACCCTAAAATATCACTAATGCCAATCTATTTGGTTTTAATATTTATTGGGTGTTCAGTATGCATATATTTTGTTTCCTAAAATATCCAAAGTGTAAACTATTTCACTTTATATTGTATATCCTTTCCTCAGTTAATTTTTTACTACATAAATAGCAACATTGGGTTATTGAAGGGACTATTTTTCTAAAAATTCATTCATGATATCAAATAAATATACAGCATTCAGAGTATTTCTTCCCTGCCTATGTTAACCCTTTGGCAGAACAACTACAATGCCTACAAATCTTTAAACTATGCACATTCAACAGTATTCTAAATTATTAAAATGTCTGTGTAACCTCTGTGCACATTAGTAAGATGTAGACCATTCATAATTATAAAGTTAATATACCTATATCCATCCAGGACAAGCTCACAAGTCTTTGTAGGAAGGTCATCCTTTTCATTGGACACCACAGTGAAAATTAACAAAAGGATTAAATAATACATAATTTGACACTGTGAAAAACAGGGATGTGCCCAGGATGGGAAGCTTTGCATGAGGCTAACTATAGATCCATTATTGCATTATTTTAGAAGTGCAGGTTCAGCCTCAGCTTGACTTGTCCTCATCTGTGATACTTGAGTTGTTTATCTACTGCTGGAAATGGACTTGATATAATAGTTTGCCTCCCTGGTACATTTCATACTTCTGTCACATTTCCATGCCATATCATCCAACATGGCTCCTAGACTGGGTTCCATGAAGTGTGGCTGAAGTTTCAGGACTGAGTCCCAAAGTTCTCTCCTGAATGAACCATTTTTTTTATCCTAATAAACAAAGACACAACCTGACCTTGCTGGCATTGCATGTTCAGATCTTTCATTAAAGTCACTGAGGGTTCCAGGCACAAGGACTTGCAGGATCAGTCCACATAGACTGTGAGGAGGAGAAAAAATTAGAGGGTGGGGAAAGAGAGAAAAAGTGTGTAGAAATCGAAAGGGGGAGCAAGAAAGCAAGTGTGTGTGTCAGCCAGAGTTCTTTGGCCCAAATAATTTCAATTAGGATCAATAAATCCACTGCATATGAGTTTATCATCTCAGCACCAACGTAGATTATTTTAGCATGTTCATCACATAGCATGAGAGTGCCTAATATTGCTTCATAATTCTTACACGTGCTTCCTTGTTCCCTAGCTCAGCACCTGGTTCTAATCAATATTGACTATTAGGGCTGCTCAGCAATGTTCGGAGAGAAGGTTGTCGCATTGGAAAATGCCGATTTGTCTGAATCCAAGTGTTCCACAGGAATGTGCCAATTTCAACAAAATTATAATGGAAAGCTGCCTGGTTTTCTGCCACTTGGTCCACCTGCCTCCAAAGCTTCTTGCCTGGTAGAAGTCCTGGATCCCAGGAAATTCAGGCAAGCAGGGTCTCCAAAGTCCCCAGCTCTAGGGCAACATGCCCAGTTTCCAAGTCAGTACAGAAGCCAGGACTCCTAGGCTCAAGAACTCAGGTCCCAGGCAGCTGGGAAGCCTGGGAGTTCTGGTTCCCTGTCTGGCGGTTAATTAGGGCTTTGGGCAGCTCTGAAAGCCTCAGACAAGTTTCAGAACAGATCAAAAGGCATTATTATTATTTTGACTTTTTCAAAACAAAATTTTGGAATTCCTGTTACACAGAACATTTCATTGTTTGTTCTCTTTCAAAACAGTTTTTTTTGTCAATTTTCCCATGGAACAGGAATTTTATTTTCCAGACAGTTCTAACAGTCACTGCAGTTGTGAAACATTATAGCTGATGTATACCACAGTTACTGAAATATCAGGATGGGACGTTATAACACTTGTTTGGTGAATGCTCTATTCCAGCCTGAGAAGCTGCTCAGATACTGTGATTGGATACGTGAGCACTTAGATATGTAGAGAAACTACAGTCCTTGACTTTTGATCAATAAGGACCATTTGTGTTTTCCAGACTGCCAGCTAAATGTGTGTTTGAGAGGATTATTACACAGACACATCCCTCCATTCTGACAATTTTTGCTTGTTGATTGCTATGTTGACAATTACTGCCTAATGTTCCTCTCCATTATTTCATCTCAGACCTTCTCAAATCCAACTTCTGCAACTTGCAATCCACTCTTGCCTAAGTCTCTACTGATCTCTCTAACCGAGGTTCAGAACCAGTACTCCCCACCCCCTCATCATTGATCCTGCAGCCACCTTCGTAGAAGAAAGCATGAAGGTGCTTGTTTGAAAATGTAACAAGTGGGCAATGGAAGCTGACACTATGGGCTAATTGGCAGAGGAAGTCAATCTTTTGATAATAAATGAGAGGTAATATCGGCATAGGCCACGAAGGGCCTTGAAAGTGACGATAAGTAGCTTATGAGAGATGTGATAGAGAAGGGAGAGCCAGTGGAGACATGCAAAAATGGGGTGACATGATCAAAACATTGAACTATGGAAATGATGATTGCCCCTCTCTTGAATCCATTCAGAATAATGCTGCAGAGTTGCATTTGTCAAGGACAGAGAAAAAGGTGTTGCAGTAATTAAGACCCAAGATGACAAAAGACTGGATGAACATTTTAGCTATTTGGATGGATTGGAAAGTTTGTTGGAAAAAAATCTGCAAAATGTAGACATTGCTTGGAAGTGAGGACCTACAGAGAAGTCCAAGTCAAAGATGAGGTTTGGACTATGGACATGAGTGACAAGCATGATGGTTATGTTGTCCACAGTGACAGAAAAAGGACACAGTAGAAAAGGGAGGGAAAGGGGGAGATTAGGAGCTTTCTTTTAGCTATGTTGAGTTTGAGCAGACAGTTCAGCAGCCACAAGGAAGTGTCAAACATTATATTTTGGGTAGGAGAGAGGTCTAGAATAAAGAGGCAGACCTGTGAGTCACCTCAAAAAAGATGGAAGTTTAAATTGTGTTTGCAGATGAGATTACTCAGAGATAAGACTCAGCAGGAAAAGAGACGGGAACCAAGGACAGAGCCTTGTGAAATCCCCACAGAAGGCTGGGAGTCGATGAGGAGGATCGAAGAAGCAATCAGAGAGGTAGGATGAGAACCAGGAGAGGACAGAGTCACAGACGGCAAGCAGACAAGATTTAATAATTGACAGTGCTGCAGATCTGAGATGTCTGAATCGATAAAATTGTGCATTCTTTGGCATGTTGCTAAAAGAACATTGAGGGTTCACATTCCATAATTATTTGATGGCCCAGCACAGTTAACAACTAGTACTGATAGCTCAATTGTGGTCCAAAGCCAAATCTGTATTGTGGATCTTTTACAAAGAATGAGGACCCTGAAGTTCAGTTGTCTGGAGATAGTAGACACACATTTCCAGAAATGCAAATTTGCTTGTCAGTTTTTATTTCATGTACAATGTGGTTGGATTTATTTAAATTAATTTAACAGCTCCAAGTATTATATGCTTTGAAAGTTGTCTTGTCAGAAATAATATAAAAAAAGGAAACAAAACTGACACCCACAAAATTACTTGCAAAGTGCATCAGATACAAATGAAACCAACTTTTATTAAAATACTTTCAGCAAAGACATCTGCAAGCCATACAGTTTAGTTCTTTGCAGACTCAAAAATAGATTATATCTTTTTAAATACAGGCAGTCCCCGGGTTTCATGGATCCTACTTACATCGGATCCCTACTTACAAACGGGGTGAGGCAACCCCGCACTAGCCTCTTCCCCCCACCAGACCAGGGAGACGCAAAGCTAGCGCCCCCTCCTCCCCCCCCCCCCCCAGCAGACCAGGGAGACGCAGAGCGGCTTTTCTCAGCAGACACCTCAGCTTGAGAATAAAGGACTGAGGGAAGTGAGGTGTGGGAGAATAAAACTGAGCTCTGGAGAAATGTTTGGCTAGAGTTTCCCCTACAATATGTACCAGTTCCGACTTACATACAAATTCAACTTAAGAACAAACCTCCAGTCCCTATCTTGTACGTAACCCGGGGACTGCCTGTAAATTCATTTGGAGCTAGATTATTAACTGTAGCAGAATTAGTAAAACATACTATCTAAACAGAATTCTTTTAGTAGAGAAATCTATAATATCTAAACAAAATATTTTACATAGAAAAATACACTTGATATGGTGAAGAGTAACAGGAGGAAAATATATTCTGTTATTTACAAACAATGGTTCTTTAAATCTTTCTTTAAAAATAAATACTTCATGTTATTGCAACTTTTCTTTTACAAATTCTACTCATGTACAGTTTGGGATTTTGACAATATTAAAAGTTCTGGTACACAATGGAAATATATAATGTCACATTATTAAAAAAAGAGCACCTGAACCCAATTAGCTTAATTTTCTTGAATATGTACCATTTAGTGTTTGAATTTAAAAAGAAAAGACTCCACAGTGAATCTTCCAGGATTTTTGCTTTAAATGCAATGGGATTAAGGGCGGTGATTTAAGATTAAATCAAATGACAACAAACACATCTAATGCTAATTAAACGTAATAGCATCTAGGCAAAGATGTTGTTTTAATAAAACCAATCTGATATAGGCAAAGGTAAAGAAAATAACCTCTGTGTCTGTGGAAATTATTAGCTGCACGCCCATAATACTAATAACACTGCTATAGTACATGCCATTCTGCTACATTCTAAAAGGAAAGTTAGCCCAACTACACCACAAAATATCTGTTTAAGAGTGAATTCCTAACCGTCCAAGAGGTCTATATTTAGATATTTTTTGAGTGGATAGCAGGGAGATAGGGGAGAGGGAGATGGGAAAGGAAACAAGAGCAATCGTGCTCAACACGTGTAAGTTTTAAGTAAAGTCTATTTTAATTAGTACTTGTTTCTGAAACCTGTTTTTCAAAAGAAGTAAATAAAATGTTAAGACTCACATCATATGTCAAATAGAAATGACAAATGAGGATTTAGCAGTCAAACTCCACTTCTCCCAAAATTAACCCTTATCCATTTTTGCCTCGATAACATATGATTACAACTAGCTATGAGGTTTACAGATTGGGAGGAAATATCTGAGAATAGTTCAATACCAAAATATACTCCAAACAAAAATGAAATTTACAAATTTCAGAAGAGCCCTATGTGATTTAGGCCACATCTGCACTATGGAACACTATTAGCTATGGCGCTGTGGCTATGCAGGCACAATCCTGTAGCACAGATACAGTCTATAGCCACTGAAGGGATTTTTCTGTCTCTTGTTGGAACACCATCTCTTTGAGCAACACTAGCTAGGTTGATGGAAGTACCTTTCCATTGTCCTAGTTGCCTCTACGCCAGGGTAGGTCAGCATATCTATGGCACTCGGGATAATAAATATACGAAGTACAGCCCCAAATACTTGGCAAATGCTTTCAATCAAGCTACATTTGTGCTTTTGGCATGTTTTCCATTTGCATTTGAAAAAGGCATCCCACAAGGACAAGGGTGGATGGATAGCCACGTATGCAAATTTCCTGGAGGCTCATCTGCCACCTTCTTATACACATATATATGTGTATAAGAAAAACAAATTACTTATATAGCATGTCTCTATAAACACTCCCTACACACTCCTTCTATGAGCATTAGCTCAGTCTCCTCTCTCCTGTGCTTATACACAGATGAATATCATTCTTGCCTTACTACAGGGGGGGCTGGCAGACTTGTCAGGTCCCTCAGCAAGATCAGGGAGGTGGCCTCTTGCCCCTGGAAGGGGCAGGGCCTCGGGCAGAAAGGACAAGCCTGTGGTTAGCTTCCCCAGCCAACTCTTCAGTGATGCTCAGAGAACACTGGTTGGGGAATCCAGCAGCAATTAAAAGGGTCCGCTGCCACAGTGGCCAGGAGACCTGGGCCCTTTTAAATCACCAGGCCCCAGGGCATCTGCCCTTTCTCCCTCCCCTGTCAGCATGCCAGCCTTAATGCATTGGTTTTGAACGTACTTCAGTTAGCATTGCTTTTCTGAACCTTCAGTCCTAAAGCCTTTTAAATCCCCCTCGTCTCACCCTGATTGAGGCTTATACTGTTTGTGGTACCAGAAACCAAAAGGCTGACCCTGGTTGCGTATCCCTTTATGGCTATGTCTAGACTGCAGGCTTCTTTCGAAAGAGGCTCTTTCGAAAGCATCTTTCGAAAGAGCCTCTTTCGAAAGAGAGCGTCTAGACTGCACGGAGAAATTTCGAAAAAGCGGCTTGCTTTTTCGAAAGAAAGCATCCAGTGAGTCTGGATGCTCTCTTTCGAAGAAGCCCTATTTACATTGAAGAACGCCTTCTTTTGAAAGAGGAACTTTCGAAAGAAGGTGTTCTTCCTCGTAAATTGAGGTTTACCGCCATCGAAAGAAAAGCTGCGTTCTTTCGAATTAATTTCGAAAGAACACGGCTTGAGTCTGGACGCAGGGGAAGTTTTTTCGAAAAAAGGCTACTTTTTTCGAAAAAACCACTGAGTCTGGACACAGCCTATGTGTATACACAAATTCTGCTTCATTGGAGCAAAATGTCTTTCTGATAATTGGACGTTTTTAGAGGGCAATCTGGTAGCCACCAGGCTACAATTTGCATATATATTTAACAGAAGAAAATCTGAAAACTTGTGACAAAACTAGCAGGACTGCAGTAGACCATCCCTTCAGGGCTTTCTGCATTGACAATTCACAGAAAAAGCAGGGAGTTTGTATTGTTTTGACAGCAATTACTCTATTTTTTGTTTTTTAGTTACTCTACAGTCTCTCTCCAACTGAACTTAGGAGAGGCATGAAAAATATATATGAAATGTAATGTCAGAACACTAAAATACTACTCCCATCTTCCACATTTCTGGTCTCAAAGAGAACAACCACCTTTTGATTACACAAGGAATGTCACACATAATGCCTCTGACATGGATAGGCAGGCTTTCTTTATGCCAGGCACTAAAGAACAGTGTTGTATAAAAATATTTGTACTGAACCTCAAGTTCTGGGCTCAAGGGGTGATGCATTTGTTATCACACTCATTCAATTTGGGTGAACCTGGGCTGAAGTTGGCAAACCTTCCCACACCCACTAAACTAACTGATGTTGTACCTCCAGCAACAAGTTCTGGTACCCCGTCAGCTCATCTATGGTGGGAAGGGAGGTATTTGCTTGAAAAGAGGATGGTAGTTTGTGGATTCCCCTTGGAAGTATGGTTTTCTGCAGTCCTACTAATATATGCTATGGTATATCACCAAGAGGATGGTGGTATCAACAAAGCAATACAGAAAACCTCTTTTCAGAAAGATTTTTTTAAACCCCTCTTAGTTTTTTCAACCTCTATCAAACATGGGAAAATATTTAACAACTCATTCCAGCTGATGAATCATAAGAGGCTTTCTTTGTCCCTAAAATTTCAAAGGACAATAGAGTGCAAAAAGATAATATAAAAGTTAAAAATGCTTAAGTTCATGAGCTATGAATACTAAAGAAGAGAATGGGAAATGAAAGAAGAGTATGGCAAACTCTGACTTCAGTGTTAATGAACCATTAATCATGCTAAGACATTGAAGTATTTTATGGATTGTCTAGAAAATAAACAGTTACGAGCTAAGTAAACAAAGGAGGTGTTGGCTGCTGATGATCCAAATTGGAAAATGTCAATATCTTCTTTGATCTTTATACAATTCCTGTGGTTTTGTGAATAGTTGCTTATGGCTAGTATTTATCCAAATGCAATGGAATGTGTTCACTGCATACCAAAGAAGGTAAAAGTACAGCAGTACATACTTAATCCTTCTGGAAGTGTGTCATTCCCCCCCCCCCCCCCATAATTACTATAACATTTCACAAAAGACTCACAAAAATCCTCTTACCGTAAACGTTTTTAATAACACTATCATCCAAAGAACAGACTACAATCCCATTTTGGTTGACAGAAGCTGTTTAATCACATATACCCACATTTTGGGGGTATTGGGTAGCAGACTGAGTAGAGCACAGGAATGTCACATTTTGACAAATCCAGACTGGATTTTTGAGTGCATCAGTTTTGTTTGTTTCAGTTTAGTAAGCATCACAAATACCACGACATATCACAATATATAATATAATATTCTGTCATCTGTTACACTGATATAACCTCAGTGAAGATAGAGGGGATTGTTAATCTTTAAGGGGGGACATAATTGGGCCCCAATAGTTTGGAGCAAGTGATAGTTTCTGATTAGCAGAGGCCTGCAACTGAGATGGTATGGCACCTTACAGCTGAAAAAAATTGGCAGATCAACCAAGGGAAATTTGAACTGCAATTATTTAACTACACTTTGCTAAAGGGTTTGATTAAATGGAAATTCTTAAAAGAAAGCCATCATCAATCACAAGCATATCACAAATAGCTATAAATCTAAAGGCTTGTCTTATGGTTCAATAATTCTAAGAGATGAGCAACAAAAACACATACATAGACTGGATGTTGCTCACTATCTGTAGGACTGAGCAGGAAACGGTTTTCCCATCCAATGAGAATTTTTGACTTTCAGAAATGTTTCTGGTCTTGTATGAAAAAAATCAAAATGTCAAAAATGTTCATGAACTGAAAATCTGAAACAGTTTTTTGTTTGTCAGTTGAAATGTTTTGGTTTAGTTTTGACTTTTTTTTTCTTTAAAAATAATTTTTTGAGTGTAAATTTATTCAATGTGTTTTGTTTCTCAAAAAGTTGTTTAAACTTAAATATCAAAACTTTTTGATTTAGCAATGTGGGATGCTTTGACAGTATCAAAGCATTACACTGGCCGCTTGAATTTCCGCAAAAGCGCTGACTTCCTACTGTAAGAAATCAGTGCTTCTTGCGGAAATACTATGCTGCTCCCAATCAGGCAAAAGTCCTTTTGTGCAAAACTTTTGCGCAAAAGGGCCAATGTAGACAGCTCAGATTTGTTTTCCGCAAAAAAGCCCCCATCATGAAAATGTCGATCGGGGCTTTTTTTTTTTGCGGAAAAGCACGTCTAGATTGACACTGACGCATTTCCACAAAAAGTGCTTTTGCGGAAAAGCGTCCGTGCCAATCTAGACACTCTTTTCCGAAAATGCTTTTAATGGAAAACTTTTCCATTAAAAGCATTTCCGGAAAATCATGCCAGTCTAGACGTAGCCCAAGGCTATGTCTACAGTGCAGGCTTTTTGCACAAGAACTGTTTTGAGTTCTTGCTCAAGAGTGTCCATGGCAGTGAGGACGCTCTTGTGCAAGAGATCTGCTTTTGCTCAAGAGCGTCCATGGCAGTGAGGATGCTCCCTTGGGCAAGAAAGCTCTGATGGCCATTTTAGCCATAGGGGTTTTTTGCACAAGAAACCCCCGTTGCCCGTCCACACAGCCTCCTTGAGCAAGAGCTCTTGCGCAAGAGGGCTTATTCCTCGTGGGGAAAGGAATAACTCTCACATAAGAAGTCCTCTGTTCCGACACCTTACTGTAAACTTACTTGCGCAAGAATGCATGTGCAGTGTAGATGTTCTGCAAGTTTTTGCGCAAGAACAACTGTTCTTGTGGAAAAAGCCTGCAGTGTAGACGTAGCCCAACTGTTTCACAAACACTTTCAGTTTTGATGCACTGACATTTTTTGAAACCCCCCTTCAACTCCTAGCTGTGCTAGTTATACACGTGTAATATGAAGTCTAAAAAACAACTGTCTCACAAGTTTCCACCATTCTGAAATATTCTGCTGTGTGCAACATTTTCACTATAGTTAAAACCAGGAAGGACAAAAGAATTGCTGGGACCTTGGGCAAGATGGGGCAGAGGTAAAGTGAGGGAGAAAGGGGTGAGACCTCAGGTGGAAGGGGCAGGTCTGGCGCTAGCCTCTCCCCACCAGATTTTCAGCACCATCTGGGGCTCTGGCAGCTACTCAAAGAGTCCAGGGCTCTGGCCACTGCTGCTTCAATAGCATTGGAGGCAGCCAGGAGCCCTGGGCCCTTTTAAATCACTGGGTCCCAGGGCAGTTGTTCCCTTTGCTCCTTCCATTGGTGGGCATCCTTAAAACTGGAAATACCACTGTAACTGATACTCTCTTTTCAAGCCAATAGAAATCAAGTAAATATAACCGTGGCAGTGTTTCTTTTCTACACAGTCTCATGTCAGGGAGTTGTAGGGATAGCCATGGCCCAGAGTACTCCCCGATAGTGTAATTCAAATACAGCTGTGTTGTCAGTCTACAGGTTACTGAGGGCCAGAATGCAAATAGTCTTGGGCCGCTGCCTCACAAATCCCAAGGCTGCAGTAGCTTTGGGAGACCCTACAGAGGAAGGAAAACTCTTGACCTATAAATGGACACAGTGAGAGGGTCTTCATGGGTGCAGCTACATAGCAGGGCTTAACTCGAAACAAGTTACGTAAACTGAGTTACACCAATTGCGTTGCTTATTTTGAAATAGCTTATTTTGAGTTTTGGTGCCATCTACACAGCATTTATTTTGAAATAGAGCATTCTTCCTCCAACTTCCCTTACTCCTCATAAAATGAGCGTTACAGGAGTTGGAGTAAAAAGTCCTCCAGCTTGACAGTATTTCGACATTATGTCAAAATAACTGCTGGCTGAGAAGATAATGCTAGTTATTTTGAAATAATGTTGCTTTGTAGACATAGCCCATGAATGGACTGGCATAGAGATATCCTCCCCCAGAACTCCTTACCATGGGTTTTTCCTGTAGGTAGCAATGATCTGGGCCCACAGCTTTGTGCACCCTAGGAAAGCTACTCGCATGCAGAAGTGCTTACAAGATCAGGCCTCCTAAAATGGTTTCATTCTACCATTCATTAGATTTTTGATGATACATTTGAGGTGATAGAATCTAATCAGAAATATCTCAGAATCCCCTTTCCCAGAAGTTTTAAAGAATATGTTAGTCAAACACCTCTCAGAGATGGTCGAGGGATACTTAATTCTTCCTCAGCATGAGAGGGGACGGACTAGATGATCTCTTGCCGTCCCTTCCAGTCTTATAGTCTATGGAATTTTGAATTGTTATTGCAAAAAATAAAGCTGGCCAAAAATGAAACCTTATTGTTTTGATCCTCTCTCCAATTAGGTTCTTTAAGTGATTAAAAACAATTTTTAAAATTCAAGTTTTATTATGGGATGAAAACACTGAGAGGCATTTGTAAATCTGAAGTAAATACTGTACATCTGTATTGTAGGTAAATAAAATATTCATCTTCTATCAAGATTTTTAAAGTAATACAAATGCCATTATATTTAATTTTGTTGACTAATTTATTACATTATGTTCTATGAAACACTATCACTATTAGCCTGAGTTTTAAAAATAATTAATTATAGGTCTACAATACAAGCTAGGGAGTGTAATTTGTAACTCACACAGACACACAGACACCTTTGTGCTAGCTCTCATGTGAGTAAGCAGGCTAAAAATATCCGTGTGGCCACAGAAATATGGGCCTCAGTGGCACAAGCCAGCTGTCTTGGGTACACACAGAACTGAATGCCCCAGGTATGTATCTGAGGCATCTAGCCTGGTCTGCCACTGCTCAGGCTACCACAGTTATGTTATAATTTTTGGGCTGCTACACCTTGGATGACAAGTAGCACTAGTATGTGTATGTGAGCAGGGAATCCCAATACTAGCTCAGAGTATAGACACAGCCTAAAAACAAAATGCTCAGGGCAAATATTCATTTAGTTTGAACACTAATCCTGAACTATAGATGTGCAGAAGAGGATAAAATAATTGATTTACTGTGTTTTATGTAAGAGTCTAAAAGTAATGGTTAAAAACATCAAAGAATTTAATAGATTTTAAGGTCAGAAGGGACAAATAGATCATGTAGTCTAATGTCCTAATGTAGCACAGGCCACATCCATTTACTGCTCTATAGAGCCATACAACATGTGTGTGATTAAAGCACACCTTCCAGAAAGGCACCTGAGGTTTACCTGATGTCATCAAGAAAGGGAGGAAACACCAATTCCCTTGGTAAATTGTCCCACTGATAAACCACTCTCATTCTTAGTAATTCAAATTGTGTTTCTAATCTAACTTCCAGCCATTGGTTCTAATTCTGTCTTTGCTAGACCAGAGAGTCCTTTAGTTTCTGGTATTTTTGCCTTTTAAAAACTACTTATGGACTGTAATCTAGTCACCTCATTCTTTATATTTGCTATTTATATGCAAATGAATAGAATTTTCTCCAAAACAAAGATAACAAAGAGAAGTCCTAAGACTAAAGACCTAAAGCCCATTAATAGACACTCAAAAATTCTTCAGAAAGTAAAGGAAGTGAGATCCACAGAAAAACTGGACTACATCCATCCATCCATCAAAAAAAAAAAATCATGTTGCTTCAAAGATGGATGAAGACTATAAGATGTTGATCTTTCATGGGTGTCGAAGTAGTGATGCAAAAATGGGATTTTCCAAAGCACTTTGCCTCAGTCCCTTGCGGATTGTTGAAAATCTCCTTACTTTATGCACCCATTTTTTAAAATATTGGCCTAAGTGATGAAGCAAAATGCAGGGCTAATCAAAATGGAATGGCATTACTAACTGAGCAAACAGGCAAGTACAATCTTTCATTGTGCTTGGCATTCATGGGGTATGGAAAGACATTTAGAGCCGAGAAAGAAATTGCCATGAGTTTATTGGAAAACCAGGATAGGAAGAGCTATATGAATCACATGGGCAACAGAATGGTGCCCCTCATGTTTTAACTGGGAACCAGCCAGAGATACGATAGCTATTCAGAACCCACGTAGAGGCAATTTTTAAGTGCTTGGCTATGACAAGAGAAACATCAATTATGAAGAAAGAGTGAAGCAAACAAGCATATGGTCTTATTCCTGATGAAAGCAGTGGTCCATCTAATCAAGCATTCTTTCTCCTGCAGTCATCAGTATTAATGTTTTGAGAGAGGAAAAACTCCACACCCAAAACAATCTATTAACTTGGCTAGTTGAAATGTTATGGCATTAGGGAAAAAAATAATTTTCGTAGGACCAAAATCATGAGACTTAACTTTGGTACCACTATTCTAGACTGTACAGCTGCAAATTACATGAAAGACAATAAGAAGTCCTGTGGCACATTAAAGACTAACAAATTTATTTGGGCATAAGCTTTTGTGGGTAAAAAACATCTTCGTCAGATACAGCTGTATACACATCAACCAACAAAAATATTTCCATTGATAAAAACAGAAATTTACAGATAAGTGAAGTAAGAAAAAATGCTGCTTGAAACTTATTAGTCCGATTTAAGGATATTTACTTTGTATAGTTTAATATCCAACGTTGACATTTTGTGTTATTAATGGTTATAAAGCTTTGACTTTTGAAATACAATGTTTAGACTCATTCAGTAACTACTGTCTCATCTTTGTATCCCCCAATTTCCTGTAAAAATAAAAATTTAAATAATACTTAAAAGAGAAATATTATTAATTAAAATAATAAAAATCGAATTATATAATATAGATAGAATATATATTAATCATTAATAAAAAATTTTCTAGAACAACTTCATTAAGGTCAACAGGTGTCACGGCATTTGTGGCTATTTCCAGCAGTCTTACCAGCATGCTGTTTAGCTGGCCATTTCCATTCATTTAGCGTAAGGCTTATAACAGCCATGATGTCTTGAGTAGGGGAATGGAGCAAATAAACTAGAGGCTCTTTTCCATTTAATCTAGTAATAATCCTGATAGTACTAAATGGGTGGAAGTTTGAAACAATCTCCTTCTTCCAGGAAAAAAATCATCACAGTTGAAACTGGGTGAGAAAGTGTTTTTGCATTCCATGAGAAATTCTGAGACTGAAAAAAAATTTCTCCATGAATTGGGACATAGTCAAAAATCTAAAAATAATTTCATGAACTAATCATTAGAAAAAATTCAGATGGCACCAACTGAAAGGTTCAATTTACATAATTTTAAACGTTAATTTTAATTTGACTTTTTAATATTTTAAAGTATATATTAATGACTATTTCTAACCCCATAAAGTCATTTTGAGCCCACAATTTAAACATTTCATTTAAAAATGTTGAAATAGGAAATTGACAATATTAAAACTTATTACAATTTTTTTCAAACCAGGAGATGTTGAAAGCATTCTTTTCCCTAGAAGATTTCCTGTTTTGTGAATTTGCATTTTCTGATTAAAAATATTTTGTCAGAAAATTCCCATCCAACTCTCATTGCAACAATTTTTTGGAAGGTACAGACCAATACTCAATAAAGTAGTTTGATTAAAGACTCATCAAAATTGTCTATCCTACTGTTGTTCTTTAATTTTTGGCTTGTATGAGCATTATTGCTTATGTTGTGTATTGTTAATGATGAATGCCAAAGTAGATGAACGTCATCTATCTTTGTGTTTGAGTTGATGGAAGACAGAAAATGCTGATCTTTGGAATTTACTTTCCTTCAGTTAGAAAAATAGTAAAGGTTGGATTTCCCTGGTCTGGCACCCGACTGGTCCCAAATGAGGGAATTTGCTGACCCAGAGGAGGCCCCCTGCCAGCAGCCTCCCATCTGTCCCTACTGTTGGCTCTGCTTCTGGCCCTGGCCGTACTGCAGCTGGGCTCAGGCATGGGCCATTTCCACCAGGCTCAGGCTCTGTCACCAGTCTGAGCAGGGCTCCATGTCCCCAGAGATCCTACATACTGCTGTCTGGACCCAGTTGGGGCTCCTGGCTGCCAGACTCTGCTCCCCGCCACTAGGGTTCTTTGGTCCAGCAACATCTGTCTCTCACCACGGATATTACCAGACCAGAGATTCCCGGATTTCAGAGTTTCAACCAGCACCACCATATTGCTAGCACTTAAACATTCTTGCAAATTTCAATGCTAATTGGGGAATACTACTTCACCCCGCAATCTATTTACTTCCACTGATCTATTTTTTATTTGTTTTCATTTGTAGCATGTTCATACACATCAGATCTATCTACAGCAGATACAAATGCCAAAACATATAGTGCTATCTTAATTCCCTTAACTTTCTTTGTATCAGAATGAGATACAATAACTATTTAAGGAATCTGAAAGTTCAGAACTCTCCAAATGAGAAACATAAATAGGGGTTCTACGACTATTGTTTCCTTTAATAAATATGCAGCCATCTTATCATCCTTGCCTAAGGTTTTGTACCAATTCTTATAACATCTCATTTGCTACGCAGATAACCCAATATATTTCTTTTATGTGTATCCTTTGACTATCATGCCAAGAGATTAATACCTTCCTTACTATGGGCATGTCTACACAGCAGGGCTAAACTCCAAATAAGTAACGCAACTTAAGCTACGTTAATTGCATAGCTTAAGTCAAAATAACTTATTTTGACTTTGGGCACATCTACACAGCACTTATTTCGAAATAGAACACTCTTCTCCCAACATGCTTTACTCCTCATACAAGGAGATTTACAGAAGTTGGAGTAAGAAGCCTGTTATTTTGAATTTATTTTGAAATAATAAATTGCTATGTAGATGCTCAATAGGTTATTTTGGAATAACATTCATTATTCAGAAATAATGCTGCTGTGTAGACATACTCTATATGTCCTATACTTTTTGCATCATCAATATTTCATTTGTATTGGCCATATATTGTAATGATTCTAGTAGACAGGAGGTTTTTATGGTTTAGTTATTGTGGAAAGTTTTCTTTGTAAGTTCCCTACAGTTTCTTGTTTAGTTGTAGTTTGTTAGTCTATAACAAAAGTTCTATCTATTTTTAATCGTCAGTGTTTTTGTTCTACCTCTTTTTTCTGCTGCAATGATCTCTACTTCTAGGAAACTGATTCTGTGATATAACGAGTGCCTGAAAGTACCAGTGGAGCTCAGAACACTCAGTAGTTTAAGAGTTCAGGCCCTAAATGACTCTTCACACAGAGTGGTTATATTGTGACAAGATGATGGCAAGATTCTCTTACTATCCCTTCAAATTCTACCAGCGTACATGTTTGTGTTAGACACACAGATATAAATATACAGGGAGACAATAGCAGGCTGTACAATATATTTTACAGTGAGGTGCTTACTGTTAAAGAATAGGAGCTTCAATAGAATTGAAAGTCAGAAATGTAGCAGTACATATATGATTTTATGGAGATGTTTTATGCACTATAGTTAGATGAATGGTGAATAAATTATCTTATGACATTGATAATTTAAGTTAAAAATCTTCTGTCCTTTATCTCTTTGCATCAGACAACATGAAGAACATGTAAGAAACATCAAGTCAAAACCATAAAAATAATTTGCTAGTTAGATCATCTACATATTATAAGAACATAATCTGACGCTATTTCTCTCTCCACATGGGCAAAATATTTGTTTCAATGTATATGGCATAGATGAAATTTTCTATAAAAATAATTGTAATAAAATACAGAATACATTAATTATAATAAACTTGCATCAGTTTTAGCAAAGATTAATTTAATACTTATTTAGACTATCAAAATTATTTAGAATCAGTATTTCCCCCAATTTATAGTGAGGTCTGAAAACTTATGATAGAATAGCTTCTCATGAGTTGAACTGTACCTCTGTGTTGATCTACTTGAAGCTAAAGTGAGCAATATATAGATTGCTAGCTGTTACTTAATTCAACATCCAAAATCCTGATTTTATCTTTTCCACATTAGTGGACTATGCATAGAGTACTTGAAATAACTATTTAGAAAAGAACTGCACTTTAAGCTCTGTAAGCAAGAGTTATATAAAACCCTTCATAACTCCCTGTAAACAGCTTCTTTGTGTTCCCTCAACTGAATGAGCAAACTCTTTATAAGGGACTGAAAAGCTTTTAGTAGATTGTCTCAGAAAGAGATGAGAAAAGCAGAACTCCATAACATTAACATAAGGTACTCCCTGGGGAATTGGCATATTAAAGCATCATGCACGGTATTAAGTCACACTGTCAATATAATCATGTGTCTTCTTTCAGTTAGTGGTCACACTGGCTTCCTTCTGACGTAGTTTTTCTTTCTGTTGTTTAAGAAAAAAAAGAGCTTTATTATCATTCTTTTCTCTAGTTTTCCATCTGTTCTCAAATTGCAACAAGCATGTGGTCTAGAACTGAGTAGCAGCAAATCAGCCATAGTAGAGTGAAGCCTTTTTTTCCTCCAGAAAATTAACTCCTGGAGTGCCATACCATAAATCTCAAACTATGCCGCAGTTTGTCATTTCCTGCAAAGATTTCTTTCAACACACAATACTTAACTACTAGACTCCATAAATGCCTTTCTATGAATTTAACTAGCTCTATATGTCTTTAAGGACTCAGTCATTTAAATACAGACAAAAACAATTCTTCAAAGATCAATGCCGCTGCAGAAAGCTGGAAATGTATCAAAATAGTATATACACAATGTATGCTTTTAATAGCTTCTTCCACTCTGCTTTTAAAGTTGACCCATAAATCTGCATACATGATAATCTTTACTGAAAAGCATGCCCAAAACTTTAACAAGCATTTTTAGAAAACAAATACAGAACATCAGCAGAAAATGGCCCATTTATATATATATATTTAACAAATCTCCATATATGGGAGCTAATCATAGAATCCCAGAATCCTAGAACTGGAAGGGACTTCGAGAGGTCATCGAATCCAGTCTCCTGCCCTCATGGGAGGACCAAGCACGGTCTAGATGATCCCTGACAGGTGTCCACAACCCCCCTAGGCAATTTATTCCAGTGATCCCTCTCCTGTCTCCCATTTCCAGCCTCTGACAAACAGAGGCTAGGGACACCATTCCTTCCCATCCGGGATAATTGATGGATCTAACTTCCATGGATTTGTTTAGTTCTTTTTTGAACCCTGTTCAAGTCCTGGTCTTCACAACAACCCCTCCACAAGCTGACTGTACACTACCCCTTACTTTGTTTCCTAGATATGGATTGAGCTACCTAACAGTACATCACCCATATTTTAGATTTTTGTCTTTAGTTTTGTTAGTATGCTCATGTTAATAGTTTGGCTTTTCATGTAGAATCAGAGGACTGGATGGCACCCTGAGAGTTCATTCAGTCCAGTGTCCTGCACTGATGGTAGTAGTAAGTATTATATAGGTCAGTGGTCTCCAACCTTTTTACACCCAAGATCACTTTTTAAATGTCAGGGCAAGCCAGGATCTATCCCATCCCTTCCCTGAGTCTCCACCCCTTTCCCGAGGCCCTGTGCTCTCCAAACTTTTCTGCAGACTACCCGTTGCTAATGGAAACTCACCATTAATTACATAATTACACCTGAGCCATGTGGCTAGCACTGCAAGTGAGGAGAATGGTTTAATTTAAATTATTAAACATATTAAGCATTTTAACTTTCTTATGTTAGTTGATCAAACTTCATTTTAAATAAAGTAAAACGTTATGTCCAACACAAAAGGTTGGAATGTTTTCTTTATTTATCGCAGAGGTGGGGAACCTTTTTTGGGTTGGGGGCCACTGACCAACAGAAAAATCAGCTGGGGACCATACAAGTGAGAAGCAAAAAAATTCCTCCCCAAACCCGGAACCCACACTGATGTGGCCCCCAACTGAGACACCTCAACCCTCTGGTGCCCCAGCCCCTACAGGGTGAGGGGAAGGGGCAAAGAAGACTGAGGTTCAGGGCTTCCCATAGGCCAGATTTACTTTTCTGGGGTTCCAGAGTTATTGGATTTTGCGGACCCCCCCTTAGGCTCTGGAGTGGGAACAAAAATGAGGAACTCAAGTGCATGGGACAGGACTGCCAGTGAGTGGAATAGTGATGCAGGCTCTGGGTGGGAGATGGGGTGCAGGGTCTGGAGGGAGTTTAGCAGCAGGAGAGAGTGTGGGATTGGGGTACGAGAGGGAGTTTGGGGACAGGAGGAGGTTGGGGCAGTAACGCATTAAAGGGTGAGAATGCAGCCAAATTGCTGGTTGGGGAAGGAGGCAAAGAAGTGGGTAGTGAAGGAAAGTGCAGCTTCTGCAAAGTATCCCCCTAAATCTTCCCTCTGCTCCAGCCTTGCTCCCCTCAGCCCTATGATTCCCCCCAGCAAGATCCCCTGCATCGCCCCCTACCCCGTCCCATCCTGTCTTTGTAGCCTGATCCCCTGCATCACCCCATGCCCCTCAGAACAACCTCTGCCCCCTCCCATCCTGCCCCCACATCCTCCTTCACCGCCCCCCTCCTGGCTCCACATCCCTGTGCCCCCAGCACACTCACTGGCAGGACAGCAGCTCTGGGAGTTGCAGCATCCGGGAAGCAACGCTGGGACAAGGAGGGGATAGGGACAGAGTCTCTTCCTTGCCTGGTCCAGCCCTTTGCCTGCAGGCAGCAGTACTAGGGCTGTGGCAGGCAGAGCCCAGGGCTGGTGCTGGGGAAGGTGACTCTCAGCCCATGGGGAACAGCACAGCGTAGCCCTGTCCCCAGCGCGCCATGTGTGCCAGCCACCCAGCCCCTTCCTGGAGCAGGAGGCAAGAGCGGGGACTCAGGTGTGTGTTTGCATGTGCACCTTTTCCCCATCCCAGCTGGCAAGTTAACAAAGAGGGACAGCTGCCTGCGTGGCTGCTCCTCTTTGATCCAGCTCAGCTGGAGTGCAGTGCAGCTTTGTGGGCCAACTTTCAGCTTGATGAGGCTGCGCCACACTCCAGGTAATCTGGCTGCGGCGATCGACCCCTAAGGGTGCCACGATCAATGGGTCAATCAGGATCGACCAGTTGGTGACTATGGATATAGATCATCCCTATCTGTCTAACCTGCTTTTAAAAATACCCAAACGATGGAGTTTCTACAACTCCTAGGCAATTTATTCCAGTGCTTAACAACCCTGACAGTTAGCAAGTTTTCCTAATGCCCTTGCTGCAATTTAAATATTTCTTGTCCTGTCCTCAAAGGTTAGGAACAATATTTTTTCTCCCTCCTCCTTGTAATAATCTTTTATGTACTTGAAAATTATGTCATGTTTTCTAGACCTGTACACTAAAAACTCATGTTTTCTAGACCTGTAAACATTTTTTTTTTGTTTTCTTTGGACTTTCTCCAATTTGTCCACATCTTTCCTGAAATGTGGCACCCAGAACTGGACCCAGTACTCCAGTGAAGGCCTAATCATCATAGAGTAGAGTGGAAGAATTACTTCTCACATCTTGCTTCCAACACCTCTGTTAATATATCCCAGAATGAAGTTTGATTTTTGTTTGCAACGGTTTTACACTGTTAACTAATATTTAGCTTGTGATCCACTATGACCCCCCAGGTCCGTATCTTCGCTACTCCTTCGTAAGCAGTCATTTCCCATTTTGTAGGCATGCAACTGACTGTTCCTTCCTAAGTGAAGTACTTTGCATTTCTCCTTTCTGAATGTCGTCCTTTTTACTACAGCCTATACTCCTGATCAGTTTTAGGTTTGGTTTATATTTATGTAACAGCTCAGTTTAAAAGCATAAGTATTGTGGCCACCAAACAGGGTTCTTAGCCATGGTGTGGTTGGCCAATATGATTTAGGCCCACGCATAGGAAGATAATTTTGCTCAAGCCTAAGTGTCTCACAAAAAACACATAATGGGCTCAGTCCCTGCTCAAAGCAACACAGGGTAAATTTGACAAGGTACAGCAAAGAGTAAAGATCATACCCAAGAAGTGGCCAGGAAAGACAAGGTTAAAGGATATGATGTTGGACTGTTAATTTTAAAAAAAATCCTTCCTCACATAACCAGGGGAGATGTCCAAAGAAAGTCTTTAGGAGAGGTTTGAATCAAGACAGGAAGGAGGCTATTTGAACAGTTCTGAATAAGCATTCTAAAGGGTGAAATTCTATAGGGAAAAAAGCACAGAGACTTTTGTGAGAAAAAGAGACAAGAATGGTGGCTCCTATCACACTTTGCCATCCAAAATATGTTAGAGCAAGAGTTGGCCAGAAGCAAATTTAAATAAGGCTTAAGCCCCATTTCTAAACTCAGTTGTTACTCCACTACAAGCAAAGCCTTAAAGATTTTTCCCCTGGACCACTATCAGTTTGCTGCATTCCAACTAATTAAACATGCATTCTACTAATTACATTTCAATGAAAAGCGCAAAGCACAGTCTCATTATATTATGCTGAGGAATATGTCATACCAGACTAGCCATGGGATTAATTTTCTTTGTTTCAACCTTTTTCTCTTCCGTTAACTTGTTTACAAATTGCTGGGCCATTTTCAGCCTGAAACAAAATACAACACAAAGTATACCATGAGATACAAGAAAACAAAACTGGATCTCATCTAGCTGGCATACTTATACATGGATTACACACATAATCTCTGGAATACAAAACAAAGGCAAACAGCAATATCAAGTCTAAACAATGAGTGTTATTAACTAAAATATGTTCAATTGTACCTATCTAAATATTCTAGCAGCAGATATGAGTGAATTCTCAACCAGAGAGGAAAATAAAAAAAGGGAGAGATGTAGGGCCTGATCCTGTTATGCAATGGACATGGGCAAGCCCGCATACCCATGTGGAGCCCCATTGAAATCAGTGGAGCTTTGTGTGGGTGGAAGGATCCATCCATATGGGTCTCTTAGCAGCATCCAGGTTTTAGAGAACTCCTTCCCACATCACAGCAGCTGTAACACACAGTTAAGAGGCTATCCCTATACCAAAAACCAAACCCACACTAGTTGGCTGATCATTTGTGTATGTTTTGGTATCTCTTAAACGGATTTAAAATTAATTAGGTTGTACCAACAATTAAATCTTTCTTCACATATTATTTTTCATAGCTGTCTCAGAAAAAAAATGAAACTGACTTTTTGCCATGATAAATATGAACCTGCTGTAGAATAAAATTAAAATGGCCAGTTAGGTTTGACCTTACTGAACATACACAGAGAAAAGCCTTATACTTTATCAAGCGATCAACCTCACTGAAGCAGAGAAAGGAGTGCAGAAGGCAAGTGAGGAGAGGGTCTTGGCTGGAGCCTGCTGGCCTAATATCAGGCAAAGGTTGCAGGCTAATCTGCTGAGAGCAGCAGAGGGAGAAGGTAAAAGAACATACACAAAGTTTATGAGAAAAAGATTCTGAAGCCCTCTCTCCCCCAGAGAGAGGAATAGAATCCTCTGTTTCCAAAATCTTCTTGAGTCCTTGAATCATCTGTGGTAAGATAGAAGGGGAACAAAGCCATTTAGAAATCAGGGAGAAGAAAAAGAAAACCTAACGATTTAGCAGAAAATAGTTAGGTAGAGGATTATTGACATTAAAAACCTGCTTCAAGAAGTCAAAAAAATGAGAAAAAATTCTTGAGGTTCTCTCTGTAGGTAATTTAGAAACATTGCCAGTATTTTTCAAACCACCATTTGTCTGATACTGGCCATTAAAATGTGTGCTTATAAAATTTGAAATTTTATGTTATCCTATGAAATCAGACAATTTGCTAGATACAACACAGTACTTTTTTTCTATTAACCTATTCTACACCCCAATACAGAGATCACACCCTTCCAGCTTTTGATATCACTAAAGCTCCGAGGGTATAGACACTTGGTTTATACTTCAGTCTGGAACATCCAAAGGAAAAGGAAAATGTATGTACATTTTGATTACAAAAAGACAACCCAATTTCCACTGCTGGGCATCAAAACCGTTTTTTTTCTTATAAATTTTATAGTTCTTGGCATTGTCAAACTGACAAATGTAACCTTCTCCTTTTACTTCATTTTTTTTTTCTGTTTCTCTGCCCAGCCAATAAAGAATTTAAAATACCAAGTCCAGTTCAAACTGCCTTTGACAAACTACACTGTGGAAGAATTTTCCATGTAAAGCAACAGGGAACATGGATTAGTTCTGCAGTTACTGACATGTAATTCCTTCTCTCCTGTAATGCTGTGTAGGGCACTGTTCCAGCAGCAACTTGAATTCTTGACATTTTATTAAAATATATTCATAAACATGTTGCACTGTTCATCAGGGCCCAATACATTTTTTAGAACCTAACATTTCTTGTTTGAACAATGCATTTCAGAAGCTTCTGCAGGATAATTATTAGAGTTTGAAATCTCTGAATTTCCTTGCAAATGGCCAAGAACATGAGGGAAAAGTGAAATTCCTTTTAAGAAGCCTTACTTCCAACATTGCCTATGTTCTATGTTGAGAAAAGCTATAGAAACACCTTAAGTTAGGTTGGTATGATGAGATTTAGTTTATACAATATCAAGTTTTTCCAGTTTAAGTTATACCTCCATAGGTTATAAGTGAAAATATTATGCTCAAAGTGACACTCACTTTGAGTGTTTTTAACAGCAATTACTATGTTTAGATTCAGTAGCACCAAGCTGGGATATTCAGGATTCTAAGAACATCTTCATTTTAGACCACCTTTTGTAGTAAGTCCTAAGTTTCTCTCCCTCCCTGTAGTTATGGTAGTTGTACTGTTCCAATGGGCTTTTTCTAAATAGCTACAAAATAAACTGAGCCAGCATCTTAACTACAGAGTTGTAAATGATAAACTCAAAAATAGTTTATAGGCAACGTCATCTTCAGAGTTACAAACCCCCTGGTTATGAACTGATCTGTCAACCATACATCTCATTTAGAACCAGAAATACAGAGTCAAACTGCAGCAGAGACATTAAATGTACTAGTTTAAATGTAAACTACTAATTAAAAGGAAAAAATTAAAAAAATCTGACAAGGTAAGGAAACTTTCAGTGCTTGTTTCATTTAAATTAAGATTAAAAGCAACATTTTTCTTCTGCATAGTAAACTTTCAAAGCTGTATTATGTCAATGTTGAGTTATAAGCTTTTAAAAGATACGCCATAATGTTTTGTTCAGTATTATAAAAGTTTCAGAGTTATGAACAATCTCTATTCCTGAGCTATTTGTAACTGTGAGCATCTACTCTACCTGTTAATGATTACCTGTCAGATATTTGTGCAGAATTGAAAAGCTTTTCTAATCAAAATAGAATTATATATTGCTTTTCATATCATGTTTATGAAACAGAGGGCTTGTCCATACATTGCAGTGATGTGCAAAATAGGTCCATGATTTTAAATAATCACACACACAATACATGATGATAAGCACAAGCCATATTGTTTACTAGGCAAGCTTAATGAGGCTTATTGCTGCATGGATGTTATGAATACAATATGCACTACTTCCCTTTCTCTGTTATATTGTGTTCATTTTCTGCCTTTTTCAATTGGTTTATACAGAAATGTTTGCACTTGTATAATGAGTGTAATGATCATGAAATAGTATCTTGAAACTCTTTCTGGATAAAATGCTACAAATAAGAAGCAAATTAAGTACATGGCTGTGTGATTTGGCTTAGAGATTATTATGATACGCAAAAATAAAACCACAGATAAAGTTCATTTGCTTAGACAGGAATAAACTCTTAATTATTATCCACATTGTGTTTATGGGAGATACTATGTAAATAACAGATATGCAGTGATATCACACCACGTACTATTATTTTTAATCACCTTAAAATAAACTATTTAATGTGTTATAAAGCAAGTCCTTTTAGAAGTTCTATGAAGTTTATGAGAATTTATATAGACTTAACCTGCTGTACTACTTCCCATAAAAGTATAAACTTCCCTGATTTTTAAAAACTATTTGTCAATTACTTGTTCTCAGTTTATAATAAAACTAAAGGTTGGCAACAGAATGCCAAACAGGAAGTTAAATAAATTCCACCAAATATCCCTTTGTACTTTTCTGAGAGTATCTGCAGTTCTATCAAGTGTTAATGAAGATAATCAGTTTAATATTGTGTATTTTACAAAAATCAGGTAAAAGGAAAATTTATTTCTGAGAGTAGGAGAGATACTTATAACCCAGTAAAATAGCCGATGAGGACTTCTAGAAAACATTACTAATATGGCTTGACAAGGCTAACAAGTTTCAGCCTGCTTCAGAGTAACTGGAGAATAAATAGATGGTGAGGATTATCAAACAAACAAACAAACAAACAAACAAACAAACAAACAAACAAAAATGAATTAGTGCCCACTTTGTCTCTTTATTTGAGCTTATTTGTTAGTCAAGTGTTAGATGAGTCACCAGTTTAGGGATGGAGGAGCATCTGACAGCCAAAGAACTCTCTAGGCAGTAGGACAAGTAGGAATGAACTTGAATAATCAGCTGATATGTTAACGGGGATTGAACAGTTCATAGATTTATAGAAAAAAGCTCACAATGCAAAGATTTGAGTCTGTCATCAGGACCTCAAAGAGGAGACTCATTCTGCTCTTACTAGAGTAATTGGGAGCATAATCCACTGCAGGAGTAGCATTTCACAACTTGCATACAGAGGAGCACCCCCACCTCAGAATATCATAATGTGGGTGGAGAACACTTCAAGAACTAGTTCCACCACATGCTCTCTGCAAATGGACTATGTCTCTTGGTGAAGTGGAGGGTGACTTCTTCAAAGCAAACCACCTTCCTTCCCAGCCATGGATGGGGCACCTAAGGTAGTTGGCTGGAAGCAGTTCACATGAACAGCAGCAGCCCATCTGGAAGGGTTTGGATACTATGATAACGGTGGACAATGTTGGTACTCTGACAGGGGAGATAAGGCTACAGGCTTAGGAAGCAGCCCAAAGATTCTTTTCTTTGGCCCTGTCTGCCATGAGTGCCAGTAATGGATACACCCTGACCCTACCAGCCTTCTGATGAGCGTGGAATGGAAATGTAACTAGAACTAAGGGAATAAAAGCAGGAGGAATCAGGGAAATAGAAGAGTCAGCAGAAAACATACAAAAAAAAGATTAAGGAAGAGAGGAAGGATAAACTTCAAGTAGAAAAGGAAAATATGATACGGGAAAAACAAAAATGTGACACAAGCGAGAGAAAACTGACAGAGAAAAGAAAACAGAGCGGCACCTGTTTCTTACCCCGGTGTGATGCAATGTGAGGGTGTTGATCTGCCAATCCATCCCAAGCAGAAATCCACAATGAAAAAAAGAGAGGTTTGACTACCATTCAAGGTCAGCACTGTACATTTTTGTAAAATTGGGCGTTCCTTGTTTAGTATTTCTAACACAAAGAGTGGGTTCCTGCTGTTATGACATGTCACTGAAAGTGACTATTTACCTGTCATAAACAGTCTGGGGACTGAGAGACTCAAGAAGTAGGTCTACACTGCAGTGCAAGCCCAAGGTTTGAACACAGTCTCAAGCCTAGCCTTCATTTTATCTACAGATTGAGCTAACCCAAAACTTGGCCACAAGGTCCCAGGACCCCACAGGGGTGGAGGGTCTGAGGCTGAGTCAAGCTGGACCAAAGGTTCAAGCCCTATTGATTTGCATTGTAGATGCAGCCCCATTGGATCATGCTCTGGGAGTCCACAAAAAGCATTCCACAATGAAATGGGCCTAACTTCTTTGTCCTCTGGACAGTCTAATCTGGTGGACAGTCAAGTCTTTCCATTCGGCACCATGAACAGATGGCTAGAGTGGCCTATGTTTTGGGAAGGCACTAGGAATCTGGGATGGTTGGATTCAGACGTGTGTAATGTTTGGAGATGCTGAATCCTCAATTTGAGACCCAGGGTTCAACAGTTTTATTTCCTGGGGTTGCAAATGAGCAGGGGTCGACAAATTATGGAAAACCCTACTCACCAGACAAAAAAGGGACTCGCCACCCACCCCCACAAAAAGTGTTTTTTAAATGGCATAAATTCCTAATAAGAATAAGAACAGTAATTACTAATAAGTTATTAATAAATATCTTATAAACCTCTACCTTTTCTCTCTGCTGCCATGTCTCCTCCCCTTGCTCCATCAGCTCCCCTGGTGCCTGCTGCCCCCCAACCCCTCACCCT
Source organism: Pelodiscus sinensis (assembly GCF_049634645.1). NCBI lineage: Eukaryota > Metazoa > Chordata > Testudines > Trionychidae > Pelodiscus > Pelodiscus sinensis. Next base: position 58,624,312 of record NC_134714.1, read on the forward strand.
CTGCTGTCCTGACTCCTGCCCTTCTTACTGCCCTCAGCCTTCCTGAGACCTGCCCCCCTCCACCAGCCCTTCATTCCACCCTGTGCCCAATCCTCCAGTAGCCCCACTCTGATCATGTGAGCTACCTCTCCTCATCCCCTCTCCTAACACCTCCCTCTACAAACCTGCCCTGCCTCTCTCCTCTGGTGCTGGTCCCTCCCCTGTAGGTGTCTGCCCTTCTGCTTCACCCCCAGAATCCCTTGGCACCTGCACCCTCCTGGTGTCTCCCCCTTCCGTCACTGCCCCTGCCCCCTTTGCTCTCTTTTTCCCTGATACCCACCCCCTCACCACCCTCTGCCCCCGTACCCCTCATGCCCCTGTGCCCTCACAGATGCCTTGCTCCATTCCCACCTTCCTCATGCCCACCCCTTCTTTCAAGTCTTCTCCCAGCACCTCCCCTTTCCCCTTTAGCTCCCAATGCCCTTACCCTCTCCTCTCCTAGCATCACTCTGTCCCCCCTCACACTGACACCTCCCCTCCTGCCCTTTTCCTCATTATCTGCACTTGGCCTCCTGGCATTTATCTCTCCTGCACCCCTGTCCCTTGGTGCCTTCCCCTTTCTTCTTCTTAGTCTTCTCCTGACCTCCTCCTCTCAGCACAAGTCCCTTCCCCATATTTCCCCTCCCTCCCCTCTCCCCCCTCCCCACAGCCCAGCCCCTTCCCCTCCCCCTCCCCAGGGGCCAGCTCTAGGTTTTTTGCTGCCCCAAGCGAAACATTTTTTGCCACCCCCTCCCCTTTGTTGTTGTCTTTTACATGTTTGCATTTTGCAATGGTTTTTTTTGGTTTGTTTTCTTTTTTGTCCCGGCATTTTAGACCTATAAATAACAAATAGCATTTTCATTCATTTTTTTCCATAAAGGCAAAGGCACTTCAAGTGAACTCCCCCTTTCACTTGCTGCTGGATCACAGCAGCCTTTTCCCTGCCCTGTCCAGCTGCTCCCTATGCACAAACACCCTTCCCTCCTGACCCACAGGGGGAGCAGGGTGCAGGGACAACACAGAGCCAGAGGGGTGCAGGGATCAGGAGTAGCAGGGTGCGGTGGAGGCACGGGGAATGGGACGCGGGAAACGGGAGAGGCAGAGGGATTGGAGTCTAGGGGCAGTGCAGGGAACGGGCTGCACAGAGCTGGGGGGGCAGGGATGAGGGGGAGCAGGGTGCGGTGGAGGCACAGAGAATGGGACATGGGTAACAGGAGGGACAGAGAGATTGGGGTCTAGGGGCAGTGCAGGGAATGGGCAGCACAGAGCTGGGGGGGGCAGGGATCGGGGGGAGCAGGGTGCGGGGTGTAAGGGCGGTGCAGAGCCAAAGGGTCGCAGGGAAGAGGGAGAGCAGGGGGTCCGGGGTGCAGGGGCGGCGTGGGGAACGGTCAGCGCGGAGACAAAGGGGGGCTTGGGCCGTGGCAGGACTGGAGCCAGTGGGGCGGGCCCTGGCTGCGCTGCGCACCACAGCCAGCTCTCAGGGACACGCAGCCAGAGCCAAGCTGCCGCGACCCTTTAAAATCAACGGGGCCAGATCACACCAGCGTCCTGGCATCCCGCCCCGCCTCCTCACGCCAGACCTGAATGCAGGCAGCCCGGTGGGAAGAATCGCCGCATTTCCCCCTTCCCAGCGGCGCTGTGCTCCTCCGCCGGCCGGCGGATCGGATGGAGCCGCACCGCCCATAGTGCGGGATTTGGCCAGCCCATCACAACGGACCACCGGGCCAGTCTGCCCCTGCACTCGCCAGCTGGAAAAATCTACTCGCCACGGGCGAGCGGGCGAGTGAATTTGTCGAGCCCTGCAAATGAGTATAGATGCTCAAGCCCCTACATTAAACATCCCACACTCTACTACTCCTTGGCTTACATTGCAGTATGAACATACCCTAGGGGGACCGCAGACTAATAACTGTAAAATAGTCTGAAAGTTAAGCTTCTTCAAAGAGGGCTGAGTAATGAGAATTTTTTTAGTATGTTTTTCTCTCTCAGTATTTTCCCTTCCTCTGCAACTCTCACTGAAGTCCATAAGTCCTTTTAGTGATATCACTGGGCACATCTACACTGCAGCATTATTTCAAAATAAAGGGCTTCTCATTCTGAAGTCAGTAATCCTCATTTCATGAGGAATAACGCCTGTTGCAAACCAGTTATTTCGAAATGGGGGGTGTGCAGCTGTGGTTATTTTGAAATAAGTGGCTTCCAAGGATTCTCAGCACTGTCCTGATGGCCATTCTGTCCACATTCATCAGGTCTCTATAGTTCCCCTAACCCTGCAGCCTTTAAGGGTGCAGCCACAGGAAAACCCACAGGGGCAGCATGCAGTAACTGCACAAGAGGTGCAGCATGAGGTCTTAGAGCCAGAGACTGCTTTGCAGCAGGTCTGCCTCCATAGTTGGAGTGCTGTGGTGTCTGCAAGGGCAATCAGAGCACACAATGAGATGAGTTCTGTCCCTTGAGGAGGTAGGCAAAGGTGAAGAGCCTGAGAAACGGCTGTAGAGGGGAACCCTTTTAAGCAGGAGCCTCAGATAGCCTCAGGCAGCAGCTACAGGAACTGACTGCTATCCTGATGCCCTGCCCGAGGTGCTTCTGGGGGTTTTAAATGTGATTCAGCTTCCAATCAGTGTGGATGTGCTATTTCAATGGGCATTTGTAGTGTGGATGCACTATTTTGAAACAGCTATTTCAGGAGTTATTATTCCAAAATAGTTTATTTTGAAATAAGCACATAGTGTAGATATATCCAGGGGAAGTAGACTACCTGTCTCTTTTTATAGCATGCCATTTTATTCCTCTATGATTGAAATGTAATTGCATCTGTAATTTAAGAGCCCATCATCAGCACCATATAATCAAAGCAAATCTGTCTGTTTGAATCAGCAACACAACAATCATAAAACTTATTTTTAATGTGCTTCTTCCATTGATTATTTTTTATCCCCTCCTCTATTTGCCATTCTAAAAGAAACCCCACATAGTCTGTTATCCAATTGCAAGAATATATCTGCAAGTCAAAAATAAGTACAATGTGGAAAACACACTAAAAGATTTGTTTTTGTTAGGGCTTCACAGTGGAACACTGGATTATAAAAAACACTTTTCACAATGAAGGGTTTGAGATCTTTTCATACATATTGTATGTTTGGGCAGCATTAAGCAATAAATGACACAGTTGATGTCTAGACATTAAACATTAACAGTTTTTGTAACTTCTGTGAGTTTAAAAGAAAAAAAACGAGTAAAGTTTACGGAATCCTAGTCAGTTAAAATCACAAAACTTGACCAGCTTTAATGTGAATTTGTTCAAAGGAAGAATAACATCAGTCACCACTGAGCAAGATAAATAAAAAAAAATGAATACAGGAGAAATAATATCTGTATATTATATTGAACAACATATACATGAATATAATATAAAAGTAATATTTAGCAGTCTTTAAACTCTGGCACATTACTTCACATAATATGAAAAACAAAACTGATGAAAGTCACAAAAATGGAGCTACATATTTTTGAAATGATAAATCACCATTCCATTATTTTACCTGATATTCTTTTGAGTCACCCCCAACATAAAATAAAATAAAGTAGCACCTGCCTTCCTAATTGGGAGTTCTGGATGTTAAGCATCTCTGAAAATCAGACCAAGGTGTCCAAAATATCGAGGCACTAAAATCATAGGCCATTGCTGAAAAGTCAGCCATTATTTTTCATTAAAAACTGAATTTATTGTTCAGTAATTTTCAGGAATACAAACATAAAACTAAAAATAGTTTATAACATATTTAGAATGTTTTCTTCATAATCCCATAAAAACAATGTCCATCTCCACTGGAACAAAGAAGGGATGGGAGGATGAAAGTTGCTATTATCATCACTTACTCCTATCCTCCCCTCTGTTACTGGGCTCAGAGGAAGAGGCTGGGTACAAAATGCTCCAAAATCCAAAGCTACTACAGATAAAAGCCAGCATAGTGGCTATGTATACAATAAATTGTCAATGTAAATTTTTGCACAAAAACCAGTGGAGCATCCATACCTCAAATGCATTTTTGTGCAAGAAAGTCGACAGAACAGAGGGCTTTTTCTGGCAGAGTTATTCCTCTTCCCACGAGGAATAACTCCTTTTTGTGCTACAGCTCTTATACAAAAAGGCAGGTGTGGACTCTCCAGAAGGGTTTTGCACAAGAAATCCCTATTGGAAAAAGCACAGGTGCTCTGGTGGCCAATCTGTGAATGGCAATCAGAGTTTTTTGTACATCAGTGTCCATGCAGTGTGGACACGCTCTTGCACAAAAGCACATGCACTTTGAGGTCTGGATGTGCTTTTGCGCAAGAAGTTTTTGCGCAAGAACTCTTCCACAAAAGGCTTCTTGCACAAAAATCCTGCAGTGTAGACAAAGCCACTAATATGTCTTCTTCCTTCTTGAGCCCATGTAATTCTCTTTACACCTGCCCCATGCTGTCAGGATCCTGCTGGCATTCAAGGGCTGAGCTGAAGGCACGGGGGCAGAGGGAGGGAAGCCACAGTCTCCCAGGATTTCATGAATATCTGGGCAGAATCCACTTCCCTCTCTCCACAATTTTTACTGTGAAGCAACAGAACTATGCATTCCCTTCTTTCCAGAACTGCTACTATTCAGTAGATGACACTATTCCTATACAACAGCTCATAACGTTTAGCACACGAATATTAAAGTAATGTAGAGATTAGACAGTATATTACATCTAGTTAAATTTTACAAAACTGGCCATTTCACAGCATCTCTCGAGTTTTTAAACTAAGAAAATGGATAATTTTTCAACATTGTGTATATTGTAAGCTGTAAATATTTTATGAAACCAATAAAAGACTATAGTGAAAAAGTATTTATCTGTATAGACCAATGGAGTTTGTCTCCAATCCTAAAACTGCTGATGCAGATAGACTTTTTTCATATCTTTAACAATCTGCTGATGGAAGACAAGTAATTATTTCCACATCCTCTGTTGCTAACTCATCTGAATAACATGGGTTAAATGTGAGAACACCACAGACTGTACTCTGTAGCCAAGAGGAGAAAATCTAATTTTATGCCCCAGGAAATAGCAGGTGCAGAACAGCAACAGAGAGAACATATTTTTTCTTTCAGGAACAGGAGTTCTGACACAGGACCTTGGCAGGAAGGAACACTATTTTCTCACACTCTCTGGACAGTGGCACTGGGCTCCCTGCCACGTAGGCCTGTAATTTGAACATCCACTATCTCTTGTCCCTCAATTTAAACCATATCCACACTCAGATAGTTCTTACTGCAAAACATCTCTATGATCATCATCCCTGTTCATCCTGCTAAAACACTGGTACAAGCCCTCGTAAGCTCATGTCTTCACTATAGCAACCTCCTCCTTTCTGATCTTGACAAATGACACCTTGATGCTCTTAAATCCATTCAAAAAGCTGCTGCAAAAATGCCAAACTAATCACTTTGACCACAACATATTTTTTTGCATCTCTCCACTTTCTTCCCTTTTTCCCTTCACTCATGTACAAACTGCCCTACGAAGCTTTTGGAGTGAAGGGAAGTCCAGTAGAACCTCGGAGTTATGGACACTTTGGGAATGGCAGTTGTCTGTAATTCTGACGTAGTCCATAACTCTAAACTAGATACAGGCAGTCCCCGACTTACGCGGATCCGACTTATGACGGATCCGCACTTGCGAACGGGGCTTTTCTCGCCCCGGAGCTCACGGGCGGCGGGTCGCTACCCGTGTCCTCCGGGGTGAGAAAAGCTTCTCCCAGTCTCCCTGGTCTGCTGGGGGGGTCCAGCAAAGCCGCTGGACCCCCCCAGCAGCCCAGGGACACCCGAGCAAAGCTGCCGCCTGGGCGGCTTTGCTCGTTTGCCCTTTGCTCTGGTGTCCCTGGTCTGCTGTGGGGGGGGGGGGTGTCCAGCGGCTTTGCTGGACCCCCCCAGCAGACCAGGGAGACGGAGACCAAAGCCGTGGAGCACGCCCGCAGTGGGACAGCCCGGGCGCGCTTGAGCTGTCCCCCTGCGGGCGTGCTCCACGGCTTTGCTCTCCGTCTCCCTGGTCTGCAGGGAGACGGGGAGCAAAGCCTTGAAGCACGCCCGCAGCGGGGCAGCCCAGGGGCGCTTGGGCTGTCCCGCTGCGGGGGTGCTCTGCGGCTTTGCTCCCCGTCTCCCTGGTCTGACCAGCAGACCAGGGAGATGGGGAGCAAAGCCTCGGAGCACTCCAGCAGTGGGACAGCCTCAGCGCGCCTGGACTGTCCTGCTGCCCGTGCGCTCTGCGGCTTTGCTCCACGTCTCCCAGGTCAGCAGATCAGGGAGATGGAGCAAAGCCGTGGAGGACTTGGGCGGTCCCGCCACCCCCGTCTTCCTGGTCTGCTGGGGGGGGAGGGTGCAGCTAGTGCCCCCCCAGCAGACCAGGCTTTTCTTGCCTACCCCTAGGGTAGAGCAGCTGGGGGCTGCCAGGTTGGTCCCGCAGTGCCGCTCCGGACCAACCCGGCAGCACCCCAGCTGCTCTGCCCCAGGCATCCTGATTCAGCCGCTGCTGGTCAGTTTCAGCAGCGGCTGAATCAGGACGCCTTGGGCAGAGCAGCTGGGGTGCTGCTGGGTTGCTCCAGTAGCGCCAAGGAGCCGCGCTACTGGAGCAACCCAGCAGCACCCCAGCTGCTCTGCCCCAGGCGTCCCAAGTCAGCCGCTGCTGAAACTGACCAGCGGCTGACTACAGGAAGCCCGAGGCAGAGTTGCTCTGCCCCAGGCTTCCTGGAATCAGCCACTGATCAGTTTCAGCAGCAGCTGACTTGAGGACGCCTTACTTTCTTAAGTTGAATCTGTATGTAAGTCAGAACTGGCATCCAGATTCAGCCGCGGTTGAAACTGATCAGTTTCAGCAGCGGCTGACGCCAGTTCCGACTTACATACAGATTCAACTTAAGAACAAACCTACAGTCCCTATCTTGTACGTAACCCGGGGACTGCCTATATTACAAACTTCAGCCACATGCAAATTGGGGCTGTAGCTTTCAGGGCTTCTGAACCTAGGGACCACCAGAACTTCTGATTGGAGGCTTCTGCCCCCAGGAGCAGCAGGTCTCAGGGCTTTAGACTGGGGCGAGCACACCTCTAGGGTATGTTCATACTTGAAAGGAACCTGGGACTAAGAAAGCAGAGAATTCGACAGGGTGGTTACTACTTAGCAGAATTTAATTTGGCTCATCAAAGTAGAGATGTAAAATCCCATTTAATTGACTAACTGGTTAAACATAATGTTTAACCAGTTAGTCATTTAAAGGGGATGAACTCGGGTGGGGTAGGGGGCCGCTGGGCTGGAATGACACTCCTTTGCTGCAGACAGGTAATGCTCCAGCTAGAGCAGTCCCTTGTCTGTGGTCCCTGCCTCCGGTTCAGTCAGGGTCTGTGCTGGCCAGGCTGGACCATCTCCTGCCTGCAGTGGGCTAGGGAATCTTGCAGATAGGGGCTGCTCTGGCATCCCGGTTAGAGAAGCCCCTACCTGTGGAGTCCCTGGGTCAAATATCTTTGGAGTTCTTTTGCACACCAGCTGCAAATAAAAAGCAACAGTCCTATTAAAGGAATGAAGACAGAATAAAATATAAAATAGATCTGGAGCTATATTGGCTTATCACAAATTATTGTCTGCTGTGTAACTCAAAATGTATTCTTCAATTTAATTAGCATGAGAAAATTTTGAAAAAGGATGAGAGATATGTATAAAGAAACTTTCTAGTTTTGACATACATATTAAAAAGTCGCCAATAAAATAATTCAACTTGTAGAAAATAGTCTTCAATGTCCCCAACATGTGGTTGGCATTATGGTGCATTTACATGAAAATATATGTGAAGGATGAAGGGGAAGTGGCCATTCTAGTCCGATTCTCTTTTACAGTGAGGTGATCTTCAAAGCAGATTTTACGGTATTATAGTTACACACTAACAGTGGAAGAAATGGTATGTCTAAAACGGAAAGTATCCCTATACAGGGAATTTATGTTGAAAAAAATTCTACATCTCTCCACAGTCATTTATTTATTATATTTATGTAGTTTTAATACTTACATCTAAAAACTCTGTTTTGGATTCCTAAAAGATGTGCAGATTTTGTCCACGAAAGAGATAATAATTCAAGTATATGTTGCAGGCAACTAACTTATTTTCATGGTCAGTTAAGTATAGGGCAGCATAGTTAAACTGTTTCCTCCACTAAAAAATGTTGGATAGAAATCTAATTAGATTCACATTTAGAAGTCAAATAGTTTTTAGACAAAACAAGATCTTTCAGCATAGTCTATCACTTAATTAAGGGTAGTATTAATCTATTTTTTTCTGTACTTTTATAAATCTTTAGCTTCTCTTTTAATAATCCAAAAATATTTAGTCTACTGAAGATTTATCATATTGGAATTCTAGACTGTACTGTTTTATTTTTATACTAATTATAACTGATCAAATTTTAGATAGCCATCTATTTTGTTTTTTTATGATAGAATAATTCTTTGACTTTAATGACAACATTCATTATATGTTAATAGATTTAATTTCACTAGGTCTACATTTGGTAACAGAAAACATCTCAGGGGCAAAGTCAACACATTTGGGTTCCTATAGCTAGACAATGAAATCCATATTTGCATACCGACATAACTAAACTAATTTTGAGAATGGACAATCTGTAGCCCACATTGAATTTTTTCCAAAGATTATTTAGGTGTCAGTTATTTAGGTGCCTAAATAAAGATTTAAGGGCCTAAGGTTGACACCCACATTTTAAAATATTCGCTAAAAAGATACTTATTCTGCTTCTACAATATTTCCTCCCTAGACACAAGAAGAATTTATTACTGATAAATACAATGTTACTTTTTACATTTTAATTATAAACATGTAGAAATGCAAAACAAATCGTGCATCAAATTAATTAGCTTTACCCAGCTACCGAAGACAGCTGTCCATTCCTTTCCTCCTAACATATTTGCAGTAAAAGCAAAACTAAAAGACTATTGCACAATGTACAGTGATTTCAACTTAAATTTCTTTCAAACTTTTCCTCCTAGACAGCGACTGATGAACTGTCAGTCTCACACTTTGTAAAACAGAACCTTTAAAGGGTCATGACTTTACAAGATGATGAAAACAGTTTTTTCCATCAGTCTAATTTAGTTATTTCACGAGGCTCTTCATTTCAGCAGCACATTGTCTAGATGAATCACCTAGGTTTTAAATTTAAAGAAAAACAAAACACAAACTTTTTCAGAGTTAATGATATTCTAATAAAATAATCTGAAGCAAACTAAAAAATATTATTATTTAGTTATTGTGACACTGACAAATTTAAAAAAGTTTTTACAAATTTAAAACTAGGTGCGTTGTGTTCTTCTGGTTATTGCTTTATATCGTGAGTAGGAATAAACACCACATTAGACCGATTAGCAGAATGGATCAGACACCTATACTACATTCTTATTTGTAAACAGTGTTACTATTCACTAACATTTTGACAATATCTTGAATAATATATTTAAGATCATAGAAAAGTGCTGCTAAGTTCTCTCCAATGCAACATTTATGCCTTTACATGAGTATTTAAACCTGTTTCTTTGAAGGAGTCACTAGCATGCAGTCAGAATCCTGGTACTATATAAATTAAAAAAGGAAAGGACGTCTGGCCTTGACCTTTATTATGCATTAATTTATATTCCTCCGACTAATAGAATGATACTAAAACGATATGATTCAACAGGAAATACATCAAGCTATTGTACTGAGGAAACCTGTACACAGTTCTGGAAGTTTGCTAAATGATAACTGATTTGATACAGTTTCAGACGTATAACCTGTCAAATCAGGTACAAATAAAAATAAAAATAAAAGATAGCTTTGTAAATGTAATAGGCGGTAAAACATTTTAAATTATTTTTATCATGTTAAATGAATGATCCAGAATGCTATGCTATTTATGGATTCAAAAACTGTATTATCTGTATTTAACACCAGATTTGAAGAATATTTGTAGGGCTTAATATATTTGGGATTTTATGCTTTTTATGGGATGTCTTTAAAAGTTGGTCTTTATCTGTTCAATACCAACTAGAGTAACTATTCAAACAATATGTTCTCCAGAAGCATGTGTCCTTATTTTACTTAGTTGAATTTGGAATATGTACTCAGATTTATATCCATTGATAGTAAGTTATCCATTTTTTCTTGAGTCTGAATGTTCTACAAACCATATATATAAAATATATGGTCACCATGGAGTATTTGCATACAACAGATTTCTCTCTCTTAAAAAAAAAAAAAGGATTCAGCCTTTTGTCTCTTTTTAAAATCAGGCTCAGAGCTATGGGTTTTCTATTTTTTTTTTTTTTTTTTTTTTTACTCAAACTAATAAAATCAGGAGACTGTGGTGAGATCTAGCGGCATGCAGTTTGATGTCCTCAGCAGGATACCAACAGTCAGAAGTGGTGCTGTAAATTCAATGCGGGGCTTCAACACTGTGCTAAGTGTGGGCTGAATCTCAGGGGCTTCCCTTTGATGCAAGTGCAGTATATTAACTGGAAAAGCATTCACTTTTATTTGTCTGTACTGTCTGCGACAGCAATATCGCCTCATTTAGACTAGTTCAACATGAAAATACACAGAGAAGCAATCTGTTACAAATTAGCATAGCTCCCCTTTCATTTTACTAGCTAGTAATTGGAAGGGGTTAAGAAAGTGTAATTTATCAGATTATATGTGTTTATCTTTGTGTGGGGACAGCATGCCTTTGGTGAATTTTCCTGCAAACCCTGAGGGAATAATCTTTCCTTGATGTCCATTTGATCTGAAAGAAAACAATGACGCCTGTGAAATATGGGAGTATAATTTGTTCAGTTGAGAAGGAACAGTTTCCCAGGCATCTGAAACAGTATTAATGACTTTATTAGAACCTTACCTTTCTTTGGAAATGTTTTTACTCTCTCGTTTCCAAATGGTCTTGAAGTCGCTGCAGAACTCGTACCACACAGTGAAGACATAGTTTGGTGTGACCTCCTTCTCGCCAGATTTTGGCTTTATCCCAAAGTATCCCACTGTTTCTTCAAAGCTACAGGGGGAAAAAACTGTCAACACCTAAAGCCCATTGGCGAAGCTTAGTTTCCCTGAGGTCCGGTTCCTGACTCAGTAGCCAAGGTTCATAATTACCATAACTTCCCTTTTACTTTGGAAACCATAGCATCAATTCATGCCATGTGTAACTAATATTCCAACACCTACTTTTCCCCTGTAGGAATATAATTTTTGTGTGTGTGCATAAGATGCCATTGATGTATAGCATGTACACAAAGCACAAACACTCGTTTTTAATAATAATAATAATTTACTTACCTGTATTTCAAATTACACTTATTAACTTATAATTTTTTTCTGCAAAGCAGAAAAGGGAGTGTCCTTTATCTGACTAAAGGCAAAGAAGAGAGTTTTATGCCAAACGACAAATAATAATCAACAAAAAGGAACCCAAGTGTCACCTGATGATTAGTTTAGAGCAGGACTACTCAACTTTGAAAGCTCCGGGGGCCACAATAATACTCACAGCACATGCTGAGGGCCGCAACTTAAGTGTGGTTGCATATTCATGCAAATATATATGCAAATAGCTTCTCTCATGCTCGTGGGCATGAATACAAAGCACTTCCCATGATGTCCTGGTGCTCTCGGCACCTCCTCCCTGGAGGCTAGAAACGCCGAGACCCTGTTCTAGCCAGTCCGTCCACTTGAGTCTTTTAATGCTCACCCCCCGCATAGGAGATACCTCGCCATTGTGGAGCAAGTTCCCAGTGGAGGCCTGGTTCAAAGAATCCCACCTGTGGGCCACATGTTGAGCTCCATGTAAACCCAAACCACACTGTGGGCCGCAAACATTCAGGCCGTGGGCTGCATGTTGAGTAGCCCTGATTTAGAGACTTTCAGTAGCGATGAGGTGCTCAGCACAGTAGCACAAGTGCCTTAGTCAGTGCCAACAACTAGCTTGCAAAGAGCTAGTATGATAGTGAATCATTCATTTTCAAGAAGTTAGTAAGCTGATAAAAGCAGTAATAATAGGCAACTTTTATTGCCAGTTTTGTAATACACTACAAAAATGCTTTAGCTGTAGTATAGAATAGTAAAGTATCTGGGTATAACTCTCTAGTTTGGTATTCTCTGGGCCAGCAACATCCGTGGTCCAGCATGATTTTAGTTAGCCAGATATTCACTTTTCATAGGTATGGCCAACTTTCCTGTGGTCCCATACATTTTTTTTTTTTTTTACAGACACCAGTCCTGGTTCTCAGGGTTCTGTGATGTTGTTTGGCTCTAATATATCCCTAAATGTCTTCTAAAATCCCAATAAGCAGGGGAAGTGTTGGTAATCCTGCTAGATAATATTGACCTTCCTTGGTTTGGCAATTTCTGGTTCAGCACTGATCAGGTCCCGAGGGTTCCAGACTAGAGAGGTTCAATTTGTATTTCTAAAACACTCTTTTTCTGTTGACTATTCTTTTGTGGTATTTTAAGTTATTGTGCATTATGCATTTGGACCATTATTGTATCATATTTCACAGATAAACAGGTAATTGATTCCATGATCATGGTTATGAGATTTACAACTTAAAACAAAGTGTAGAGTCTACAAATTGTCTTTCTTTAGGTTGAATCAACTTTCTCTCCAAATTAGAAATAGCTGTCAAGCTAGCTTTGCAGAGAATGATTACAAATAATGCCATGGGTTAACAGTAAAGGCGATATAAGAAAATCTTTTAAGGGAATTCACTTTTCTTGAAACTCCATCTACATGTGGGCAAAAGGAAGCAAAAAAAAATAAATAAAAATAAAATAAAACTGTGTGTGTCGGCAAATAATAAAATGTAATGTCAACAAATCGCCTTCAACTCATCTTTGAGCAGCTCTCTCTTTCCTTATTAGCTTATCCATTTATACAGATCCATATTTTGGGATAAATTCACAAAGGAGTTAGGTGCCTAGCTGCCGCTTTAGAAACCTGAATCTAAGAGCCAGGTCCCACTGGGATTTACAACTCCCCCCTCCCATTCAACTCCCACCAAATCCTGTAGGTGCCTTAAGTCACAAAGTGCCTATATATCTGTAGTAAATTTTTCTGGGCATATATGTTTCTGACTATGAGCATGACACAGCAACTCCAGACCAGGTGTCCAAACACATAAAGCCCCAAGTGATCCACAAACAGGGGAAAGAAAGGTGTTTCTCTGCCTAACTCACTTGCAGGGTCCCATTCAGCAGACAAATTCTATGCACATTTAATGGCTTGGTCCCCTAAAGGTGAGTGCAACTACATAACCTCCTCCCACCAGGTTTCTTGCATCAACAGCCTAAGCTCTCCTATAGAGAGTTTGCAGCTGAGATCACAAGTGCCATCCTGAAGCTTCCATTTAGATCTTTATCTCCAAAAGAAGGGCAGGACTTAGCACTCACTCCTAGCCTTGGCATTTCCGATTGGCTAGTTTAGGTGAAGAGCTGCATAGGGTGCTAGCTCTTGTCAATCTCATTCTGGGCTACCTTTTCCTCTCTGTTCATTGTAGAGGGCGCTTAGAGGACTAATCCAAGTTTTGAGAATCCCAGTGATTTTCAGGTGCCTAAAAGTTAGTTGTGGTGATGCTGAACATCCCCACATCTACAGTTCTTTCAGTATCTAGCTCCATGTGGTTATATGGAAATTCTATTATTAAGGTTGAGTTTTGCACTTAAAGCAGGGCTTTAACCTTTTTGCCATGTATGAAGAATATAGAGTACCTTCCTCAAAATTACAGCAGTTACACTGGGAAAGTAAGAGCATATGTTCTATCTGGTTTGCAAAATAAAGCAACTGGAAATTCAGCCGAACTGGTCTATGCTTCTCCAGAGTGGCTTTGAGTAGCAAGTGCACAGAGGTGAACATGAATAAGAGTTACAATTTAGAAAAAATTAGGATTAATAATTCATATCTTCTGAACATTAGAAATATGAGGCGTGAAGGGAAAACAGAAAAAAAACCCAAATAGCTGATGCATTTTAAAATAATCAGTTAAGCATAATCTAGTATCACAGATTCTAAAATGTCTTAAACATAATTAACAATTTATAACATGGTGTCGCTACAAGGCAGGCTTTTATAAAAACAACTATTACCCACTAAAATGAATAACAGATCCTTTCAATCACAGCTTCACGCCCTGGAACATTCATTGGCAAATTTTCCTACACAGTTGAAAAATAATAAAAAGGAAAATCCTGTAACCCAGATAACTGAAACCAATCAATCAATTGTAAAGGAAGGGCCAATTTATCAGTAACTTTGGTGATTTTGCACGGCACAAGAATGACACAAAGCTTCTGGAACATAAATAGGATGACTAGGGAGGAGTATAAATATATTGCTTGTGAATGCAGGGGAGTTATCAGGAAGGTGAAAGCGCAACTGAAATTGCAGCTAGCAAGGATGAGAAGGGTAACAAGAAAGATTTCTACAGGCATGTTATCAATAAGAGGGTGATCAGGGAGGGTGTGGGGTCCTTACTGGATGAGGGAGGTAACCTAGTGACAGATGATGTGGGAAAAGCTGAAGTGCTCAATGCTTTTTTTGCCTCTGTCTTCACAGACAAGGTCAGCTCCCAGACAAGTGCACTAGGCAATGCAGTATGGGAAGGAGGTGGGCAGCCCTCAGTGGAGAAAGAACAGGTGAAGAACTATTTAGAAAAGCTAGACATACACAAATCCATGGGTCCAGATTTAATGCATCCGAGGGTACTGAGGGAGTTGGCAAATGGCATTGCCTTTTGGCCATAATCTTTGAAAAATCGTGGAGATTGGGAGAGGTCCCAGACAACTGGAAAAAGGTGCCCATTTTTAAAAAGGGAGGAAGGACAATCCATGGAACTATAGACCAGTCAGCCTTACCGCAGTCCCTTGAAAAATCATGGATGGAATCCTCAAGGAATTGATTTTGAAGCACTTGGAAGAGGGGAAAGTGATCAGTCAACATGGATTCCCCAAGGGCAAGTCATGCCTGACCAATCTGATTAGCTTCTATGATGAGGTAACTGGCTCTGCGGACATGGGGAAGTTGATGATATACCTTGACTTTAATAAAGCTTTTAATACGGTCTCCTACAATATTCTTGCCAGCAAGTTAAGGAAGTATGGACTAGATAAATGAACTGTAAGATGGATAGAAAGCTGGCTAGATTGTTGGACCCATCGGGTAGTGATCAATGGCTTGATGTCTGGTTGATAGTTGGTTTCAAGTGGAGTGCCCCAAGGATCAGTTCTAGGGCCAGTTTTGTTCAGCATCTTTATTAATGACCTGGATGAGGGGCTAGATTGCACCCTCAGCAAGTTTGCAGATGACACTAAGCTAGGGGGAGAGGTAGATATGTTGGAGGGCAAGGATAGGGTCCAGAGTGATCTAGATAAACTGGAGGACTGGGCCAAATGAAATCTGATGAGGTTCAACAAAGATAAGTGCAGAGTCCTGCACTTGGGACAGAAGAATCCTAAGCATTGGTACAAGCTGGGGGAGACATGTAGAGGTACATTAGAGCTAACTAACAGCCCAGAACACTTAGAGCCAGGACAGGAGGCTGAAAATAAACTTTACAGGACTGTGGGAAACTTGGCCACACCCCCGATAAGTGGATATCTGGTTAACTAAAATCATGCCGGACTACGGATGTTGCCAGACCAGAGAATGCTGGAGTAGAGAGGTTCAATCATTAGTCAGGTATACATCTCAGCTCTGTAATGTGAGCACATAAAAATGCACACTCAGAGAGGATACAATAGAGAGGAATGTGCTATTTCTCATCAGAGCCAAATTTATACTAGCAAACTTACATTTATCTTTCAGATGATATGTTAATGTAACATTCTAACCTTATTTGGATATTGAAGATCTGGCTGCTCTTTTGCAAAAGAGATAAACCTATGCTTGGGAGTGAGACAAGAAGCATTACAAAATAAATGTGCTTTGCTATTTGTTATGTATTAATGGCTTTGCACATACAATTTCTGGGTAAGTATTTTTTTTCCAGATGTGAGATCTCATGTCTAATCTTGTCTTTTACTTGGCTTTTTTATTTGTGCCTTTCAAAAACTTCTGAAGGAAAGTAAATTATTTTGTCCCCTGTAAACTCTATTCTACTAAATATGTTAGAGCTTACTGAAGTTCATTTGAATGCTGCAAAATCAGCTCAAAGAGCATGACAAACCAAAACAGTAGTTTTTACAGATAATATTAAAATCTAACATTTTTAATGTACTAAGAGCCAGACAACATCTTTACCACAAAGCTACTAAAAAGGCTAACTAACATTTACTTCATTCAGCTCATTTACAAGCAGCTGAATAGCTAATATACAGTGACATGGAAGGTAAAAGCTTCATGTGAACAAAACTTGACAAGTAAGACAGTCTGTAATCCATCTGAAAACTCAGATTCACTGACTTTTCCTTCCTATTCCTGCCTGCCCTTATCAAAATATGGCATGGATAAATGATCTTATATTAAAACTTTATAAATTCCACAAGCATCTACTGTGGTTTATTTTGCAATCTAAATGATGAATGAGTAAATGGCATTCCACTACATTTTCATTGAATAAAGCAGTTATTTATTTATTATATTTTTCAGTGAGACCAAGATTCAATTCATGGATAAAAAATATTTAAACTTCATAGAGAGTGGATTATTTGATTTAAACCACTTTTTTCACATCCTATTCTGCAACAGGACATAAAAAACATGACACTGAGTACTGTATTTTTAAACTACAGTAGTCTTTCCTATTTAATTGGTATTGACTTCCTAAGATCAATAATGTCTTTCATTTTGGTTAAATACCTGTTTCAAAGGACTGGAGAACTTACCTTTTTTGTGCATTCTCCAAACAGTTCTCTTCTGTTTTATGCTCTTCTTCAGCTGCAAAATGAAAAGCGTTGGTATTTTAAATCAGGATCTGACTATTGTACTCTTTGTTTTACATTGTTTTTTATAGTACACATTTTATTATGTTCAGGTTTGATAGTTTGCATATTACATATAACAAAAACATTTCATTATTTTACAGTAATTGCCCATATGTTCAATAAATGTATGTTCAAACTTCATCAGGAGAGAATACTCAGATTTTGAAAGTAATGTATAAAATAGTGAATCGTGTTATATTTCAGTTTCTTGCCATGTAATGCAAATGATCTAATTTTAATTTCCATTTAAAAATAACTAATTTAAGTGTCCACTATTATTAGAGACTAAAACAGTAAGAGTAATCCTATGTCTACACCATGCACATTAAAATGGCACAGCTGGGCTGTTGTAGTTACACTGAGGTAAGGTGAGCTGTATAGGCCACTCTATTGCCAGGAGAGAGCTCTCCTGGGGCATGTCGACACAGCAGGGCAAAACTGGAATTAAGCTACACAACTTCAGCTATGTCAATTGCATAGCTGAAGTCAAAATAGCTTAATTCAGCTTTTGGTGCTGTCTTCACAGCAGGAAGTTGAAGGAAGAACACTTCCCTTACTCCTCATGAAATGAGGGTTACAGGAGTTGGAGTAAGAAGTCCTCCATCTCAATGTTATTTCAAAATAATGGCTTGCTGTGTAGACACACGCTTTGTTATTTCAAAATAACGTAAGCTATTCTGAAAAAATGCTGCTGTGTAGATGTACTCCCATGACAAAATAAAACTATTCTCAATGAGAGGCAGTAGCTTCATCACTGGAAGAGCATTTCCTGATGTTGAAGCACTGTCCATACCCGTGCTATTCATAGATATTTTTCCCCAAACCTAAACAACAACATTTTTAATGATGAAAGTGCAGTGTCGAGTCAACCTATTCTTGCAGGACATATCATTGGATGCTGCTAAATATACACTAAAGAATAGTTAATAACGTCAACCATTTCACACTAAGGGTGCATTTACACTGCACCATTATTCTGAGATAACTAGTTTTGAGATAAAACATTATTTTGAAATAATTTCAAATTTCAATATGATAATTTCAAAATAATGGATGGCTTATTCCAAAATCTGTAAACCTCATTCTTCGAGGAATAACACCTATTCCAAAATAGCTATTTTGAAATAAGGTGTGTGTAGACGTTCCACTTCGGCTCTTTTGAAATAGAATGGCACTGGTGAGGGGCTAAGTTATTCCTCCCCAGTGCTTCCTGGGGCTCTAAATTGAGATAGTACGTTTACATTAGGGAAGCCTGCCTCGGACTAATTTTGAGGCTTCCCTGCAGTGTAGATGTGCTATTTTGAAATAAGCTATTTCAGAATAACAACAACTTATGTTGAAAGTAACTTAGGGTATGTCTACACTTGCACCTTCATTCGAGAGAGGGATGCAAATGAACACATTCAAAATTGCAAATGAAGCCAGGATTTCAATATCCCATACTTCATTTGCATATTTGCGTTATGGCACTATTTCGAAATAACAGACGCTGTTAAAACACGGTTATTTCGAGAAAAAACCCTTCTCTTGAAATAACCCTTATTCCTCATACAATGAGGTTTACCAGTTATTTCAAGAAAAGGGGTTTCTCTCAAAATAACCACGTCTTAACAGCGTCTGTTATTTCGAAATATCACTATGTTGAAATAGCGCCATAATGTGAATATGCAAATGAAGTGTGTGATATTTAAATCCCAGCTTCATTTGCAATTTCGAAGTCTTCATTTGCATCCCTCTCTCGAAAGAGGGTGCAAGCGTAGACATACCCTTGCATTTCTTACAGGTTCTATTCCATCACACCCCTCCCCTCATGGGGTCTCAGGACAAGGGAATGGGGGTGGTGACGTTTCTAATACAACAGTAATTGTAAGAAATTTAAATGCAGGGGGCTCAGAGCAGGAGGTTGTGTGTGGGTGTGGGGAGTGCAGGAGTCAGGGCACGGGCTTGGAAGTGTGGGGGGCTTAGGGCAGGGAACAGGGAGTGTCTGGGGATGCAGGAGTCAAGGTGGGAGGTATGAGGCGGGACTTAGAGCAAGCGGTTGGGATATATGTATATAGGGGAGCGTGCAGAGGGGACAAGAGGGTTAGTGAGGGAGGATAGATTGCTCATTCCTCTGCTCCTTCTCCTCCTCTCTCCCCTCCTCAACCAGGAGGGAGAGAAATGCATGCCTGCTGTGTACCTTCCTCTCATTCCCTGATGGGAAGGAGAACAGAAAGCACAGTGAAGTTTTAGAACATAACTATCCTTATTCTCAGGGCTTGACAAACGGCGGCGAAATCTACTTGCCAGCCCTTCACTGCGCATGAGCAAGACCTGCATTGTGCATGCGCGCGCCGCCAGTGAATGGGGTGATCGGCTGAAATCTACTCGCCATGGGCAAGTAGAAACAGGGATTTGTCAAGCCCTGCTTATTCTAAACTAATCCTGTAACTATGTGTAATAAGCTTTTTAACTGTAGAATGGAAAAGGAGCTGACCACTGGTTTTGTGAGTGCAGCAGTTATCAGACAGAGAGGAAGTTGGGGACTGGCAGAAGTGTCAGGATGATATGTCCTCTGAATACCAAGTGCTGGGTTCCTTTGAAGAGAGCACAAACCCTAACCAGTTCTATGCAAAAACATTTGATGGCAATGCAGCCAGGCATACACTTCCTCTCAGGTGGCCCTGTACAGGCTACATCATGAAAGAGAAACTCAGGTACAGCACTATTTAAAATGGTTTGGGTAGAGAGGGGACACTCCCCTACCCTCTTCCCATATATAAGTAACTCAGCATCTCCTTCACCACGTAGGGGTCCTTTAAACTTCGGTGCTATTTCAGGATACTGCAGGTTTCAAAATAATGGGCTCACTATTCTGATGTCCCTGTAACCCTCATTCATTGGCAAAGGTACTCACCCAAGTAGTGGGAAATCCCTTTCTACCATCAGGCAGAGATGAGAATTAAACTAAGAATGGCCACATCCTGGGTAGATACCCTAACCACTGTGCTAAAGGTTACAATGGAAGCCATGCCTCTTCCTGCTCTCTCTTTTTCCCCACACCATTTTGCATGGAGTTAGTCTCAGAACATGCCTACTGGACTAGGCCACAAAGGGAAGGCAGGCACTCCTACACCTATCTACCCCCAATTTGCAGATCACCCAGGGGCTTAGAAGTGAGATGGGCATCTGAACACCAGGGATTGTCTACACTGAAAACTTACATCGGCATTACTGTGTGTCTCATAACAAATCCACATCCCTGAGAGACATAGCCATGCTGACCTAACCATTGGTGAAACAAAAGGAAAAACTATGTAGCACTTTAAAGACTAACAAGATGGTTTAGTAGGTGATGAGCTTTCGTGGGTCAGACCCACTTTCTCAGATCATATTCTGGAAGAGGATTGGCATGACCATATAGACCAAAGGAATACAATGAAAAAAGTGAACACATTATTAAACTGACAAATCAGATTTAGTACAGAAGGTGGGGTGAGGGGAAGGGAGGGAGGGAATAGTTATTTGAGTCAATGAATGGCTAATCAGGAGTGATAAGTGGGAAGCTATCTTTGTAATGGTTAAGGTAATTAGCATCTTTGTTAAGGCCCATTCGTAAAGTGTCAGATTTAAGCATGAAAGAAAGTTTTGAAGTTTCCCTCTGTAATCTGGTGTTAGTCTCTTTGAGGTAAGATGCATGTAGTAAGGTCATTAAGACTATGTACAGGTAAGTTGAAATGAAAAGCAACTGGTTTTTCCTTGTGAAGATGTCTCATGTCTGATTTGTGGCATTAATTCTTTGGCAAAGTTTCTGAGAAGTCTGTCCAATATACAAAGCGGAAGGACACTGTTGGCACATGATGGCAT
The DNA here is from genome assembly GCF_049634645.1 of Pelodiscus sinensis. Taxonomy (NCBI): domain Eukaryota; kingdom Metazoa; phylum Chordata; order Testudines; family Trionychidae; genus Pelodiscus; species Pelodiscus sinensis. The sequence continues at coordinate 58,645,190 of NC_134714.1, forward strand.
AAATTATATTTCTAGCTGAACAGGCATATGTGTTCTTGATCATATAACTGACAAGGTTAGGTCCAGTGATGGTGTCACCAGAGTAAATAACTGGACAAAGTAGGCAACGGGGTTTGTTGCAAGGGAAAGTTCCAGGGTTGGTATTAATGTGGTATGTCCTATGCTTGTTGGTAAGAATCTTCCTGAGGTTTCTTTCCCTTGCAACAAACTTTACGAATGGGCTAATTACCTTAACCATTACAAAAATAGTTTCCCACTTATCACCCCTGATTAGCCATTCATTGACTCAAATAGCTATTTCCTCCCTCCCTCCCTCACGCTCCCCCCACCTTCTGCTGTACTAAATCTGATTTGTCAGTTTAATAATGTGTTCACTTTTTTCACTGTATTCCTTTGCTCTATATGGTCATGCCAATCCTCTTCCAGAATATGATCTGCGGAAGTGGGTCTGGCCCACAAAAGCTCATCACTTATTAAACCATCTTGTTAGTCTTTAAAGTGCTACACAGTTTTTCCTTTTGTTTTAGCAAGATCAGACTAACATGGCTACCTCTCTATTACTAACCATTGGCGAGACAGCTTTAGAATTTTTCTGTCAACTAAGCTACTGCCTTTTGGGGAGGTGGAGAACCCCTCTCGTTGCAGTAGTGACTGTCTACACTGAAGTGTGACAGCGACATGGCTGTAGCATTGTAAGTGTGGGTATACACCTAGGCTGTGTCTTCACTGGGCCACTTATTCTGGAAAAGCAGTCACTTTTCCAGAATAACTTGCCAGCTGTCTATACTGGTCCCTTGCTTTTCCGGAAAAGCAATGATGATCTACTGTAAAATTTTCAGTGTTTTTCCGGAAAAACTATGCTGCTCCCGTTCGGGCAAAAGTCCTTTTCCGGAAAAACTGTTCCGGAAAAGGGCCAGTGTAGACAGCACAGTAGTCTTTTCTGCAAAAAAGCCCCGATCGCGAAAATGACAATCGGGGCTTTTTTCCGGAAAAGCGCGTCTACATTGGCCATGGATGCTTTTCCGGAAAAGCATCCTGCCAATGTAGATGCGCTTTTTCCGGACATACTTATAACGGAAAACTGTTCCGTTTTAAGCATTTCCGGAAAAGGGTGCCAGTGTAGACGTAGCCCTGGAGTGAGGCATTATGTGAGTTCAGGTACCACAGGGTTAGATGGCAGCTGAGAGGGTATTTTGTGGATTGCAATGGTGCCTAACACTGGGGTTAGGTACCTAAGTCCCTTCGTGGAACTCCCTTTCCTCCAGGACTGGAGGGAAAACCCCTCACTCCCATCTCTACAAAAATGCTATAAGTAAGTACTCTTGGGGAGTGAGGGCAGGGTTGAGGGAAGGAGAAATGATAACAGAGTGGGAGTGCATGCTCAAGGCACATGATCAGAAATGAACAACTTTGGCTACAGAATACTCTAGTTATATTGTGCTTCCTCCCATCATTTGAAACATATTTTTATCAACAGATGAATCATATGGTATGCATCCTAATCATTTAGATCAGAGGATTTTTTTGGCAGGCTTACTATTTTTACTCCCTATAAGTCAGCATTCAATGGCATGGTTATTTTTTTCACTTCAGACAAAGTTACTTAGACACTTTGATTTATCATCACCTCTGTGGACTATTTCTAGGTTTTGATTTTCTGTGGATAATTTAATGAATATGAATTAACTTTTAAAATTCAAGCTAAAACAGGTAGTATTGAAATTACATATAAGTTCTTTGTATATTAAATGTCTCAAATCTATTCTAGTTTATCAGATTAATACATACTGATCATTCTTTAGTGATGTAAACTAGAAAAAGAGTTATGCAGTCATGAATAATGTTATTTAGAATACAAAAGCTAACTTTCACTAATACTATGTGAAAGGGGTGGGAGATAATAAACGTTACTGTGTTTATGAGCAAGAAAGCACTCATCAATTTGCGACTGAGCATAACAATTTCTCCCTGACATTTTCGAAAATATGATATGCTGCATACAGCTATGGGAATATTAGTTTTGCAAAACTGTACACAAAGAAACAATTATTTTTACACTGGTATAACAAAATCCAGTGGCTAGAAGCTAACGCTACACAAATTCAGGATAGCAATAAAGTACACATTTTAAATTATTAGAGTAATTAATTAATAGGGTAATTAAATTAACCCTAATTAATCGGATTTTCAGTTACCCTTGAAACTTCAGTTGAAGACAATTCTACTTTGGCTGTAGCTGTGGGTTTAACATGGATTTTTAAAATCTCTCTCAATTTCAATCTCTTCTTATTAAAAAGACATTTGAAGTATAAAAAAAGTTACAACTGATACAATCTATTTGTGAGATAAAGCATACCCTGATGAATTAAGCAAACAATTGGTAGACAAAAGGAGCTGGGTTCTAATTCTGACTGACCTCAGCTTTTTTATTTTACTTCATTTATATTAAAAATGTTGTACAGGTTTTTAACATGAAACATCCAAAGCAGTTAATTGGTAGACTAGACAAACCAAAGCCATTCAAAATTGTTTGAAGACTTGCTTCCACCATGGTTTTCTGAATTAGTTTTTAAAACAGATTAATTTAGTCTATGCTAATAAATAAACTTTAAAAAACTAGTGCAGCTAAACCTTATGTTTAAAAACATATACAAAATTTTCTTTTATAAATAAAGTCTGCACAGCTGTGGTCAAGTTGCTTTAACTTTTCTCATGTAGTTTTGCAATTTATAAGATGGAATTAACCTATTTACATGAAAAGGATGCTGTGAGAACTAATGAATGCTTTTTGAACATGCAAAACACTATACAACTGATCAGTATTCTTAATATTACCAAAGAATAGTTGCTACATGTATACATGACGCCGCTATACATTTTGTATACACTACAGAACACATTCAAGCAATACACATTAGAGAAAGTGTTTATTATCAGAGGTAGTAAAAAAGAAACTAAGAAATTATGCTTTGTTTTAAAAGTGATAATGCTGTCTATAAATTTGCCAGAAGAAGTGTTGAAGGTCAGTTTACTAGAAATTTAGAGCCATGAACTGCTGAGACAGTTATTCTATGTTCATTCATTATTCTGATATTTTCAACATAAATCACCCACTTCTTGAAGAAGATTAGCATAAGAAAGAATTAACTTCTTTCTTTTGTATTCTAAATTTATTTACTCAATTTCCTATCTAAAACATTTTTCTTTAAATGAGAGGTTTTCTTTAATTGGTGCTTGTACTGATATTCTGAAAAATCTTTTTAAATATAATTAAGGATATTTATTCAGTTAACTAGGACACACAATTATCATCTCTTCTGTAAAATTAGGACTAATGTTAGATTCCTGAGGTTCTCTATTCCCATATTCTACAGTTATCAAATTAACCGTATAACAAGAGTGAAAAATCAAACTCTGGAAACTCTTCTTTCATTGAAATTGGTTAAAACTGAACACTGTTGAAATACAATTAAGCCTGCATTAATCCCTACTCCCTGCTCTTGTGCTTCCAGAAAGAAAATAGTTTTTAAAGCCTGTTAGCACTTAAGTATAATCGAAACATATCCAACCTTTAATTTATTTTTTTTAAATCAACTACATAATTCTGTGGTCTGATTCCAATGTGACTGTAGATTAATCTCGTTGAGATGACTAAGTGTATCCAGTTTACAGAAAATTAATTCTAACCACTTTAAAACAAAGTAAGGTTAAAATCAATCTGTTTTCTGGGAAAATAAACGAGGCAGTTTTAATGTAACTACAATTTTCTGTTGCAAGTATAAGTGAAAACTTTAAGGATCAGCACATTCTTATACCGTGGGTGATACATTGAAATGCATGATGAATGACTGTTAATATCAATAAGAAACAGGTCATCTCTAAACTGTAAGGTAAATGTAAATACCCAAATAATAAGTTAATTGGAAGATAGCAGCAACAGTCAATCTGGTGAGTAAAGAATGGGTAATTGTATAAATGGAATGAAACTAATTTCAGAAAAGCTTGTGAAACCAGTGGCTTGAAATGTTTTTGAAGAGAAAAACCATACCATTGCCTCCTCCTGTGGGATGATAACAATGATTTATGAAGCTGAAGTCATTTCTGCTGATTGAGCTTAGTAAAGATTGGTTTCACATGATCAGCTAAAGTACAGCAATGCGAGATGTGTAGTGGCCCCATATGTTGGAACACACTAGGACACGCTCTTCTAGGTGATCCAAGGGATAGGGATATAAAACCTACTGCTTTCCTTTTCATGCATTTTCCCCTCATTAGGACATACTCCTTTTGCAAAGTAAGCCACTTCTGGTGGTCGGGAGCAGAGGCTCATTGTAAATGCACAGCAGGATAGTGGCAAAGCTGAGATTAATTCTCCATAGATTTATATAGACCTTTCTCACTGTTGATTGCTTGTACTGTTTCAAAGGTGCTTATGTTGCCTTTTTTATTGCTGGTTACTGACTTTATTCCGGCATATGGTGGTTGGCGCCATGACATAAAGTGAACATTTTATACCAGAATTAAAGTGGATATTTGACAGTTTCTGTCAGAAAGTTCAGAGCAAAGAATTTGTGAGACAAGATTTATTGCATATTTTATATGAGGCACATCTGTTTCTTTGCTAGATTTTTGTATAAATAAAAAAAGCTATGAAGGTTCCTTAAGAAACAAAGACTGTCGATAAAAAGCACGAATGGAAAATCTAAGTTATTGAGAAGAAGCTTTTGACCTTCTGAAAATGTGCTGCTTGGCACATTATAGTTACCCACCTTCACAACTTTTTGTTTTGCCCTGCAAAGGAAAAAAGTGATGCCACAATAAATTTGTAACATTAGATTTGGTAAGCAATTTGGCCATGAGATTCATTAAATAACCAAACTCAAAATAAAATTGAATGTAAGAGTTTATACTGCACTGTTTTATTTAAAGCCAGGCAACAATGAAGTGAAATCTTATGTCTATACATTTTAATATAGTGCTGATGAAATGCGCCAAATAAATCGCCTCTGAGGTAAAGTTCTATATAGAACAGGAATGCTGCAAATCTCTCTATATTGCCCTGCTTACAAGTCTCAGAGCCAACAACGAAAGACCATTTCTAAAGGAGTAAGGATAGAACTGATCATGACTACAATGACCTGTATTTCAGAAAAATTCTGATTTGGAGTAGATTTGGCTAATTCAGATTTAGATAAGCAATTGTAAAGTAGCAAAAGACTAAGCATATTTAACAGTACAGGTTGTGTTGGTATGTCAACTGTTCAGCTATTCCTCACAATTAAGCATGTGAAAATCAGGTAATGGGAAAATATATAAAACAAAAAGTTGTAAAATTGTATCCAGAATTCCTTCTAGCAACTTATGTCTCCATGCTCTTTGACTTGCTAACCTTTCTGCTGAGACTTTCAGTTGTTTTGATCAATATTATACTCATGCTAGAATCCCTATTAAAAAAAGCTTTTCATATTCTTTATGTCGGAGAAACAGAAATTACTTTGAAAAATCTGCACAGTAAACTAGGTTCTGGTTCTGTGGGTCTCCTATTTATAAAGGCCAGTATCTACTATAAAGTCATAGGAATGAGTAAGAAATACACTTAAAGGTAAATTGTTTAAAAAGCCATACATATTCTTTTGTCCAAAAAACTTATTTATAATTCATGAATTTTTTTTAATATGAAAAAAGCAATATTATTTAAACTTGCTTTTTTAGATACTATGATATTATAGTACTATACTTAGCACACTTACAATATCCTCCAATGTACTTTGCAAATGTGGAAAAATATTATCATCACACTCATTGTACTGATCAGGAAAGAGAGAAAGACAGGATGAGTTACTTGAGTAAGTCACAGGCAAATCATGGGCAATGTTTAGACCAGAATACAGGTCTCTCTTGACTTCAGAGTCTAGTGCCCTACTCACTGAAGCTCACCGTCACCACAAAAATGCCAGATTATTTAGGGACATTTTTTATACAGAGAAAAACTTTTATGTGTTTTGTATAATTTGTATAAAGATTTGCAAACAAAGAATGCTATGATGTAAAATCACATCTGTCAAGCAAAATAACATTCAGAAATACTCAGTATTGTCTGATGAAAGAATCATTATGATATATTTACAATATTGTTTCCAGACTTAAAATAAACCCTTTTACTATTAAAAACTGTTACTGTTCATAATTTTACTCAATACTGAGTATCATTTTTTATAATTCTAGTTTCTAACATCTATTTTTCAATTTTTTTACACAATATAGTTTTAAACAGTGGAGGAGGCTAATTGCCTGAAGAGTGGCTAATTGCAAAGAAAAATGCTGTGCGTTGAAACAATTCTGTAAAAGAAAATGCAGCTAAGTCACATTGTATCAAAGCAAGATGGCAACTCTGAGTACATTGTTTAAAAGGATGACAAATATAAAAATACCTTACCCTTAATCTGAAGGTTCTTTTTACCTGCTATGTTTGTAACTAACATCTACTCACATTCGACTTTAAGGCTGACTTTTCTAAACTTTTCTTCTCAGATATAACACACATAGGACAGTATATATAAAAAACTCCAAACAAAACAACTGCACACTGCACATACAATTCTTCCTCTGAGGAGAGGGAGAATAAACCACACTTGAAAGGTGTTAGTCATATTGCTTGATGAATTACTGAAAGCTGCTTAGATGAAATGTTATAAAAGCAATAAGCAGACTTATATAGAATAGAATTTGTCTAGAATTAGTATAATTGTCAGATTAGTGAAAAAAATGTTACCTATTTTTCCTGCTTGCTTATTTTGTGCATTGAATACCACTTTGTCAGAGTCACTGTTTCCCCATTGTATATAGTTAGTCTTTCTATTGTCTGTGTTTGTCTTTACATAGCAACAAGGGAGAGAATACTTCTGTTTATAAAAAACTTAAGTTTAAAACCTCAAAAACTGGCAGAAGAACTCAAGCCAGGTACATAAATGGAACTAACTTTATTTTATTTTCAAATCTGACTGTATTTCAAAATGACAGAGTCCTATAATTTAAATACAGTACTTTAAATGTTGACTGTCATCTTTAAGGCAGTGATGAATGAGAATTTATTTTGAGATCTCCTAAATTCTATGGATATCCTAAAAAAAAGGGAGGGGGAATCTTCAAACAAACAAAATTAAATACATAGAAAGGTTGCTTACTCCTCTAATCACAGTAATGGGAGTTGTATGTCCACCTGGTGGTGAATATATAAAAGAGTTAAAAGCTCAAGTTGCTTCTAAGATAACAAAAGCACAAACCAACCCTCTATCCCAAAGAACATTTAACCAATAGTAACAACCTCTACCCCTGTTTCCTCAAAAGCTTATTCTTAAAGAATACTCACAGACTCAACCTGCCTCCATCTTCACTTTATTCCTCATATATACATCTATTAAGGGAGCTAATGAGACGGTATGGACTTTAATGCTAACACTTCACAGATCACATAGCTCTGCAACTCTTTTGTTGCAAACACAGATAGTATGTCACCCAACTGGGTGGCTGAACAGAATAAACACATTAGTAAATAGATGAAACTAAATTGTGGCAAGGCAGAAGTGGTGCTGGAAAGAATTTTTTTTTCACGTAATTACCAAAACTGTCATACCACACTAACTTGAGGGCATTTTCACACCACTACCAGCTCTCAAACTGGTATGCCAGCCTGGGTCCTCTACTACTCTTCAACTCCCAACCAGTGTCAGTATCGCAGCAGAAGTGTCTTGTTTGCTATTTCTTATTTGTTGCTTTTTCAACCGTACAGCTCAAAATGTTTTACTGCAAAGTGTTATCTCCATTTCATTGAGCGGAAACTAAAACACTGAGGCTATGTCTAGACTGCAGGCTTCTTGCACAAGAAGCTTTTATCAGAAGAGATCTTCCACAAAAATTTCTTGCATAAGAGCGCATCCCACACTGCAAAAGCGCATCGAAAAAGCGATGCGCTTTTACAAAAGAGTGTCCAGGCTGCATGGACGCTCTCTTGAAAGTAAGCTCTGATTGCTATGCACAGAATGGCCACCAGGGTACCTGTGCTTTTTCCTCTTTCTCTTTTTGTGCAAAAAGCCTTTCTTCCCTGTCCACACACACCTTTCTGTGAAAGAGCTCTTTCGCAAAAAGGTGCTCTTCCTCAGAGAATGAGGAAAACCCATGTTGGAAAAAACCCTCTGTTCTTTCGATTATTTTGCGCAAAAATGTGCTTGAGGTGTGGACGCTCTGCAAGTTTTTTCGGAAAAACTCTGTAGCATAGACATAGTCTGAGTGACAAAGTTCCTTATTCACTAAATGAGTCACTGACACAGCCAAGAACAGAACCCAAGTCTCTTTGCTCCCAGTCTATGCCCAGTCCACTGGCTTGAATTATTTAGGCCATGTTCACACTAGGGAAATATTTCAAAATTACTAAATTCAACTTAACTCCTGATTTAACAAATTCGAACTAGCATGTTCACACTATGGGGAAGCTTTGAAATTAGTCCAAGGCAGGCTCCTTTAATGTGAACATGCTACCTCAGAATTAGAGCCTTAGGAAGCACTGGGGAGTAATTAGTTCAAATTAGTCTGGGAAGTAATGAAGCTCATCATCTAATAAACCATCTTGTTAGTCTTTAAAGTGCTACATTGTCCTGCATTCTGGGAAGTAACTATTTCGAAATCATGGCACTGGAGCATCCACACTACCATTATTTCAAAATAACTATTTTGGAATTAGTGTTACTCCTGATGAAAAGCAGGAGTACAGATTTTGAATTCCAAGGCCCATTATTTTGAAATAACAAGCTTGCTAGTGTGGACGCTCTGCTTATAAATTCAACTGTGGCGGAGGAGTGGGGGGAGGGGAGAAGGACATGTTATTTGGAAATAAAGTCCTAGTGTAGACCAGGGCTTAGAGACTAACAAATTTGTTAGGTCATGCGCTTTCGTGATAAAATCCAGTTCATCAGAAGATTGGAGTGGAAATTAAGCTATTGTCTATTCAGGGGTAAGATAAATACAAATGAATTAACTTAATGCATCTGCTTTGACTGAAACCATTGTTTCTCACACACTATGCCACCTAAACATTATTTGTAAGAATGAAACCCAGCACAAATCATATCAACATTATTCATATCCAGTTCAGAGTTATGTAACAATCTAGTAAAAATGAACACATTTTCTTTTCATGTGACTATCTAGTGCATCACTGTAAATTGTACCATTAAAATAAAAGAGCCTTCAACAGGCATACAAAACTAGTTTAAAACTTAAATTATTAAAATTGGAAGGATTAGTTTATTATCAGTAAATATCAATAAACCACTATTTTTCTGTATGAGCACAGTAAAATCAATAACTAATATTTCTAGTAATAATGCCTGAAATGTACAGCTACACAAAATAAGAAAAAATGCTGTCTGAAAACTTCTTAGAGTTGATTTAAGATTATTTACTTTGTATATTATGACAGTTTGTGCTTTAATGGTTATAAAGTTTTAACTTTTTTGAATCTCATTGTCTTCTGTCATTAAATATTGTCTGACAAATTTTCCTTGAACTGTGAAAATTTAAATTGATAAAAGTAAAAAAATGCTTAAAGCAAGCATCTGTTTTCCACCAAAATTATAAAAAAAAAATTAATTCTGCCACACATAAATATAATGACGTATGCTACAAGTTGATGTCTTGTGTCTATAATATTGCTTTTTATTTTTAAGAAAATGAAATGTAGGAAGCTATTTAATTTTTAAATATATTTGGAAAATAAAAAAAACAGAGAAGACATTTTAGCTGAAAGACAGATTTATGTGCTTCACTCGCAGCCAAAAAAAAAAAAAAAAAAAGATTACGAATCATGAACACGTGAGGAATTCTTTGATATTTTGGGATAACCAATGCTTTACCCAGTGTGCTTTCTTCTTGTTATGCTTATATGAAGCATGCTTTTGGGGGGGGGGGGGGGACCAATAAACCATGTTTATTGAGAATACAAAGTAAAAAGCACTATGCATTTATACACACACACACACACACACACACAGTCCTGCCAATGTTGTTATAGTTACCAGTCTGTTGCTTTCATCAGACTAGTGACTACTTATGCTGAGCATGAGGGAGGAGCTGAGCTCTCTTGGGTCTGGACCAATGATCCAGGTCTTGGCAGGATGGAACCCAAGAAACCCAATGCAAAACACCATCATTTATAAGAATCCTTTTTCATGAAAATCTATGGATTCATTATGTTGTAATCAGTTACTTTGCAAAATATATTTATATGGAGATTTTTTTCATTGTTTAATATCAGTCTGATGATCGCTTTTCTGGGTGTTGCCCTGCCCTTGTTTTGATGGGATTTGTTATTTTCACATGTTGGGACTGTTTGCTCTAACTTAAGGGTCACCAGTCTGCTCCTCATCTGTCACCAAATACTATGGGCACATTTGATAGTTCCTTTGTACCCCTCCCCCAAGTCTCTAGCTTTTCCTTTGACCATCTGGATGCTGTGCTGGCCTTCAGACTAATTGCTTTCCAAATACATTCTGCACTCACACAAACAAAAATTACACAGTTACATTTATAAAAACAGATTTCGCACAAAATAACTAAGATTAAAGCAACTATTACTATTTCAAATTCTTCCATAATACAAAAAAATTCTTGCACTCTTAAATTAAAACAAAAACACAACTAAAAATAAAATGGTAACCATAGTGAGTCACAAGGCCCCTTTCTGGTCTGTTCCTGCCCTAACATTAGTAACAAACAAACACAGCCTGTCTAATGCACCTTTACAATCAAGTGTAAAGGTCCCAATCAGGGTTGGGGTTTCTTTGTCCTAAAAACTGTACTAACAAATCTTGAGGAAATCCCATAAGCAAAAAGCTTAAAGTGTATAAGTATTCTAAAAAGTGTATGAGTATTTAGGACTTGATCCATCTGCCATGAAACCCAATAGAAAGCCTCTCCATTGGCTTCAGTGGGAGCTGGAAGCTCAAAATTAAGGATAAAAATCACATTTAAAAACATTACTGAATTGCACTGGCAATTCTACAGATAACCAAAGCAATTAATCCTCCCCATTTGCACTGTTTACCTTGTGCATATTTCCAAGCTTGGACAGTAAAACTAAATCGTTGCTTCTCATCAGAATTACTTTGTAGTTCTCAAATATCAGAATGCTGTTTTCTTATCTAACTGATGCCCTCATCCCTTCTGGAAATAGGAACACGTTAGTGATAAATAAAGTGACTTCTCAGCACTATATCTCATCCAACAGAGGTTTGTTTCAGCACCTTACAGTCAGAATAAACAATTTGTATGCTTAGGCAGTATTAGCAAGCCAAAACTACTCAAATCAGATAAAATCTACCAGAAAAGTAATAAGAAATAGCTTACATCTTCTTTCTAGGATGAGGCCAAATATCATGGTATTTCAAAGTATATTTCAATTTCAGGGAGGTGACTGTGCAGCAAGAAAATTTAGACTACTCCCAATAGTTGGTCTCATTTTATTAACAGAAAAGTTAAGAAGCTGGTTTCAATGTTCTTGAAACTAATCTTCAAAATATGCACTTGTTTCTTTAATGGCATTTGTATTTATAGCAAAATGTTGCTTTCCCATAATTTAGCTTAATGAAAATTGTGTTTTGAAAATGATTCTTTCAAAATATTTAATATTCACTTCTACTCAATCTGCCAATGGCATTGTAGCTCTTTGCAGTGCATGCTGATAGCTGCTGAGTCTGATGCACGAGTGACAGTCCCGTCCACAGGCAGGGCATACCCACACACTAAGCAATGCTCTGAATCCAAGCAGCACGCTCTGGATGCTCATCACAGAGCTCAATCCAGTCTGCCTCATAATGCCTTGCTCCAGCTACAAAGCCAACCACAGCAGTACTCTGCACTCTTTTCTGAATCACTTCTACTAATTACAAACAGATGTGTATGATTTCTGCAGGTCTTTTATCTACTCTCCAAACATTATTATCGAACCTATATGACAAACACTTTATGTCTCTTGGCAAGATCTGTAATGCTTTCATTGCAAGTCCAATGTCTATAACTACAGAACCAATATTGCCCAGGATCCTAGGTTCACTGCTTGTTGACTTGCTGATAGCCATGCATGTTCTTTGCATTTCCATGCTTCTCTGCACTCTTTTGCCTGGACAGAACATCAGACTTCCACGTTCACATTAGGAAATATATCTTGAAATGTCATTTCTGCAGTTTTGCATTTGCACTTCTTAAATGGCAGAATTGATCAGGTCCATCAACCCTTTTGTCTTGTGGTTGATTTCAGAATGGAGTTTTGAGATTCACTTCTTCCCCCTGCTACATTGGTGACAATTTGTTTGTTTATTTGGTTTTATAAACTAGAGTAGTAGCCCCTGCTTAAGGGATGTCAGTCTTAAATTTAATTGCCCCTTGGATGATACAAAATAATCATATTTTAGTTGGTTATTCAATAACTGACATACAGATTCTACATGCTATTATTGCCTGGCAAAGGAACCATAGCGTCCACTGTAATGGATTAAGATTCAGAGAGCTGCAATTCCTCGGCTGAAATTTTCACTAACACACTTCCACAGATAGCTTACAAAAACACTGAAATCGGCTATTCAAGCTAAAAGAGAAAATGATTTTAATATCAAAAGCTAGAAACTTCACAGGCAGTGGAAGTTTATATAGATGCACAGCAGATGAAGCACTTGCTCCTCCTCTTTATTATAAATTATGTATTTAGCCCACACTTGAAGTTTGCCATCTCATGGAGTTACAGTCTGGGTGAACAAAAGCACTACAACTAAGATGGCTGCCCAAGTGCTCTGACTCCATTTTCAGCAAGCTGGAAGTCAAGAGTGGGAACAGAAGGTGCTAGGAAACCCCTTCTGAAGCCAAGAGAGAGACAATTCTGTACAAGGTGATCTGGACAAGTGCTCCACCGTACTAATTGCATGCAATAATTGCACAGCCCTCAACAAGTTAACAGGGGACAGCCTAACTCCAACTATTGATGATGACAAACACCTGTGACAGAAAAAGGATAAGACTTAAGCTGTAGTAGATAGGATATCTTTATATCACAGTAGCACTAAAATCGGGTCAGGACCTGTCCAAATTCATAGTTCCTTGGACCAAGACCAAAGAGCACACAGTCTAAAATGACAATGAGACAAAGAATAGAAATAAAGAGATACAGAGAAAGAAGTCCCCATGGTGATAAAACAAGAAAAGTCTACTAACTATATATATAGTTTATAAAACCAAATAAATGATTGAATCAGGTCATTTCTTATCAAAGAAGCACACCTTAGGGAGGGATTTAAATGAAGTCAGGACATAGGCTTTGAAAATCAGCACAAAAAGGATCTTGTAGGTTCAGGGAGTGCCATGGAAGGAACACCAGGAACAGTTGTACAAAAATGCAGATGATGATGTTGTGGAATGAAGAAGATGAAGTGACACAAGAATAGGGAATTGAGTGGGGCCTTAATCATGATGGAGTGGAGGAAGAAGAGGAGATAGTTGGACTGAAAGAAGTGGATGATGCAGTCATTATAAAAGTCAAAGAAAATGAGCTAAGTACTGCATGTTGCACAGATAAGGAGGCTGAGATGTAAGTGTTGGGGAAGACACTACTATAAACAAATAGAAAAGTTTTGATAAGAATTTAAGAAAAGGCAAGATTACAGCTAAAGTGAGAGGGATTAATACAATGAAAATTATAGTGATAATGTCAAAGACATTGGTAACTTTAAGAATATATTTTATAAAGGTAATGTAGTTCACGGATCTTTGGCTATGTCTATACTGCAGTGCTATTTCAGGATACCAGATTTTGAAATATAACAGGCTCACTATTCCATCGTCCCTGTAAACCTCATTCCACGAGGAGTAAGGGACATTCTGGAGGAGTGGGTTATTTTGAAAATGGGCACTGTGTAGTCAGCACCAAATTATGAAATAAGCTATTTCAAAATAAGATGGAAATAAGATACTCAATTTGTGTAGATCAAATTGCATATCTTATTTCTACATATGGTGCAGTGTAGACACACTCTTTGGCACCAAATCAAATATTATTTTAGATCTTGATGCTCAATTATCTTCATTAACAGGATTTCTAAATGTCTTCTTGCTAATCAATACAAACATGTTGAAAAATGTTAGATGTCTTTATAAGATTGCCCAGTGAAATGTTTAGAAATCTTTACTTAAAAATAATTAAAATTACCACAGTATTCTTTATATAAAGAATGATAAACATTGTCAATACCTCAGCATAAGAACATAAGAATGGCCCTACTGGGTCATACCAAAGGCCCATCTAGCCCAGTAGCCTGTCTGCCGACAGTGGCCATCGCCAGGTGCCCCAGAGGGGGTGAACCGAAGACAATGATCAAGCGATTTGTCTTGTGCCATCCATCTTCAGCCTCTGACAAACAGAGGCCAGGGACACCATTCCTACCCCCTGGCTAAAAGTCTTTTATGGACCTAACCTCCATGAATTTATCTAGCTTCTCTTTAAACTCTGTTATAGTTCTAGCCTTCACAGCCTCCTCTGGCAAGCAGTTCCACAGGTTGACTATGCGCGGTGTGAAGAAGAACTTTCGCTTATTAGTTTTAAACTTACTACCCATTAATTTAATGTGGTATCCTCTAGTCCTTATATTATGGGAACTAATGAATAACTTTTCTTTATTCACCGTCTCTACACCACTCATGATTTTATATACCTCTATCATATTCCCCCTCAGTCTCCTCTTTTCCAAACTGAAAAGTCCCAGTCGCTTTAGCCTCTCCTCATATGGGACCTATTTCAAGCCCCTAATCATTTTAGTTGCCCTTTTCTGAACATTTTCCAAGGCCAAAATATCTTTTTTGAGGTGAGGAGACCACATCTGTACACAGTACTCAAGATGAGGGCATACCATAGTTTTATACAGGGGCAGTAAGATATTCTGTGTCTTATTTTCTATCCCTTTCTTAATAATTCGTAACATTCTATTTGCCTTTTTGACTGCTACAGCTCACTGTGTGGACGTTTTCAGAGAACTATCCACGATAACTCCAAGATCTGTTTCCTGATTTGTCGTAGCCAAATTAGCCCCCATCATACTATAGTTGGGGTTATTTTTTCCAACGTGCATTACTTTACACTTACCCACATTAAACTTCATTTGCCATTTTGTTGCCCAATCACTTGTGAGATCTTTTTGAAGTTCTTCACAGTCTGCTTCTGTCTTGATTATCTTGAACAGTTCAGTATCATCCTCAAACTTTACTACCTCACTGCTTGCCCCTTTCTCTAGCAAATGTGCATATTTGAAAAGACAATATGGAAAAGATTTATTTTATGGCAGCCACTACTGTTAGGCATAATATAGAAAATCTAATATTTGAAAACAAAGGTTTGTCTGACAAATGGTCATCTCAGATACCAGCAGAAAGTAATCAATACAGCTTTAATTTAAGTGGTATGCTACATTCTCACAGACTCTGCCTCTTCAATTTTAATAGCTACAAGTGGTTACACTGCAGCTGATTGATAGCAATCATATTTTACTCTCACTCGCACAATCTCCTCCCCCAAACCAGGTAAGATTTCCTGAAAGGCAATAATTTTAAATAAGACCAAATCTCAAGACTTTGATGGTGATGTTGATGATTCTTTTGGTAGTATAGTAGGAAACAAGTTGATAATTTGTTTGTTCCAGGAAAGACCACTTATTCTTTGGATCATCTCACAGTGTCAACATTTGTATTAAATAAAAGCATATGGTCACAATGACATTCCAAGACACCTTATTTGGTGTCTTCATGAACTGAGGCTATTGTGTGACTATAAAACCTCAGCTTACCAAGGCAATAATAACAATCTACTTTGCAGCTTCATGCCAATTCATGTAAATCATGCTTTCATCTGTTTAAATACAAGAATCCTTGAGTGATGAAAATAGTTATAACTGTCACAAACAGTTTGAAGTATTAAAGTAATTCTGCTGCTGGCATATAAAACTTTGTTCCACATCTAAACACAAACTTTGTAAATTCTGAAATATCATTTCTGGGAAGGATAAAAAGTTATAAGCAAATATCATCATTGCAAGGAAGCATGACATATTTTTCATGTTTGACAATGGACATAAATATCCTCCCACACTATTTAATGTGCAAACTTCACATGTGCAGCAGAGCTAATAAAACATCTCAGTGAAAACAAATGAAAGGGGTGGATGGAGGAGAGTTACGATCAGTTTGAATGGCAAAAGCAAAGCTTTGAAGTTGAAAAGTCATCATCATACTTGTATGATCTATTCACAAAATGCAGAATCATATCTGATATACAGACTCAATAGTTCAGATCCATAGAGGATGGTGTCAGGGATAATTGGCTGTCTTTACAGAGAAATGTCTTTGAGCTGAAGAAGATGTTTCAGGATCATAGAAGGTACTTAGAAAATCAAGGAGAATTCTAAACAATTATTAGTTCTTTTACCCATAATATTACTACTATGCTATAATTTACATATTACATTTAAATGTAATAACTAAAATGCTATCATCATCATCATCATGAATACATCATCTGTTTTTTCTTTCAAGATGAAACAGAAATATTTATTGAAAATGTGCACGTGCAGATCGATGGACATTGCTACTCTGAAAAAAGTTTCAGCTCCAGGAATATAGCAGGGATTATCACTCAAGGAAGAAGTCATAGTTATCATCCTATTACCAACACAAAGGGGCAAAGGGGAAGAATGAAATACTACAGAAGTATAGTACCCATGAATTACTCCAGATCAAAAACAGAAAGAAATAGGTTCACTGGAAGCAGTATAGCAAGGTGACTGGCTTTGAGAATAAGACAGAAGCAGGGCACCTTTGACAGACTGGTCCAACCCCCTAGCTAAATGATTATTCAGGCATGGCAAGGAGATACAACTTGCTCCCAATAAGGGAGTTTGGTTGGAACGAGTAAGTTCAGGTACAGAAAGGCAAAGGGAATAATAGAGACTGAGGCTACGTCTACACCGCTGCTTTTTATCGGAAAAAAGTACGCAAATTGCGTTCCGCAGTTTGCTTAACTTTTTCTGACAGTTTTTTCGGAAGAGGCTTTTCTGAAAACACTGGGCCAAATTTCAGAAAAACCTCCTCTTTCGGAAGAGCCCTTCTTCCTCGTGGAATGAGGAAGACAGGGCTTCTGAAAGAGCATGTCTGTTCTTCCGCAAAAAATGTTGACAGAGCAGATGTGTTCCCTGGATGCGGCGGAGTTTTTCCAAGATACTTCTGGTATCCCGGAAAAACTCCATAGTCTAGACATAGCCTGAGAGCACTCAGTATGAGAAAAGTATGAGAAAAGAAAGAACAGGAAGGATACGTCTGTGGAAGGACTTGAAGTGGGAAATTAGGCCACTGTGGGAGATGCCAAGGGAGAGGACAGAGGGAGACAGCTAGAGGAAGCTGATTGAGGGTACATGCAAAAATCTCCCATGGTAGACAATCTGAGAACCTGGGTTTACACTCATATTTGTTCTACGATGCTAAAAATAGCCATTTTGATATTCCTGTGTGCATTGGAGTTTGGGCTCTTAAGTTTAAGAATAGGTTTCTAAGCCTAGTCAGGAACATTTAGACAACCATTTTTAGTGCCATCCTGTGAATACAAGTCTCTAGATCTGGGCTCTGACATCTGCTCCTGTGTGTGGGTTTTTTTTTGTTTTGGGGTTTTTTTTTTTTTTTTTTTTTTTTAAGTGTAGACTTATTCTGAGAACCAGTAAGTCAACTAGGAAGCTGGAAGAAGTTGTTGGAGTGAACCTATAGAAGCAGCTGTTGTAAACAGCTGAGTTAATGGCGCAAACTTGGAGGCATCCTGGGTTAATAATGAAGCAAACTATGAGGCCAGGATCACCACAACTTAAAGAAACACTGTATTAAATAAAAGTGACCCCGAGAGAGGAAATATTCTTTGAAATAATTTGTTAAAATGTATTCTTTACTGGAAATGGACACAGGGAATCTACAAGGCTACACCAGTCCACAAGAGGTGGCTTGAGATATGTTTCTAAAATACACATACAATTTAATGAGGGAATGATGAAGGTAGCTTCAATTTTGGAAGCGGGAATAAGGGAAAGGAGCGCTAACACTAGCCTTTTATCTGTAAGAATTCAAATATATAGTCTTAAAAAAGAACTGTTCTGTAACCCTACTAATGTTGGAATACTATAGGTCTGGTCTTACGATAAAAGTGAAGCTCTTTAGGGCTAATATTTTAAGAGACAAAGACCATATGTTTGATTTGTGCTTACATAGCGCTTTGAAAATGTAAGGTGCTATCAAACTATTCATCGTTAAAATGTACCCAATGTTGAATAACTATTTGAATAAGGGCGTGTCTACACGGCACTTACTTTTTGTAAGTGCACAAAATTCCTACACAATTTCCCTCAATTTACTAGAGCTGCTTATGCGTATTATACACAAACAACTCTGGTAAAACAGAAGCAATTTAACTTTTGGGTCTCTCAAAATGTATAACATGTGCTATTCATTATTATATTATGGCATTAAATGTTAGTACATGAAAATATTAAAATTACCTTATGCTGGCTCTCTGGTATTTCATATTCCCTGTTTCCCTTTATATTAACTCATTCTAATCCCTTTTCTTCTACTTTATGTGGCATTATTTTTCCTCTACCATTTTCATTGTTCTGTCCTTCGGTCTAAATTTTCTGTAACCTTCCACCACAACCTCTTCTTTTTTTCTTCATGCAAATTCTCTCTTTTTTCTCTCCTTGACTCCCTTCTGACACATGGACAGAAACTGACACTGAATCAGCCTTCATCTACACACCAAGGCATTGCCAGCTCATGTGTAACATCAATACCCTCACAACACAAACCTGCTAAGTACCACTGCAATGGATTTTTCTCCATCTTTGATTTAATTTTAAACATACTTTTTCAAATTTTCATCACCGATTAAGGACTTTTGCTATGTACAGCAAACAACATTTAAAGTCTCCCTTATTGAAACTGCCATCACTTAACAGCTGTGACACAATGATGACCACCCAATGCATTCACTCATATTGGTTCCCTTTTAGTCTTCCAATCTCTCACTCTAGAATGTTTCCCCCCGTTCACATGCTAGCACCTCCTTCCAGTCATCTCATACTCATACTGGTAACCTCACACTCACACTCTGAGCTTCTCAGCTAACCTAACCACTACCCTTGTGCCAGGTGAGATTTATGCACCATTTGTACCATCTTGAGAAGAGAGGCAAAAAGACATTGAGACCATCTTCCTCCTCACGCCTCTTATCAGGGATTAATGGTAAGATTATTAATGCTAATATGTTTTTAAAATGCCTCAGTACCTAACTCCTATTGAAATCAATTGATTTTAAGGAGAGTTAGATGTCTAGGTGGTTTTGAATATCCCACTACACACCTGCTTGCATCTTTAGGCACTTACATAGCTTTAATCACATCCTAAATTCCCTTCCTCCACAAACATTCTTCCCAGGGGCACCAGGTGTGAATGGAGCAGAGCATTCCAATCTGGGCTTCACTTTCCATATGTAGCACTACAGCAGACAGAATGAGGAGTGTGTGGAGTGTGTGGATTAAGGCTTCCACTTTGCATCAGCCCTGCAGCCCATTTAAGGGAGTACTGTATCGATCAAATGTCCAGCCATCCGCTACAGAGCAAATGAAAACTATTAAGAAAAAAATGACTAAATTGTAGAGCTATGTGCATAACTGATTTTCCAGTTGACTGGCAGTTCTAAAACATCAAACAATTTTCACATCGTGTTGTTGCAAAATGAAAGTTTTTCAGGTTGTCAAATTAAACATTTTGTTCAATTTGACTTACTGGTTTCAGTTCTGAGCTTTTCAAAAATACTCAAGAGATAGTGAGACAAAAGTCATTCTGAATGAAAACTATAAATGTGTTTTGAAAATGTCAACGCAAACCATTTTGTTATTTTAGAATTTTTAATTTTTGTGAATGTTTTCCTTCAGATTGGGAGAATTTTGAGAAAATGCAAAATGAATTCACAAAATGTCTCAGTCAACTCAAACGGCAATTTTCAGAAAAAAAAATTGTAACCAGCTCTCCTAAAGAGTAAAAAACCAAATCTCTTACAATTTTTCACAGGGGGTGGTAATTTTTTCTGAAAATATGCTATTGGTTGATAGCAACTATGTAGGTCAACAGGTCCATCTATCTAGCCACCATTCTGTCCCATTACCAGAGCATCTTCTTTAACACATTTATTCTCACAAAGCCCATTAGATGGGGGAGTGTGTGGCAGAGCAGAGAATTAAACTGAAGTCTCCTGAATAGAAAGCTAGTGCCCTAACCACCATTACACCATCCTTCCTCTTAAAGTAGTATAGATTCCAAGGCCAGAAAGCTCATTTAGTTTGCGGTGGGCAATAATTTTTTATGGAGGGGGTGCAGTGTCTGGAATGGAAGTTGGGTGCAGAAGGGAGCTCCGGGTAGGGGGCTGGGGGACAGGAGAGGGTGTGGGGTCTAAGAGGGAGTTTGGGTGAATGAGGGAGTTGTGACCTGGGAATGAGGATTGGTGTGCCAGGACCTAAGCAGCTCTCAGCCAGCAGCACTCCCAGGCTAAATCTACCCTACAGAGTTTTTTTGGAAAAATGGCTGTTTTTCTGGAAAAACTTCATTTGCATCCACACTTTGAAAAAAAATTGCAGACCGATCACTTAGCCAAGTCTTAATGCGTGTCATATTGTTTTAAAAACCTAGAATGATATAAATAAAAAATTCATGTGATACCAAATCAAAGCTTAATAGAAGTCTAAATATAGTACATCAACACTATTACCTTTACCAAACTTGTAGTCTAATCACTGAAAGCTATCAAGTTAGTTTGACAGGATCTATTTTTCATAAGCCCATATTGATTAGCCTCCTTTAATTCTTTATTAACTGAGTTCTGTATAAACTATTCCATTATCTTGATCAGGAACAACGTCAAACTGACAGGCATATAATTGCTTGGCTCAGCCATTTACAGTTTTTAATACCGGCACAGCATTAGCATTTTTCCAGTCTTCTGGAACTTCCCCAGCATTATAAGACTTATTGAAAATCAACATCAGCGGTAAAGCATGATTCACAGCCAGCTCTTTTAAAACTCTAGGATGTTTTTTAAATCAGCAGGCACGTTATGTTGGCCTGCTGATTGAAAAATGTGTAACTTTAGTAGATGCTATTTAACAGCCTCCTGAGACACTAGTGGAATGGAAAGAATGTTATCATAATCATCTCAACACACAATCCATTCTTCCCCAAATGCAAAACAGAAATATTTATGTAATTCTTCTTCCTTTTGCACATCTTCATTGACAATTCTACCATTTCTATTTAGTAATGGATCAACAGCATTGTTAGGATTTTTGTTCCCAATATACATAATAAACTATTACTTATTGCCTATAACTCTGCTGGCCATAGATTTTGCTTGTATCCTTTTTCTTCTCCTATCAAATCTTTGCAATTCCTAGCCTCTGATTGATATTAATTTTTATAAACGTCCCCTTTCTTCCATTTGTTGTGTTTTTTATGGATGTCTTCACTTTCCCTCAAAAGCAGGTGGGAATTTTAATTAACATGACCTTCTTCCTCAGTTGTGGCTTTTTGGGCATCTAGTAAAAAGTGTTCTTAAACAGTTCCAAATTATCATTCATAATAGTAATTATGAATAATTTCTTCCCCTCAGATAATTTGGCTCACAGTTCTTTTTAGCTTTGTTGAAACTGACCCTTTAAAGGCACCAAACATATATATTATTGGTCTGGACATGAATCTGTTTGGAAATTTATAAATGTGACAAAGTCATTGATCACCTGAACCTAAACTAAGATTAGTTTTTAGTTCTGTGATCAGTTCCTCTTCATCTGTCCATTAGATTGTACAAAAGCAGTGCAGACTTTTGAGACCATAGTGTATAACAGACCTTTTCCCAGACAGGTCTCCTTTCCACTAACTATAATTTGCAAACTCTATTGTGCTCTAACATGAGAAGGTATACTCTCTGATCTTTCTGTAAACCAAATTATTTCCTTTAATAGCAAATTATTAATCCTCATGTAGCTTTCTCTGCTGAAAAATGTAAAATGAGTTATGTTTGCCCATTGATGACTGGTGGCAATCCATATCTGCTGACTTACTGTAGAAGATACCTCATGTCCTGTAATTTGGTTTGGATCCAAGATTAAATCTCTAGTGTTACACAACTTGTGCTAAAGTACTGAAGCCTAGAACACCTGCAATGCATGGTCTGTCCCCACATGTGAATCGCTTCTCACATCTCTATTGTCTGGCTATAAATCTATACATAAATGGTATAAACATCATTGGTAGTAATTTCAAAACAGCTAGAATTAACAGCATACTGGCTAGAACTGTATTAAATGTTCCCAATATAACTTGCTGCCATGCAAAGCTCACCTTTTTGAGATTTTGTTACAAACTTGAATCTGAGATGTGGTTTAGCCCTTCAGAACCAGCTGTGCGAACTAATGGTAAGAATCTTACCAGTACCAGTTTGCCAAGTATAACTCATGTCTTGCCTTACTGCATATGAGCAGGGAAGCATCCAGTAGTAGAGAATAGAGGCAGGGAGGCAGAATAACTAGAGAAGGCAATGACAGCAGAAGGTGGTGGTGGGAGATAGTAAGAGCTCAAGACTCCTCTAGCAAGATTCAGTTCTCTAGCCAGTACTAATTTTCATCAAGTCACATTTGAAGAAGAGAGTCCCATTGCCTTCATACACAGAGAAGTCTGCCAACTGGGGTATGAGATGACTCAGGGGGTCAGCAATGGAATATGAAGTCTTTTATTTCTTGGTCACTGGTTCAAATTAGACTCAGATTGATAGCACCTAAAAGTTGTTACTGTCTGACAGCTGTTTGCAGGCCTGTATGAAATGAGTGATTTAAATCTCAGTATCCTTAATGAACAAGCATCCTGTTCACTTATCAAGCCTCAGCAAAGACACCTGGACCAAATGAACATATTGGTTTTCAGTTTCTGGTTGCAGCAACTTGGAATGAGACTTCTAAAATTAGTTAAGAGAATTAGTAATTTGGTTAGAACATTCCATCAAATATGTATAATAAAAAAATGAAAAGCATTTGTTGATTTTAGCCTAATACCAAACAGACAATGCAAGTAATGATGAGGGTAACAGTATATACCGGCTGCTGTAATTTTTACTGCTGCCACAAATTTAGATCAAGCCGGAATGACGCCATGATTAAAATGCTTGTTGCCAGTCTTCTCCACTCTTCCCACCATGGGTAACACTGCTGGTAACAGGGGTGGGAAATATTAAAGAAAAAGAAACCCCCACAATCAAGGAGATGTCCAGAAAGAAATAAAGTGATAAAACAACCAAAAAAATTAATTTGTAGTGCATTACCAGGATCAGTCAAGATTTCTAGAAAGCTCAGTCAAACTTGCAAATAAAAAGCTACAGTAGGAGAGAACACGAAGGCAGTAACTTTATAAAAAGTGTAAAAGTTAACCACAAGTATTATATAAAAGAATGAGTTTTTCTTCACTTCTGCTTGCTGCTGGGTAGGAATTTAGTTACCACAGAATGAAAGTTGGATTAAAATCTATTTAAGGGATAGTAAATAAACAGTAGAAAAATTACTAACAACTACTAGGAAAAGAGATTAATAGCATGGTGACCTAGTGATCAACATCAGAGCTGGTACAATTTGTTATGTATGTATATGAGACAGCAATTCATATAATATTTAGTATAAAGTTGAGGAAAATAGTCAAGTAAATATGGCAGCAGAACTGGAGCCAGGAGGCCAGGGTACCACAAGCTTACTATGTTAACTTAGGCAAGTCACTTATTCTCTGTGGCTCTGTCTACTCTGCAGGGTTTTTGTGCAAGAAGATTTTTGCGCAAGAGATCTTCCGAAAAACTCCTTGCACAAAAGTGCGTCCACACCTCAAAAGCGCATCACAAAAGCAATGTGCTTTTGTGCAAGAGAGTGACCATGTTGCATGAATACTCTTGCGTAAGAAAGCTCTGATTGCCATTCACAGAATGGCCATCAGAGCACTTGTGCTTTTTCTGATAGGCTTTTTTTGTGCAAGAAACTCCTGTGGAGCGTCCACACATGCCTTTTTGTGCAAGAGCTGTAGAGCAAAAAGGACTTATTCCTTGGGAGGAGAGGAATAACTCTACTGGCAAAAGCCCTCTATCCTATAAATTTACTGTATTTTTTTTTGTGCAAAAATGTGCTTGAGGTGTGGACGCTCTGCCGGTTTTTGCACAAAAACACTTGTTTTTACGCAAAAACCTTGTAGTGTAGACATAGCTAGTGCCTGAGATGTGTCCCAGCACCACAGTAAGAAAGAAAAGATGTAAGGAATGAGGTATAAATACTCCCCCTCAAGCAAACATATAGCAACATGTGCATATATGATCAAAAAAATTCCAAAACAAAACCCAGTCAATTCCACACACTTCTTCTCATGGGCAAGTAGGTGAGAACAAATGTGACAGATGTTTAGTTGGGAGCTTAACACAGCACTGGAAGGTGCTCAGTGTGGTAGCAGAACCTACAGAGAAAAGATTAGAACTAGACAGAGACAAATGGTTACACAGTCCGTAAAACACTTGTATACCATGCGAGGATACAAGTCCAAGAACTTTGATATTATTATAGTTATCAAGAGTCTTGAATAAGAAGTAAATACATAGGTTTCAAAATTTGCAGAAAACATTAATATTAGAATTAGTTAATAATAGCACTTTAGAAAGACAACATGATAGCAGTTCAAACTCTGTAAAGTCACGTGTAGACAGAGCGCCATTCTCTTCCCAGTCCTTTTGCTTCTCCTATTTATTTCGAGTTTTCATATCCCTCTACTCATAACTCCGGTCATCTGAAGAAGTGGGCTGTGCCCACGAAAGCTCATGATACCATCTACATGTTTTGTTATTCTATAAATTGCTAACAGTCCATTTGTTGTTTTTTTCTTTAATTTAGTGGTCACTCTAACAGGTTCTGAGTTAGGGACTAACCTAACTAGGAAAAGTTCTAGCCATCGAAGTGGACAGCTCAACAAGAATGTTTATTCAGGGTACAAGTGTAAGTTATTTTAAGATGGGGAGAGAGGATTATATGGAAAATATTGTGATGCCATTTTGTAAAATGATGACATATCCTTACTTATTACCTTACATTCTATGTATAACTACAGACCGCACAAACTCAAAAAAATCTGAAAAAGGAACAGTACAAAGAAACTGAAATGGGGTCATCTATATGAGGTGAGATAAGAATGACTATAACTATTTAGAAGCTTCAGGGGGTAGCTGAATTAATCTGTACAGGATAAACTTAAAAATCAGCAAATGGTCCGGTAGCACTTTATAGACTAACAAAACATGTAGATGGTATCATGAGCTTTTGTAGGCACAGCCCACTTCTTTAGATTCACTCCAGTCATCTGAAGAAGTGGACTGTGCCCACAAAAGCTCATAATACCATCAACATGTGTTGTTATTAGTCTATAAAGTTCTATCAGACCATTTCTTGTTTTTAAGTTTATAACTATTTAGGCAAAAAAGACAAATATACCTAAATAGGTTATGGTGGATGCCAGTCAAGTGTTGTATTAAAACACAAACACAAACACAAACACAAACACAAACACAAACCCCACAACCAAGAAAGCATGCAAAATTAAAAGCCAATACACTCTGTTAATAAATAAAATATTGTTTACAAAGCATATAATTAGCTCACAGAACTCACTATCACAGGACACTATTGAAGCAAACATTTGACTTTTTAAAAGTTAAGACACATATGGAAATAAGAATGTATTCTTCATTTACATCAGTTGGGATGAAATTAAAAAAACGCAAATTCCAAGTACCGATTAGCTGATGTTAGGAATCAAATTTTATACAGAATAGACTATTGCACAATTATATGCACGTGAGGTTTTTCCTAAAAAGCATCAGGCCATGGCTACTGTTGAGGACAGGATAAAGGACAATATGAGCCTTTGAGCTGCTTCAGTATGGCAGTTCCTATGGCTCTAAGAATCAAGTAATCTACAAAAAACACCAATACAATGATCTTTAAAAGAAGTAGTTGATTTTTAAATGCTGATTGGGAAATGCTAGCAATTAAGGTTTATTTACTTTTGTATACGTGGGTTGTGGAAATAAAGCTGGTTAATCCCAAACGGAGTGAAGCATAGGCTTAAAGGAAGGCAAGATAAAACAGCATGTGGGAGAATGTTAGTGTTAATGTGCACATATACAGCACACTATCTCACTCCCAGCACTTACTACAAAAGCTGTAAATACAAACTGTCAGTTAAATTAGATTAAAAGACCACCTACAGCAGCCATACCTGTGGATTCCTACTTTTACAGGGTCTCTGCTAACTTTATGGGATACTTAAATACACATTACATTTTCTGGAAAAATATCATTAAGAACTTGTTAGAATCTGTGATAAGAAACTTGTAGCCTAAGAGCCGCACAAATTTAAGATTCAAAACTCAAATTAGATAAAGCACAATAACTTTGTGAAAGAGACCTGTTACCCTCAGAAATATCAGATGTATTTAACAGTACAGTTTAAGAAGCGCTGTTGTTCAAAAACTGTTTTTACATAGGGAATTATATTATTTTAGCTTCATAAAGTAAAACTATTTAAAAATTTCCAGATGTTAGGAGGATGTTTATCCTGAAATAGCTATCCTGCATCGTCACAGAAAGACTGTTATTTCAGGCTCACTATTCTTACCTTCCTTAAACCTCATTCTACGAGGAGAAAGGGATATTTCAGAATAGTGCTTTATTTCAAAATTTGGAGCTGTTGATGAAATAACTATTTCGAAACAGCATCAAAATCAGATACGCAATTTGCATAGCTGAAATTTTGAGTTATGGTGCAGTTCAGAGAATGTCTACACAGCAGTGTTATTTTGGAATAACTGACATTATTCTGAAATAACATAGTTCACGTCTATGCTACAAACAGATATTTCTACATGATATCAAAATAACGTTGAGCTGGAGGACTTCTTACTCTGACTCCTGTAACCCTCATTTTACAAGAAGTAAGAGAAATCAAAGGAAGAGTGCTCTAACTCGGACTTCCTGCTCTGTAGACAGTGCCAAAAGCTGAAATAAGCTACACAATTGACGTAGCTTTAGCATTGCTGTGCAGACGTTCCCTTAGAGGAACAGACTTATTTCAAGGGTAAAAACTACTTCATCAGTTTTTTAGCCGTGAAAGCTTGTTCCCAAATAAATCTGTGATGCTTTTCATCCTGGTCAACATTGAGGAGTTACTTTGAAATAACCCACCACCCATTTTATTTTGAAATAATAAGCGGATCGTCCACACTACCAAACCCGTTGTTTTGAAATAATGGGCTGATTATTTTAAAAAACTGCATTCCTGATTTCCTCAAGGACTAACACTAATTTCAAAACAGTTATTTCAAAACAGAGTTAGTGTGGTTGCTCTGGTGCTATTATTTCAAAATAACTACTCCCCAGAGTAATTAGAAGTAATTATTCTCCAGTGCTTCCCGGGGCTCTAAGTCAAGGTAGCATATCCATGATAATGGAGCCTGACTCAGACCAATTTTGAGGCTTCCCTATAGTATAGACATACTATTTCAAGTTTGTTATTTCTAGAGTTATTAAATCAATTTTAGTTATTTCAAAATTGTTTTCTAGTGTAGACATGCCCTTAAGGTTTTACAAGATTCCTAGCTGTTTTTGCAGATATAGACTAACACAGCTACCCCTCTGTGTTAGCAACCTCATGCCTGTTTCAATCATCACAGTTTAGGTAAATATGAGTCCTCTCAGGAATCAAGTGAGTCATAGTTTATGTGACTTCTCAGATATTAAATGTTAAATTGCTTCAGACTTTGTGAGTGATATTGCTCATTTGGGAATACTAACTTCCTTGTATAGTCACCAACTGGTTCTGATTACTTTGAGGAGTGTCTCATATAACTGCTGTGACATGCTGTGACAATACCAGATTATGGGTTCCTAACTGTGTGATGCATGATACACAAATATGTAGTAAAAAGTAGAGCTTTTTACAACTTCAAGAGAATAATCATGGAAACTCCCCTCAAATGAAGCTTCTTGTAATAACAAGATTTTTTTATGCTGTGGAACTATTACAAATACATTTCCTGGTATTCTAGATTCACCACTCCAAAAGTTTGTGTTTTAATCAGTTACACTGCATAGGAATAAATCAGCTTTTAATTTTCTGCAGGGAATACCCTCTTTCATGAGGATTAGCTATTACTGTCTACTGAGCAAATGTTTTTGTTTAATTTCTTATACAGTGCACTTTCTGCAAATATATCACATGTAATAATATCATCTGGATTTTGTGTGGCTGCCTCAGCATGCTCCCTCCTGCCCAACTCTCTTTCCTAGAGTAGCATGATAAGACCTGACCTTAACATCCTGTTGCAGATTATCTTATCTCCCTTTTCTCTCTCCAGGACTGTATCCATCAGTTGTTAGAGCCTTATACACCCCACCGAACCAGGAGGATCCTCCTTTTTTAATCTCAACAATGACGATAAACAAGAAATTTGTGCTCCTTGTATTCTTCTCATTGAAGAATGAAGTGGTATGGCCAAAGTGTTCAACTCAGTCTGTATAACCAATATAATATATATATTCATTACTGTTCATTAGCAAATGGAGGTTTATGAGAGTGAAACTTTAGAAATGTCCAATCCTCCTACACCTACTGATAAGGTAGCCAAAACTGGCCGTTACCTGGGTGTAACTAGAAAATGGCTGTCTTTGAGTACTCTCCATAGATAGGCATAAAATTATCTTATTCCCCATAGAGAAAACTATACAAAGAATTAGCTCCTTTTAAGATTCTTATAAACATCAAGGAAGGGTTGCCGGAACAATTTTTATAGAGGGGATGCTGAGGGCCATTGAACCAAACTATAAACTCTCTATATAATGGAAACCACTTTGAGCTGAGGGGCACAGCAGCACTTCTAGCTCCAGCACCTATGCATCAAGATACGTGGATCTTTGTCTGCAGCACTTAAAAGGTCAAGCATTTGTTTTTCTCTTCCACTTGCACTATTTTCTGGATTGTGTTCTGAGATGTACAGCCAGTTTTGCCTCTCTCCTCTGGTGATGACAACTTCACTGGGATGGATTTCAAATCTTAATTGGTCTTGGTGCTACTCTGCCAGAAGAGTCTCCAATGGGAAGCTCATTTAACCTCTTCCTCCAGCAGCAGATGCTGCTCTCCATCTCTGCTATTAGCCACATTAACTCCTGCTTTTCCTTCAAGCAGCACATCTCATCTTGCTCCTGCATACACTCTTTTATCTGGGCCTGCAGACAGCGGAGCTCTTTGATGGCTTCCTCTCACCTTTTATGGACAGCTGGCCTTCCAGAACTGGTTCTCCAGGCCATCTCCAAATTCCCTACCAGCTACAAGCTCAGGGAGCTGCACTCTTTGCTCTGCCTTCCCTCAATGCCCTGGCCAAGAACAGAGGATTTGCCTCATCCCCTTGGGCTACCACATTAGTGTGGCTGCTCTTCTCCACATATCAGAAAGATTCTTCTCTGTGTTCGCTTTCTCCTTTTGTTTCTTCACAACATTGGAGATGCTTTGCATTGGAGACCCTTTCAAATAACTTGGCTCTTTCCCAACCCTTGCAGCTTTGCTGGACCCAGCAAGGTTTTACCACTGAATGTAGAGCTTACCTAAAATGACAGATTTTGATGCCAGGAGTCAGGCTTGGCCTACACTAAGAACCTACATTGGTGTTGCTACATCTTGGTTATGTGAAAAATCCGTATCTTTGAGAGATACAGCGATAGTGACCTAACCCACAGTGTAGACAGTGGTAGGTTGACCAAAGAATTCTTCCATTGACCTAACTACTACTTCTCAGGGAGTTCAATTACATATGCTAACAAGAAAACCTCTCCAGTTGGTATAGGCAGCGTCTACACAGAAGCACAGCAGAGCTGTAAGAACCTGCAGAGCTAGAACCTGGGACTATGGGGGTTCTGTTCTGCTGTTGCTGCTGCCTCACTATGGGATGTTTAGGATGGGCTCCCATGAGGACCTTGTAAGGGTGGGTTTGTCAAAAAGTGCCACCTCACAGCACCTGAGTGGCAGCCCCTGACAGCTCAATGATGATAAGTTGTCAATGGAGTCTGCCTATGTGTGTCTGCTCCAGACCCTGCTTGCAGTAGAACCTAGTCTCTAACTTCTAACTTGTTTGCCCCTGACTTTGCTCTTCAATCAGTGTCTGTAATCGAGTGCCTGACCTTGATCTCCTGTTAAACTGATCCTACCCATCACCTGATGCCTGACTCTCAGTTTGCCCACTTGGACTTTCAGATCTGGGTATCTGACGTTGCTTAACTCCCGACTTCTGCTCCAACCATTAGGTATGACTGCCCTCGTCCCAGGTGTGACAGGCACAGCTACAATCTGTTGTATAATTATTAGTGTGGACAAACTCCCATACTTTAAGTGTCTCAGCTGCAAAACGAGGGTCTACCAAGATCTCCCGCTACTGATTCCATGCCAGAGGGTTATTTCCCTTAAGGACTGTCAGACATCTTAGTTACATGGACTTAGCTTTTAATCTTGAATCTCTGACTTAACATGAATACAAGATTAACATATTTTTCATGGACTGGAAGATTTAGACTCAATTTATTAAGTAACAGTGTATCCTAAACCCCTGTTTTATTGCACCTAATTAATTTAATGATGCAAAAAACACTCAAAAGATTGCTAGTGAGACTATAGTAGCTTTTACCAATCAGTGGCAATTATTGCAGTGTAATTATCTGTGTAATTATTGGCACCTAAGACCCATAACTGATACTATTTAGTTTCCAATGTGCAGCATTGGTTATTTGAGGCAACATATATACAGCAAAATCTGTAAAAATACTAATTATATGAACAAAGAAGTTTAAAAAATATGTGCTTGCCTTTCTGAAAAAACTCTTCTAATTTATCCTTGAAGGGCTGTAGATGATGTTCTGAAGATTCTTCACAAACGATTTTCATCTGCTTTTCATGGGCTATAAATAAAAGTGCAGCATTAGATACTCTGAAATGGAATATTTAATTGGCAACTCAAACAAAACTATTACTTCCGTAATTATATATCTAATCATATACCATTCAAACTTTATCAAGCAGTGTATATTTCATACTGCATCTGCCCTGCTGAATCTAATAACTGCATTAAAATTAAAAGTAGACATCCAGAGTTGTTGAAGAACTAGACAACCTTTTTCAAAACATAGGTCATATGCAGTAGAATTCAGCTTCTGTAATGACTGCTTATAAAACATTTCAGGAATCAAATCCCACAATCCTCTTCTTGAGGATCTTGTTATGACCAGAAAAAAAATTGACTTTAGATTAGATTTTAATACATGCTAGCTAGCCATCATCTAAGCTCAACCACTTTTCCTAGCAGAGGTTCAGGGTCAGCCATTTATTTAACTAGAATTTAGTAGGTCAAGTTATAGCTTTGGTAGAAGCAAAGTGAATTTTGACTTACTTATGATGTGTCCATAGCCTAGTTTACCAGCTAATTTAGGTCTTGATTCCATCTCATTTCCTACAGAACCCAAGCTAACTGTTACAGAATTTAGGCATTGTCCTAGCTTGGAAGTCTTATTATATTTCTCAGAATTCTGAAGTTCTTGATTATATTAGAGGTAAAACGAGACTGCCAGAACCCAACACTTGAAAATTTTGCAATCACCCATTAAAACAGGGCAAGCAGGAAATTGTTTTCCTTTTCTCACCTCTAAAAATATGTAGTTTCCATGTGTTAAATTTGTATGGAAATTTACTTCATAACTAAGCCAAAGGATTACAGTTTTATTGCATAAAACATATACACATTTAAATGGCAAGACAGCCAGCTTTGTTCTGGTTAATAATTCAGTTTATTCTAGTACATTTGTTATCTGCTCCCCCCCAAATGTGGAGGAGGGAAGGAAGAGTGTGTAATTCTGTTAATAGAAGTCACACATTTGAGATTTTCAGAAGTCAGAAGAAGGTTGAGAATACATGTATACATTTTATTATACAACCAATAGTAGAGCATATAGTACATATGGATCACCAGGACGGCCTTTACAAAGAAACGACTCAAACGATTTGTTTGAATTTTTATTGACACCCCACCCATGACAGTCCATGTTAAAAAGAAAATTCTAGCATGGCCAGAAATCTCTCTTCTTTATATATGTTGCTGCAAAAATATATTAAAAAAGATATCTGCTTCCTTTTAAAAGTTTTGTATGCCAAACATTTTTCCATAGCTCAGCTATATAACAGTAAAATATGAATTTATCAAAAAATCATCTATACTTGGGAAGGTCCTATATAAACCACAGTATTCATTTTTATGATGTGCTTTATACATTTATTTTTAACAACAAATATCGCAACTTGTGGCATGCAGAAGAAATCCTGGGAACTTCAGTCCCACTGAAGCTAATGAGAATTTGCTTATACACATTTACTTGTTAATACTGGGGCTTTAATATGTTCATAACATATCTTATTAAATAAAGATTCTTCTTGTCTGCCCATCTACATGCATGCAGAAATCTATTGAATGAAACTTATTCACACACAAAATGTTACAACTTATATAAGCAGAATGAGGATTTCAAGTAGCTCGGACAAATTGTAATATTTTATTTGTAGAACAGATAGGGATATTATAAGTCATGAAGAAAAATTCTATAAATAAAATGATTCTAAATACTTTTTTAAAGTTCTCTTATTACAGGTTGGTGCAAATTAGAAGCCACATTTTTATGGCTAATTTTCCTGTACATTTTGAAAAAGTCTAGAGAGAAAATGCCATATCAAATAAGTTTGAGAAATCATTTCAGTCAAATATGAAATGACAAAAATATGTCACAGGAAACATATTTCAACTTCTTGAACCGAGTTGTGGCATGATTTTTAAGCTTTGAACAAAGAACATTTGCATTTCAGGAATTCTCGTTGAGGCACACAGGGAAAACATTTCTTATAAATATTTCTTATTTGTGGGCATCTGGGCCCATTTTACATAAGCTAGAATGGGGTAGGCAATTTTTTGCCAGGGGCCACTTCAGAAATATTTTTACATAAGCTAGAATGGAATCAAACACCACCTTCCCAGACAGGTAGCATACATTATTATTTATCATTTTTCAGTGCCTAAGAATATTCCATTCTTAAAGGGAGCCCCTCCATAAGATTTTCAAATTTAATGTCATTATTTACATGTGTCATATTTGATATTTTAAATGACCATGATAGGAATATGTTGCTTTTTAATATTTTTCAACTTACGTTATTTTTTTTTAAAGTCACATTTGTAGGGAAACAAAACTTTTTTGTAAAATCAGGTGACAGGAGTGAGGAAGGATGTGACTAGGTGAAGGCAATATTTCATAGGGAATGGATAGCATAGGTAAATGGATAAAAAGAATGGGGAAAATGCATTAACAAGATGAGGGAAAGGTTGGGCAGAGACACCAAGGAAAATAAGAGGAATATTAAGGCAGAGCAGACCAGACAGATGGAGGTTAGGCAAAGTCATTGTTAATGAAGACTAGAATGCTGAGATTATTAGTTTTCTGCTAAAGTAAAAATGTGCATATACTCAATCACCCTGTAACAACCAGATTAAGAGGAACATACAGACCAAACAACAATTAGAACAAATTCCAGCAAATTTTAGGGCCTGGAGTTAGTGGAAAGCCTGAAAAAATTCTCTCTAAAAGTGGCCAACATTGTGCTTATATATAATTGAGCTCCAAAGGATTCGATTTTTATTGATAAATGACAGTAAATACTGATTTCATCATACACGCACAGACTATTTCCACTGGTAACTAAAATTTATAGATAATCAAAATAAAAAAATGTTGCTTAAGAAATTAAACTTGATTTAAAGGTATTTACTTTGTGTATTTTGACATGATATTGGCAATATGGGTTTTAGCAGTTGCAAGGCTTTAACTTTATGACTCTAAATGAATATGGTGATTAATTATTGTTTGATCTCCCTTCGATTATCTCGCTCCTCCATAATTTCCTGCAACTGTGATTACTTCAACTGACAAATATGAAAAAAAATGCTTCAACATCAATATTATCCATAAAATTATTTAAAAAAAAATCAAATTCTGCCAAGCTTATATTTAATGGTATAAGAGTCCACCAGCAAGTCTTGACATTTCTTATACACTGTCTGTCTTTTGAGCAATCCTTGAGTCAGAAAACTGAAATGCTCCTATTGGGCCATGTCGCAGAGAGAGAGGATTGTCTGTCAGATTACATAGTTTAAACCATTAAGACTTCACAGATAAATATTTAGATGAATCTGGATTTGCATGTGGAAACTAACTGTAAACCAGTGTAGATTATGGAGCACAGACATTTACACTTTGTGACGCTTCCAAGATGACCACTAGCTTTGAGTGAGCAAAAGGCCTGGGCACACATGATAAACAGCATCTATCAACAAGGGGATCAGTTCCCTCTAAGCTGCGTGGTAGCACGGCTCTGCAGCTGCTTAATCAGCTGCACCCAGATAGGGGCCTAGAACTCCTGCACAGAGCTGCCTTCCTCAGCAACTTCTTCCTCAGGAGGAGCACTTCTTCCTCAGCAACAGCAGTAGTTCTTTGCTGAGTACAGAGCAGCTAGTGTTTGGCAGAAAACTGAATTATTTTGGTTAACAAAAGATGAAGCAAGGTGTTTATCAGGTGCTATACTGAATCCATATTTTATTTTATTTTTATTTTAAAGTTGAAGCAAAAACAACAGGATTTTTTTTTATTAATAACATGCCCATTTGCTTTAAGATATCAGAAACATTTGCAAGTTGAGGCTACTGGTTGTCCAAAATACATGCACAATGTTCCCTACATCTTTATTAAACTCCTACCTTCAATTATTTAACTGATTTGTAATTTAGGTTACATGATAAGCAGCATTTTGTAATTTTAGTCCAGCAAGAAAAAAATTACTTGTTCTAGCCAAAAATAGGTGCATCTTAGCTTTGATTATTAAAAGAATGGATAAGGGTTTATATCCTTATAACTGGATATAAGGCATGCAAAGAAGACTGGATTTTTCTGATTCTCAAGCCAGATGGGAAATGCTTGCCTTTTTGGACCCTCGGAGACATTTGGAAGAAAACTTTATATTTCCACTAAAGCCTCATCATATTCCTCTAAATTGTCTCCCTCTATAATGAAGTGTTCCAATCTGAAAAGTTATTCTCCATTCAATGTCCATAATGGAAAAATGGCTACAAGTATCAGCCAGATGCATTTGCTAAGATAAGGAATGCTGGAAGATGATCAAATATGCCTTGAGACAGGCCAGACAACAGGAATGGTGAAATATACTCAGATCAGATACAAATGAAGATACTATTGGAGTAGGAGGGAGTTTTTATTATTTTAGGTCTGAGTCCAGAATTTTAATTAAAATGCCAATTGTATTTCTGTAAATTGAAGTCAGACACTTTGACAACGGGGATTTATACTGACCCCAAAATTGTGTCATCATTGGTCTGACTCAGCTTCATCAGCAATGCCATGGAACAATTCAGACACAACAAGTGACCTGTGATCAGATGTCTACTAGACTTCCACATCTAGGTCAGATTGATTATGTCCTGGTGTTGTCAAAAGTGCTATGTCGAGCCTCCTACAAGTCTATCCATTTTTGGATGAGAACTGACGTGACATCCTATGATGGCTAAACCTTTCTCTAAAGTAATAGCATAGCTGAAAGAAACCTGTAACTGGGCTCCCTTGTTTATATACCAGATAGAGAACCTACAAATCTGGCTCTACAATTCCAGGTTCACACAATTAAATCAATCTGGTTGATTAGATGGATGGTTGCTTATTCCAAGAGGAGTCTATTATCTTACACTAAGATCAGTAATTATCCTTGATGATAGCGTACTCCTTTCCTTCCATCTCTTCAGTGCCCAGAGACCACCGTAAGAACACTCCCATTTAACTTACCATGGCCAGAGACCCTGCCAGTGTCAACTGCACTACCTTCAAGGTTTGCAGATGCATTACTATTAGCTTGGGCCACGGCACCAAACCATAACCACCTGCCAGACCACAACTACCTGCCTTCACTAGCCCACTGACTGCCTCATAGAACAAACTGCATAAACACTAATTGCAGTATAAAGCCTCTGGAAGAACACTCAATGACTGTTAATGCTGGACCAGAAGCTCATCTGCACCAGTTTATACCGTAATTAGAACCTGAACCTATACTGAACCTAGAAACTACCAGCTTGGCTCTGGCTTTTGCCTTTGGCAATCATCTTTTCTGTCTGTATGTAGGTATGGGTACGTCTACACTAGCTCGTTAGTTCAAGCTAGGTAGGGTAACGAGGGCAAGCAGAGTTGCAAATGAAGCCCAGGATTTAAATATCCTCGTGGAATGAGGATATACGGTAGTTCGATTAAGATCTTTAATTCGAACTACCCTACTCTGTGCCGCGTGTAGCCGTGGGCACGGAGTTCGGACTAAGGGGGATTTAAAAGTGGTGGCACCCGGGAACATGCAAATGAAGCCAGGGATATTTAAATCCTGGGCTTCATTTGCAACTCCACTTGCCCTCATTACCCTACCTAGCTCGAACTAACGAGCTAGTGTAGACGTACCCTATGTGTGCAATAAAAAGGTTTTTAACAAAACTAACAATGACATCCAGAATTATAATGTCTAATGCTAACCAGAGTACCAGCAGGGAGATAAAGCCTCATGTTTCAGATTTTAGCTCAATCGCTAAGTATCAGGGATTAGGAGGTTTTAATTAGATCAATTACTCCACATTTGCCCACAGTGAGGCATCTTGCATCTTTTTCTGAAACACATGGTGCTGGCTATAGAATATATAACTAGGTGGGCCATGGGTTTAACATACTATGACAATTCCTGTGTTCCTATTTCTTTCCTGTTCTTTCATAATTTTTAAATTGTTGAATAAACATATTTTTCTCTCCTTTCCATATTTCCCTCCTTAATGCTTCTCCCCCACCTCCTTCTCTCTTCACTTGGTTCATTCATTTTTTAATCTCTTTTCCTGTAATCATCAAATCATGACATTTATCTCCCTTACTGCTGAATATAATCTTTTGTACAGATTAAATGTTAAGTTACATGATTCCATATCTGACACTGGTCATGTCACAACCTCTCTGTGCCTCACTTTCTGTCCCTACTTGGTATGAACCTCAGACACACTTACCCAGGAACCTGTCCCTGCAATAAACCTTCTTGCGGACTCTGTCCATACATCTATACAAGCAGCACTGTCACAGGACCTAACCACATAAGCCAGAACTTCAGAGGCATATAGAACTACACATCCTCTAATGTGATTTAGGCCATCAAAAGCCAGCAATGCCCCTCTATCATGTATATTGGCCAGACTGGACAGTCTCTACCATAAAGGATAAATGGCTGTAAGCCAGATATGAAGAATGATAACACATAAACCTGTAGGGGAACATTTTAACCTGCCTGGACACTTATTAATGGATTTAAAAGTGGCCATTCTTCCACAAAGGAATTTCACAAGCCAACTACAGAGAGAGATTGTAGAATTGATTTTTATATGCAAATTTGACACTGTTTCTTTCCCTCAGGCTTAACAAAGATTAGTACTAACTGTATGGCCCATTATAAAACCAGGCTTCCTTACATTTAACATGTCATTGACATCAAAAGCAAAGTATGGGACATTTCTAGCCCTCTCAATTAGCCTCATTAGCACTTGCACTACTATTGACAGGTACACTTTTTTCTTTCCTCGTCCTTCTTTTTCTGTTATAATTCTGACAGTCCCCTTTTTTTCTCCACTCAAGCTCATCTGAAGAAGTGAGATTTGCCCATGAAAGCTCAAGATACTATATGATATATTAGTCTCTAAGGTGCCACTGGACTACTTGTTTTTAAAGTGACAGACTAACACAGATACCCTTCTGAGACAAAGAAAAACAACAAGTGAACACCTTAATTTGTAAGTGTGGACTTTAATCTATGGTGGGCAGTTTTCATTTGCTGACCTTGTAGAAACACCATTTGTAGTTGCAAAAGTATTTACACGTTTATTTAATGTATATTTTATTTAAAAGGATGTTAATACTTTTGATGATCCAAGAAAATACACAAGTGTTTTAAAATAAACAACCTGTTTAGCATAACTCAGTGGAAACAGATGTAAGACGTCTACTATGCTAATAAACTTGTGCAACATTTTCTTGATACACATTGTGTTAGTCATATTAACTGTAATAGTCTATTCTGAAAATTGTTTATTTCTAAATGAACTATTGCAAAAAAAGAAAGTATGTGTATGTGTGCAATGTAAGAACAAATGTTATTTGAAAACCCTAAACTTACAAACTGTTGGATGCATGCAGTGCTTCACACTCCAAATCTTGGCCATAGAAATGGAAACCATTAGTAAAACATTAGAACAAAGCTGGAAACTGCTGATTAGTAGTTTGCCACTGTCTTCAGTTTTAATGCAGTATTTGGCTCAGAAAGTTCTTTAAAAATCCCCAATACAAGCTAAAATATTTATAAAGCTGAATGCCTTTCACATAATGCCTATTGGGCAATAGTCTTTTAAACCTTCACAGACACTGTAAATCTTTCAGAAGAAGAATTGCCTATAAACAAACTCTCACGTAAAGAGCACTGCAATGTCAACTGGGCAGGAGTTGGTATTTTTAAATATCATTTTTAAAGTTAACTGCAAAACTAGAAATAGATCAGTGTTGATAACAATGAATAGCTGAACTTTTACTTACCAGGACCCACCAGTAGCATTTATGGGAATCATATTGACAGTGAGCCCAAGTATTTAACGCCATGGACTCCTGTAAACCTGTCACTGATACTATCCCTCTTGAGTTATGTCACAGTGAAAGCTGCTAACAACCACCACTCTTTGTACATCTCCCAATGTCTGCTCAGATCCTGGTAGGTTACATTATTGTGGGATTGTTAAAGACATGCTGCTTTCTTTTTCTCATTAAACAGCAGTCTTATTTTTGACAAGAGAATTACTATTTGCCCATCTTTCTTGGTCTAATTTTTAGACGAATCTTTTCTTATATACCAAGGAGCCTTTAAGTTATTTCCTAAAAAGAGTTAAATTTAGCAGAACAAAACTAAAAGGACCCACTTGTACACCATAAGGTCCATATCTCTGTGAAATGCAGAAGTCACATGTGTTATTTGGAACAATGCACCAGAATGCTGACTGATAGGTCTTAGCTGTATTTTCCTTTAATCAGATATCAGAATATTAATAATGATGTTGAATTATTTTGATTTTGTATAAATGTTTTATAACTTCTTCAAGGAGACATTTGTTATCCTTGTCTTGCATGTAAATAACTTGCCAAATAATCTCAATATTAAGATGGGGGCAAGAGGTCGAATGAAGATGTACGTAGTAGCAACTTTCGGTTACACTTTCCCACTAGTTACTTGTAATCTATAATATGTATCTATGCATATTCATAATGCACCATTCCCTACCAGGTATCAAGCGCAAGAATTGCTTTCCATGAGCAATTCTGTGCTGTCTGCTTCATTGGTACGATTATAAGTAATCTTTTTTCTGAGGAGCTGGTATAAGTGAGAAAGGGAGAGACTATGATGAGGAGGCAGCATTCACCTACTGGTCTCTTACTATATAATTTGAAGACAGACTTAAGAGAGGAGCCTTGTACAACCCAATATTGAGTCATGGAATGTCAGGCACTGGGTTTCATTGCTTCCTGGTGATTAGTGGGCGTGCTAAGGCAAGCTTCCTGCCTGTCCTGGCACTGCAAACTGCACTGTGCCCTAGCAGCCAACCTTCATTTTTTTTAATTGTATCCTTTGGTATATATGGTTGTGACTACTTTCTTCCACTATTTGATCTGAGGAAGTGGGTCTGGCCCACGAAAGCTCATCATCTAATAAACCATCTTGTTAGTCTTTAAAGTGCTACATTGTCCTGCATTTTGCTTCAACTACCCCAGACTAACACGGCTACATTTCTATCACTAGCAGCCAACAGCAGTCCTGGCTCCTAGATGAGGGCACAGGGCAGAAGAGCACATAAGGCTCCTGCCCTGAGCACTAACTTCACACTACCATTGGCTAGAACCTGCTACTGGCAACTTCTGGGTCGCAGCATGGTCTGCGGTGCCAGGAGAGGCTGGGAGCCTGCCTTCATACTCCCACTACACCACTGACTAGAAGCTGCTCAAGGTAAGTCCCTCCTGCCCCAACCCTGCCCCACCTACCAGAGCTGAAACTCTCATCCTCAGTTCCACCCCAGAGCCCACACTTTAGTCAAATTATGTTAGGTCGTGGGCAACAACAATTTTAATCAACAGGGTCATTAGAAAAAAGTTCGAAAACCACTGCTTTAGATGAAGCAAGACTTTGACAGACTCTGAATGGGCATAATGAATTACTACTAGATTATGTTCCAATGAAGGTTTTCTTTGCAGTGGCACAAGTAATCAATAAGCATATAAATGGAACAAGTCTGTCTTCAATTACTTGGGACAAGCATATGGCTCAATTCTTAATATCTAGGCTGAGTGAGATCTGAACAGTCTGTGGAGATCATATGCTCATGCCACAGGATGAAGCAAGTGACAGAGCACTACACGTCTCTTTTAGAAACCTTATGTGACTGACTCAGGAGCCCTTCAACTAAACAGAGGAGATGCAACTAGCCCTTCTCAGCCAGTGATTAGAGTAGAATCACTTGAGCCACAGGGACTTTGAGAATGTGTAGGGGAGGATCCATAGCTGTTTTTGAAGGCAATGGAAATTGGGGGTGTGGCGGGTTTATGGGTGCGAGCAGTGCTCCCCTTCCCCCCTCCAGAAGGTAGAAGGGGGGGGCTCCGCAAACCCACCGCCTTGGGTCTGTCCGGTGAGTCCCTAAGTAGGGTCTGTCTACGGTGGTAGTGATGGGTGCGACCGCCCCTCTGCCCTAGCCGGCAGAGGGGGTTCAGTGGACCCGCCACCGTGTCATCTCTAGCGGGGATGGAGGTTTGGCCCGACAGCGGGCCTCGGGGTCCTGTCCCCTTTCCTGCCCCTCCAAGGAGCAGTTAAGCGTCCGTAGGGCAGGGGTGCGACCACTGTCCTCACACTGCCCTCATCGCGGGGGAGGGGGTTTGATCACTTGGGGTACTTCGTGCAAGGGGGGGCGTGTGGAGAGTGGGGGACCCGGGCCCTCCCTCTCCTCCAGGTCCCAGCCCGGGGCCCTAAGTGGAGTGTGGTGTCAGCTAGTCACCCTCCATGGAAGACGGGGCGGTGGCCCTAAACTCGCCTGCCCACAGGCGCCACAAGGGCCCTGCCCTGGGCTCCTTCCACTCCCCACATCCCGGCCTTCTCAGCGGGACGCCCGCTGCGTCACTCACCCCGCCAGAGTCGCCGGGTCCATCCGACCACGATCCGGAGTCCGCCGGGGCTGTCTCTCTTCTTCGCCCGGGGGGCGGGAGGCTTGGTGCCCCTGGAAGCCAGCGTGGCTGCCGCTCCGCCTCCCCCTGGCCGGCGTCCTCCAGCCATTTTTCAGGGCGCCCAGGGAGTGACGTCAGGGGGGTTGGCCCCACGCCCCCGGACTTCTCCTCTGGGCTCTCCCCGGCGTGTGCCCGGGGTCCCGCCCCTAGTGCAAGTCGCCCGCCCCTGCTGGGGCGCTTCCCCGTGGTCCGGGTCAAGCCCCGCCCCCTCTGTTGTGGGCCCCTGCGGGCTTCCCCGCACTCCTGAGCCCGTCGGGCCTGCGCGGCTCCGCCGCTTCTGGCCACGGTGGCTTTTCCCCTGTCTGGGGGGGTAGCCTTCCCCCTGGGGCCAGTGCGGACCCTGCCGGGTCCGTCACAGGGGGTATTAACAAAACCCTCCCAGAGCATTCCCAAAAAATCTGTGTCATGAATGAAGGGCAGTTTAAAGGGAAAAAAGAATAGACATACCTCGAGTTACATTTGCCATTCACATTTGGGATGCTATA
Organism: Pelodiscus sinensis; assembly: GCF_049634645.1. Taxonomy (NCBI): domain Eukaryota; kingdom Metazoa; phylum Chordata; order Testudines; family Trionychidae; genus Pelodiscus; species Pelodiscus sinensis. The sequence continues at coordinate 58,687,383 of NC_134714.1, forward strand.
ACTACAAATGATTTACCAGGCTTTGATGAGAACAATGAGATTGTACAAATTTGTTCTCAATTAACAGACTATCTATGCTCTTATGCATAATTATTTTTCCTTACTACTTGACTGTTAATTTGCTTTCACATACAGTTCACTGGGGAAAGTACTTGATCTTCAGGCACCAAGCAAAATCCTAAATAAACAGCACCTTGTCTGCTACAGAGCATGTTCCCAAAGGGATTATTCAACAACCACCATATGAGGAGCTCAAGATTTTAGTTCACAGAGAAAGGGTTAGAAGCAAAGCAGCTCTTGATGAGAGGTCCTGGTTTCTGGATAGTGCCTTGGTTTGTAGAAACATGGTGACATTCAGAACACCCTATAAGAGACACTTGTTCTTTCAGGCACTTCAGTGACAGAATGAGAACATGAATAGGGAAGGACACAATGGAAGTCTTCACATAATGATGCCTCTGATAGCTGTCAGAAGGTTTATTAGACGTTCTATTTTGGTTTGTTTCATGAATTTGTAACTGATGGGAAGTATTTTCAATTTTATAATGGCTTGTAATTCTCATACATGCAATGCTGTGCTCGAGCATTTATTAAATCAAAATAAACGGAAAATAAAAGAATGCATTTTTTTCTTTAAGAGACAAAGCAGTTCAACATCTTACATCTATTATTGTTGTATTTACTACTTTAAATCCCTTGTGTTGAGACTGTTTCACAAGCAAAAATCAAACAAAAAAGGTTGCTAGTAAAACTAAATATTTTTCACGCCATAGCAACACATCTAAGACTCTGGTTAAGGTATTCACTCTAAAACTGTAGTTTGGATTTAGCAAACACTGTGACAGACATACCACAAGGAAAGAATAGCTCATATAAATTAATGTAACAACTAGGCAAAGCAAAACCTCTTCATTTTTCCAGTCAGGTCCCAGTAAGTATAGATCCTACTAACTTCATTAGGATTTCATACAGATGCTGTATGGGATTTGTGCTACCTATCTATAGAAAAACCTAAGAAATTATCAGAACCTCAGTCTTGTCTGAACAGTACAGGAAATTAGTATTATGGAACTGAACTGTATTGTCTGATTAATTTAGACCACACATCATAACCATGTATAATGAATCAGGTATAGGGGGCCAGAGTAAATCTTAAAAAGGTCTGTTTCTGAACTGTGACAGCGTATGTCGGGAAAAATTGATTCCAATTTATTTTTGTAGTGTGGGATCTCTGACCTTCTACATAACACAGGCCACTGAGTATCACCCAGTAATTCTTCCATCAAATCCATACCTTCCAGATGAGCTAAAATATATTTTTAGAGAGACATACAATCTTGATTTTAAAAGACCTCAAGTGATAAAATGTCAGACACATCCAATGGTAAATGATTCTAATGATTATCATCACTATTAAAAGTTTGCACCTTATTTCTAGTCTATATCTGTCTAACTTCAGCTTCTAGCCATGCTTAGCCCACAATACAATACACAGCCTCACTTAGGGTGCATCTACACTGCACCCTTATCTTGAAATAAGTTATGCAATTTGAGCTACTAATGTTGGAGTTAATTTCGAAATAGCTTCTTTTGAAATTTGCACAGTCTACACAGCACCAAATTTCAAAATAGAGTGCTATTCTGAAACATCCCTCAATCCTCATGGAACAAGGTTTACAGGGACGTCAGAATAGTGAGTCCATTATATTTCAAAATAATAGGCTAGCTCAAAAGACATGGAATAGTTATTTCAGGATACTTCTGATATCCCACAATAGTTCCACAGTGTAGATGTAGCTTTACTGTTTAGCAACTCCTCATTTATTGTACACTATCCAAACTCTAAAGATGTTGAGTCTCCTATATATTAAAATTCATTCAGCTATTTTATTGAAATGTGAAAATCTAATGGAATACTGAGAAATTGTCCATTTCTGGAAATTACCAGTCATTGTATGTTTGCATACATGCATACTACCACTAGAATGCTAATAGAGTTAATTTTATTGTACAACAAAACACAGTGCACACTCACCAACTTTGTTTTTCAACTCCTATCTTAAATCTGTCAAAACAAAACCATTATTTTCAGTATTATTATAGCAGGGTTGGTCCTAGGATATTTGGGAGAAGAAGTTGGTGAAGTAATATCTTTTATTGGACCAAGTTGTTTGGTGAAAGAGACAAGGTTTCAAGTTAAAATAGTTCTTAACTGGATTACTGAAAGGCACATCTATGACCTAATTTCCATCACCTCCTACTGAGGTGATGGAAATTAGGTCATATTTCAAATTGAAAGCTATTCCACTAAAGATCACAAACTTTTTTTAATCGGAAAATACTTACATTTTTTACTCTCGAAAACAAATTATTTCTTGCTCTAACTTTCCTCCAACATTGACTTGCAGATAAAGAATGGAAAAAATAAGAATCTGAAAATGTTTTTCAGTGATGCCTCCTTTACAGTGAAAATAACAGTTCCACTCACAATAACATCTAAATAAACACCACATACATATGTTTTTCTTCATCTCAGTCTATCCTGTATCTGCTTCTCAACACTTTAATTTTAACTTATTTTAATTAATAAGAAATTAGTTCTGACCCTGCCATGAAAAGAGCAACATAGGATATCTACTGATTCTGGATAAAAATGTTCAAAACCATCTAGATAAGTCAGGAGCCTGAGTTTTACTTCTAAATGTGACTTAAGCACTTTAATTTCAATTAGACTTAACCCCCTCTATTTTTGAGCTAGAAATGTGATTTCCTGCTCAGATATCTATACATGCTAGAGCTAGCACCTTTAAGAATTGTAGTCATTTTTATCACATAACAGTCATCTACTCATACTCATTTATTGACACATATTAACTAAATTATTCAGAAAGCTACTAAGGAGTATACAGAAAGAAAGAGAACATTCAAAATTGTCCAAGTTAGAACCAAAAATGAAGATTCATGACTCTTAGCCAATATTCCTTTTGTTAAATTAACCAATTCCTAATAAAAGTCATTGGCTCCTTATGTGCTTCTAGGTATAATACAAGGTGTGAATAGTAATTTTATGGTCTTGACCTTAGCTACCCAATTAAAATTTCTGGTGGCAGGGCATTGTCATTGGATGGACTTCACTGTGAAATTCGCATTCCCATTTGAACAAAAAAAGCTCAAGGCTGTTGGTCTTCATACCAGAAAGCACTGTACCAACCTGGTGTGTACTCAAACATTAGCCCAAGGCTTTTTCAGAGATTACTGAGAGACAGTCTCCTCAGATTTTGTTTAATATTGGCTAACTAATGTTCTATTGCTTTTAATGATGTATTTACATATACTCAGGCACAGTGGGCTAAGTTCATTTCTTTAAAAACAAAGACAAACAAAAAACAGTCCATGGCTGAGTATGAGATTTTGATGAAGACATGCTCTATTATATATGCCTACTGAGTCACTGAAGTACCGAAATAAAGTTACTCTGTAAAATGTTCTATGATATCTTGAGTAAGAAAATTAGTGCATTTTATTTCTATATACATTTGATAAGACAAGACAAAGCCAGTCCTCTGGACAAATATTTCCTTTTGTTTTGGCTCACTGACCATTACTTTTTTCAATCAAATACTTGAATCCTTGCCTTTAACGAAGCATTATAGTTACAATAATATACATTATGTAAAGATTTTTTTATCTAATGAATAGAATGTTGTATATAAATCAATATTAGAGCTCAGAAAACACACACACATATATTCAACAAATCTTTCTGGAAAATTAAATGTTAAGATTTTAAACTAAATCAATTAAATTCTTAATTTGTTAATGTTTTGCTGAAAATATTTTATAACTTAGATGATTTAATGTACTGTGTTTCTATTTTGTCACTGATGAGTGCAAATTGGTCTTGCAAAAATTAAAAAGAAATAAAGTAATGCATTTCATCATCATGATTCCCTGATTACTTGGACAAACTATAATGGGCTAGATGGGGGCGGGGGATGAATTTTGCTTTTAGTTCTGAATATGGTGATGTAGGTTAGGTGGACAAACATCACTTACGGAAGTGATTTCTATTATTCAGGTTCAGGCTGGTTGTAATTTATCAGGTTGCAATTTGTGAGATTTAAGTAATTGACATTTTAATGCACAGAAAATCTTATATCAAGATTGAACTGCATCCATAATGCGTTATGCATGGGTAATTTTTTTGGAGAAATTTCACCACTTTTCCTCAAGCATGCTGCAGCCCCAAAATTGCATAGGAGCAATTAACATGCTGTTAACTGTGAGAGCATTAAGACCCTGGCTTTGAGGAAGAAGGAAATTCCATGGAGGAACAAGCCCAGGGAGCCAAAGAAACTAAAGCCAGCTGAAAGAGACACAAGAGCAGCCTCAGAATATTTATATAACAGAAACTGGCAGGGCAGACATGGATAATGTCAGAGTGTTTTCACAGAATCACAGAAATCTTGAGAGGTCAACTAATCCAGCCCCCTGATATGAGGGTGGACCAACTAAATCTAGACCATCTCTGACAGGTGTCTGTCTAATCTGTTCTTAAAAACCTTCAATGACAGGGATTCAGCAACCTCTGTTGAAACCTATTCTAATTCTTAAAGAATCTTTAACTTTCTATCATTATGACTGCATATTTCCATTCTTACCACTGTGCTGACTGGCTATTAACTTCAATCTCCTCTTATTCTGTCTCTGACAGTCTCTTTACTCTGTCTCATTCCACCTACCCTCTGAGCTACCTTTCTCCCTTGTTATCCTCAGCCACACCTTTCAAAGTCCACTCATTCTTCCATTGTTTTCCATTTACCTAACCAATTCCCACCTAACACAACCCTATCCCCAAAGCATATTTTTAAATTATGGCACTATCATTGTGTTTGTCTGCCCTCACATTGTCCACTCTCCTTACAGGTGACCCAATGCTGAGGGCAAAGGAGAGTAAAGGATTTACTGGTATCAGGCTGCACATTTTAGCCAGCCTGACACCAGTTCAGTGTACCCGAACTCACTTATGTCTTAATTCGTATCTAAATGGTGTATGTAACAGATCATTAAAGAATAACACGCTGATCATTTATATTCTTGCATGGTGTTTATATAATAAACACCCAAAAGGCTGTAAAAATGGGAAAGCAATATGGGACTGAAATATGTAGACAAATTTGTGAAGACAGTAAACAGTTGTTTCAGATTAAGGAAAGGCCAATGCCTCTATTCACATGCAGACACAGACAAGGAACTATTCATTAGCACATCAGAGACTGTAGGGACAGATCCATTTTGCATCATAGGAAGCACCAGAATGGAAGGAAATAGTATGGATCTTTCTTCATCAGACTCCGTGACACCTTTCTTCACAGGAGTGGCGCTGAACTTTAAGATACATTTCAAAATTTCAAGTGACTATACAAGAGAGAGGGCAACTAATCCCAAGTTAACTTTTATCTAATCTAAGACGACAAAGCAACCAAGTACTGTGGACTTTGGGGGAGATCTTGATCAGGGGGGGAAGGTTGGCCTTTTTGCTGAAAGAAGGCTGCTAGGTGCTAAGACTCTTATCTTGAACCAGGACTATTTTGTTAAGTCTTAGTCATTAGAAAGATTCTTCTTCCCTGCCCATTTTTACTTGTTTCTAACCATTTAGGACTTTATTCCTTACACTTGAACTCACTTAAAATCTCTTTTTCATTAACTAACCTTGTTTTATGTTTCTTCTAAATAAACCCAGAACTGTTTGACTTGAAGTGATTATTAACTCCACTTAAAGCAACAAGATGCTGTGTTCTTGTCTCCTTAAAGGGGCAACAGGCATTATTACTTCTCTCAGCGGTCCAGGAAAGGGCTGGACATTTCAGAGCAGACAGTTTTGGGCAGTTTAGGAACTAGTTAGTAATCAACACTTGTAGTTAGTAATCAAGGCAAGTGAAGACCAGAGTGTAACTGAACTAGAGCTGGCTTGGAACATCCAGACAGGAAGCTACAGCAGCAGAACATTTTACGGCACTTGTTACAGAACAAGTCCTTAGACCTTACCCTGGTCTAAATTAAATCCCAAAGTGTTTCAGCATGTCATACCTCTCTGCCCTATCCGTTGCCTGTCTTGCAAATTTGAATTTGTAGTTAAGTCTCTCATTTCAGCAGTGTAGCCATATGTCAGGATGCAGTGGTCACAGGAATCCTTTCACTCTAGCAGTTCCTTTATCTGTCTGGGTTCCACTACTTCCTGCTGTTTCCATGGCCCAGACCTCCGGCCAGGACACCTCTTAATCTGTTCCCCTTCTGGGACTGACAGAAAAGCCCAGTGGTCCACCCTTTCCCCTGGGATCCTGTCCAAGGACCCTGTTTAAGGACTCTTCCCTCAACATGTCCACGGTTTCACTGGGCTCCTCTTAACTTCACTCTGCTTGTCAGTGTCTCCTCCACATCTACGGCTCTGCTAGACCCTCCTTGGCTTTGCGGATTCTGACAGATTCTCTTTACCCAACTATGAAACCGTTTCCCTGAAGTCACTTCCAGCCCTTCTTTGAAGCAGCTAGGTTGTATTGTGAGCAATATCTTTGTCCAGAGCTGAGAACAATCTTCACTGGCCCAGAAGAGAGGGGCTCCAGTTCCTCAGACTGTGGAGCCTTGGGCAGAAAGTGAAGGGCTAGGGGCTAGCCTCTCCCAGCCAGCTCTTTAGCACCACCTGGCACATGACAATGAGGGCTCCAGCAATGATTTAAAGAGCCCTGAGCTCCATCTGCCACTACAGCTGGGAGGTCTGGGCTCTTCTCATAGAATCACAGAATCAAAGAACTGGAAGAGACCTCAGGAGGTCACCAAGTCCAGCCCCCTGCCCAAGGCAGGACCAATCCAACTAAATCAACCCAGCCAGGGCTTTGTCAAACCGAAACTTAAAAAACTTTAGGGATGGAGATTCCACCACCTCCCTAGGTAACCCATCCCAGTGCTTCACCACCCTCCTAGTGAAATAGTTTTTGCTGATATCGAACCTAGACCTCTCCCACTGTAACTTGAGACCTTGCTCTTTGTTCTGCCATCTGTCACTACTGTGAACAGCCTTTCTCCATCCTCTTTGGAACCTCCCTTCAGGAAGTGGAAGGCTGCTATCAAATTCCCCCTCACTCTTCTCTTCTGAAGACTAAACAAACACAAGTCCTTCAGTCTCTCTTCATAGGTCATGCGCTCCAGCCCCCAAGTCATTTTCATCACCCTCCGCTGGACCCTCTCTAAAGTATCCACATCCTTTCTATAGTGGGGGCCCAGAACTGGACACAATATTCCAGATGTGGCCTCACCAGTGCCGAATAAAGGGGAATAATCACTTCTCTGGATCTGCTGGCAATGCTCCTCCTAATGCACCCTAATATGCCATTAGCCTTCTTGGCTACAAGGGCACACTGTTGACTCATATCCAGCTTCTCATCCACTGTAATCCCCAGGTCCTTTTCTGCAGAACTGCTACTTAGCCATTCGGACCCCAGTCTGTAACAATGCGTGGGATTCTTCCGTCCCAAGTGCAGGGCTCTACACTTGTCCCTGTTGAACCTGATCAGATTTCTTTTGGCCCAATCCTCTACTCTGTCCAGGTCACTCTGTCCTCCAGCGTATCTATCTCTCCCCCTAGCTTAGTGTCATCTGCAAACTTGCTGAGGGTGCAATCCATTCCCTCATCCAGGTCATTAATAAAGATGCTGAACAAAACCAGTCCAAGAACAGATCCTTGGAGCATTCTGCTAGAAACCGACCGCCAACCTGACATCGAGCCGTTGATCACTATCCATTGGGCTTGAGAGTCTAGCCAGATTTCTATCCATCTTACAGTTCATTTATCCAATTCATACTCCTTAACTTGCTGGCAAGAATATTGTGGGAGATCATATCAAAAGCATTGCTAAAGTCAAGATATATCACAACCACTAACTTTCCCATATCCATAGAGCCAGTTACTCATCACAGAAGCTAATCAGATTGGTCAGGCACAACTTGCCCTTTGTGAATCCATGTTGACTATTCCCGATCACTTTCCCCTCTTCTAAGTGCCTCAAAATGGATTCCTTGAGGATCCCCTCCATAATTTTTCCAGGGACTGAGGTAAGGCTGACGGGTCTGTAGTTCCCTGATTGTCCTCCTTCCCTTTTTTAAAGATGGGCACTACATTTGCCTTTTTCCAATCATCTGGGATCTCTCCAAAACTCCACGAGTTTTCAAAGATAATGGCCAAAGGCTCCGCAATGATATTTGCTAACTTCCTCAGTACCCTCGGATGCATTAAATCTGGGCCCATGGATTTGTGTATGTTTAGCTTTTCTAAATCGTTCCTAACTTGTTCTTTCCCCACCAAGGGCTGTCCACATCCTTCCCATACTGCATTGCCTAGTGCACTTGTCTGGGAGCTGACCTTATCTGTGAAGACAGAGGCAAAGAAAGCATTGAGTACTTCAGCTTTTCCCACATCATCAGTCACTAGGTTACCTCCCTCATCCAGTAAGGGCCTCACACCCTCTCAGATCACTTTCTTATTGCTAACATGCCTGTAGAAACCTCTCTTAATACCCTTCACATCCCTTGCCAGCTGCAATTCCAATTGTGCTTTTGCTTTCCTGATAAATCCCCTGCATTCTCAAGCAATATATTTATACTCCTCCCTAGTCATCTGTCCAAGTTTCCACTTCTTGTAAGCTTCCTTTTTGTATTTAAGCTCACCAAGGATGCCCCTGGTAATCCAATCTGGTCGCCTACCATATTTGCTTTTCTTGTTGTGCATTGGGATGGTCTCTTCCTGTGCCTTTAATAAGGCTTCTTTAAAATACTGCCAGCTCTCCTGGACTCCTTTCCCCTTCATGTAAGCATCCCAGAGAATCCTGCCCATCCAGGGGTGGCCCATGGCTATAGGCCAACTCGGCCGTTGCCTAGGGCGCTGCCTTCAACAGCACCCGATGATGTTGTAACGGGGCGCCTGATGATGATGTCACCCCATTGACGGCCCATTGATGGCCGTGCAGGTGGGGGCGCTGATTGTGTGTTCTGCCTAGGGTGCCAGCTGCCACAGCCTGCCTCGGGCCACTCCTGTGCCCATCAGTTCTCTGAGGGAGTCAAAGTCTGCTCTTCTGAAGTCCGGGGTGTGTATTTTGCTACTCTCCTTTCTTCCTTTGTTCAGGATCTGAAATCTACCATCTCATGATCACTGCTTCCCAGGTTGTCACCCACCTCTACTTCCCCTACTAATTCCTCCCTGTTTGTGAGCAGCAGGTCAAGCTGCGCATGGCCCCTGGTTGGTTCCTTCAGCACTTATACCAAGAAGTTATCCCCAACATTCTCCAAAAACTTCCTGGATTGTCTGTGTGCTACTGTATAGGTTTTCCAACAGATGTCAGGGTGATTAAAGTTGCCCATCAGAACCAGGGCTCGCGATCTGGAAGCTTGTCTCCTTGTCCAAAGAAAGCTTCGTCTACCTCATCCACCTGATCTGGTGGTTTATAGCAGACACCAACCACAACATCACCCCTGTTGCTTCCACCTCTAAATTTAACCCATAGATTCTGAACAGTTTTTTCTCCCTCTAAGTACTGGAGCTCCGAGCAATCATACTTCTCTGTTACAAACAATGCAACTCCTCCTCCTTTTCTCCCCCACCTGTTCTTCCTGAACAGTTTATACCCTTCTATGACAGTGTTCCAGTCATGCGAGTCATCCCAGCAAATCTGTTATTCAATCAAATCATTGTTCTTCGACTGGGCCAGGGCTTCTAATTCTTCCTGTTTGTTTCCCAGGCTTCTCGCATTGGTGTACAAACACCTTAGATAACCAGTTGATCGCCCTGCCTTCTCCATCCAAATCAGGAATCCTCCTTTGTAGTTCGTTCCTCCTTGTGATTCTTCCCAGTGTCCGACTTCCTCACTTACCTCAGGGCTTTGGTCACCGTCCCCCACGAACCTAGTTTAAAGCCCTCCTCACTAGGTTTGCAAACCTGCCCACAAAGATGCTCTTTCCTCTCTTGGTTAGGTGGATCCCATCTCTTCCTAACAATCCTTGTGCCTGGAACAGAGTCCAATGGTCGAAGAAACGAAAGCCCTCTCTCTGACACCACCTGTGCAACCACACATTTACTTCCTCAATTCGACGATCCCTATCTGGACCTTTTCCGTCAACCGGAAGGATGGACGAGAATACCACTTGCACTTCAAATACCTTGATCCTTCTTTCTAGTGCTACATAATCTGCTGTGACCTACTCAAAGTCATTCTTGGCCATATCGTTAGTTCCTACATGGAGAAGCAGGAAGGAGAAGCAATCTGATGGTTTAATCACTTTCAGAAGTCTCTCGGTCACATCCTGAATGCGAGCTCCCGGTAAGCAGCACACTTCTCAAGATTGCACGTCTGGATGGCAGATGGATGACACAGTCCCTTTTAGGAGGGAGTCCTCAACTACCACCACCTGTCTTTTTTTGGGGGTGGTGGTCGTGGAACCCCCATCCCTAGGACTATGCATCCCACGACTTCCGGTCGATGCTGTTCCCTTCTGATTTCTTCCCTGAGAGGTCCCTGCCAAAGCATTCTCCACCACAGTGTCTGTGGAGAGAACCTGAAAGCAGTTACTTACCTCTACAGGAATGGGGGATACCTGAGTTGGCCTTCTTCTCCTTCTAGAGGTTACATGCTGCCAGTTTTCTTCCATGTCCTGTACTGCCGTGACTGCCTCTTCAGCCTGATGTGCCTGCAGGATTAAATGCTGCCTTCTATTGAGGAAGTCTTCATCCTCTCTGATTGAACATAGAGTCAATACTTGGGCCTCCAGTCCTCTATTTTTTCTTCCAAAATGGTGATTAACTTGCACTTAGTGCAGATGAAATCCCTTCTTTCTTCTGGAAGGAAGACAAACATGGCACATGCTGTGCAGGTAAAAACAGCAGAGCTATCACCATCCATATCTGCCTTCCTTCTGAGAGATTACTCAGTTATTAAATGCTTCCTTGAAGGGCAGGAGTGTAGTGAAAAGATGTTAAAGAATGGCAAGTGTATCTCACCCCCTTCGCACTCCCCTTCCTAACTCCCTCTCCAAACTCCCTGTTAACAGCCCCTGGTTGCTGACTCGCTCCTTTATAAAGCCCTGGAGTGCCTGGTAGGTCCTTCCCCTGATTAAGGCTCAACCAATGAGCAGAGGCTTCTAGATTTCAAACCCTGATTAGAAGCTCAGAGCATCCACCTGCGAGCCACAGCACACACTCCATGGGGGGAGAGAGGAGGAAGGGGAAAAAACAAACAAACACAAGCTCAGTGCACAGCAAGAAAACCCTAAACACAAACACACACTACAGACAGCCACTTCCCTGCTGGACCCTGGGGCAACTGCTTCCTTTGTCAGTAGCCCTTCCTCTGTCTGTTGCCTTAAGCCAGTCACAGAATCTCCCTCCTCCAAAAGGAGTCTCTGCTCAGCCTTCTTTCTGGGGATGGGTTTGTATTTCATAGTTTCTCTGCCTCTAGCATTAGAATGGATAGTAACTCTCGCTCCAGAAAGGAGTTTCCCTTTTAGCCCTTCTCAATGGAACTGTGGTAATGGGTTAGGCCAAGTGGAAGGCTTTAGCCAACTTTATTTTCAGCTTGACACCCTTTCCCAAATAGTACTCAAGCTTGGAGGCAGCATCTTCTTTGACATGTGCCTTGCTAGAAGGGAAAAGGCAGTACTTTATATAGCTTGTTTCCTTTTCCTATCTCATTCACAACTGCCTGGGTGAGAAGGGAGACTCGCTTCGCTCACTTTGCAAGGCCCTTAAAGAAACAATGACTGCCTGTCTCCCAAACCTTACTTATTCCCAAGATTGCCTCCTCTTCACCAAAACTTCTTATTTCCTAGGTTACCATGTGACGAGGGGTGGGGTGGGGGGCTAATCAAGAAGCACTACTACCCTTAAGGGTATACTATCTTGTCAGAGCTTTTTTCGATTTGCCCCATGTCTAACAAAATGGAGCCCTTTTTTCAGTCAATTCCTTGGTGTGACTCTAGTGAACATAATAAAAATAATTAACACATTTATAAGTAGGTGCTCATGGGATTGATATTGAAGGTGAATCATACATACATCACACAAATGAGCAATTTATCATATGGATACTACTACTTACCCAGAACATACTTTTGCACACAATAAACAAATATATAAATATATATACATTAATTTTGAATCAAGGCTCCAATAATTCTGTAACTCTGCTTCTGCATTATTTGAGGGGAAACATATTGCCACTTACTCATCTGTGTACTAGCTTGTTCTTGGAAGGTAAATAATTTAATTATTTCAGTTGTACTCATTATTTGCAATCATTGACATGGGGGCCAGCATCTTTGCATCTAATTATATATGCACATGGTAAAAGGTGGAATTTACACAATTTGTCTTATGAGCATGGAACTTGTGGCCTCTCAATGGAATGTATGCTTTTGACTCACACAGTCACTTTTATAAATCCTACCCATATTCAATAAGAATGGGATGTCAAAAGTGCTCAATTTTGACTTAACTCTTCTCCCATTGTAGACCACTCAACAAAGATTCCTCCCACTCGGTGTCTAACTGAAGTAAAAAAAAAAGTGTTGGATTCATAAAGAATAGGATGGTGAATAATAATAATAAATTAGAATACCATTAGAATGCCTTTACGTAAATGAATGGTACTGCTTCATCTGGTGTACTGAGTGCATTATTGGTCACCTCATCCAAAATACAATATTGCAGAACAAGAAGGGACCAAGAGTGCAGAAAGCAACTCATATAAAAAGAAATTGAAAATATTGGGATTGTTTACTTACACAGGAAATGAACGAGAGGGAATATGATAAGGGTATGTAAAATACATAATATAGAAAAATGAATCTGTTACATCAGCTTTCAACTTATACCTTATATCTTATACATTCATGCATAACCACTGAGCAGCAACCAAACAGCATACTGCATAATGATAAGAAAGGAATATTTCAGGACAGGAGGGAAGGGAAGGGAAATTTTTTTGCCACAGACCAAGTGAAAGGTGTAATGTGATTTTTAAAAACACACCCAGAGAAAAGAACAGAGTTAATTTAAAAATCCCATATTATAAAATTAATTTCTTTACATGTTACTAGAAATATTTCAAATTATTGAAAATAAAAGAACTATATAAACCTCAGTTGAAAACCTTGCATCACAAAAGTCAATAGGAATCAGAATTTCATTGATTTATGTTGCACTAGGTATACTATGTACTTTCTGTATTTCTCTCAGCTTAGAAAATGATATTTGGCTAAATCTATTTAACTTCTGTATATGATCATTTTAACTTTCAAGTTCTCTGGGCTGCAAAGCCTGTGTAGCATGTGTATTAGAAATTGTTTTGACTCAAAGTTTATTTAAAAAAATTAATTGAAACAGCTATATTTGTTTTTGCAAAAGCTTGGGTTTTTTAAAAATTATTTTGAGCCAATTTTTAGTTGAAATTTTAAAGTTTATCCCTTTAAAGATTTCTATGCATTAAATGGCATGGAACTCAATCTGTTTGCCTCAAAAGGATGAAAGGCTGCATGGCCCCTGTCTGGATTTGAACTTTTGGTTCCATGGAGTCTTGGTATTTCAAACCCAAGGCTTAGACCACTAAGACAATTCCTCTCTGATATTACAGCTCAATCCTTCCTATTTTAACACCTATGATATAAAGATAATTGAATGCCTTCACTAAGTGACCAACAAATAATTTGTATAATATTTTATTTTTATTAAGGAAACAAGCATTTACCTTAAATTGTTATTTCAGATAAACTGGTTGATATGTAAATTTACTGTGGCTTTTTGTCATAATTTTTGTGCTATTGCATTATCTAAAAAAATAGGTTTGTGAAAAATAACACTAACACTGCACAGAGCAGTATTTTGTTCCATTGTAACACATGAGAAAACCCCCTGTTTATTACCCTTGTCTCATCACACTTCCACGGAAGTCTGCTTTGACTGGACACGCAAGCTATCTTTGCCAACCAAACCATAAAATAAATCTAATGTACCCTATAATACAGGCAACTGTAGTTAATATTGTTCAAATTATTTACATCTGAAGGGCCGCGCCTGTCTGGATGGCTGGGACTGACGCTTCTTTGGACTTGGTTTCTGCTAATCACATCTGTTTCAGCTTTAGACTTTCACTGGTATTCTGGCAGCAGCCACAACTTTTTAACAGCTACAATAAACTACAGAGACTCATCAAATCTTTTGTTGTATGTGTTAAAATTATATCCTCTTCAATTAAAACATTTGATGCGAACTAAACTACGGTGTTATCTAACAAAATAAATTTGAAAGGAAATGTTTTTTAAAAAGGAATATTTACACACAATGCTCTCAGTATTATGTACAAAGTTTCTACTACTACTATTTTTTAATTTAAAGAGAAATTCATTACGGAAATGTATTAGTGTTCCTCCAAAAATTTCTGGTTGCCTTTCAAGTGTTAAATACACTAACACATTGAAGATTACATGAATGATTTTTGTTTGAAAACTTTTTCTGTATATCACAGTGTCATTTTATCCATTGTTTGACTTTGTCACGTTTCAAATGTTTGTATATAGTAACATAACAAAGGCAAACTTAGCACTATATTGATACATTTTTCCTATAAAAGCATTGCTGTCTCCTTTCCTTTCACCCATCATCTGAGAGGGGATCATATAAAAACTTTTACCTTTCTTTATGATAGTCTGACAAAATATACCTCTTGAAGCCAACAAGTGAAAGATCACAACAAAAAGTATAAATCTAATAAAGATAGGGTAGCCTGACCCATCATGTTTTTCACTACACCCCCACTTTTCTTTATTTTTTTTTGCAATTTACCACTAAAATCATGTGAATGTCAAAGCCTTACAGCACAGGCTATAACAGTGAAATGCACTGTATCAGAACTACATGCTGGAGAAGTAGAACATCAAACACAGATCACATTTCTGCACAAACTAGCACAGAGAGGGCAGGCCAAGGGTTTTACAGGGCCAAGAGATGAGAGGAGATAGAGCACTCATCTATGCCCGGGTTGAATAAACAACAACTGATACCTTCCTACCGCTGTTGACCTTTGAAACCCTCCTGAAGGTGGCTATAACCTAATTCAGTCATTTCTAACTGAAAGAATAAATTATTTGTAATGGTTTTTGTTGCTTTACGCTCATCTTGCTCAATGTTGATGCTAAAATTAATGTTTTGTTTGAAACCTCCCACCCGAGACATTAATATATTGTTTAAATTTAAGCAGAATATTTTATGCAGAATTCATTTATTTAATTCTTTAATATACGTAGCTTCCTTAATAGTTATTTTCCCAAACAAAAGTGTGAAGCTAAATATATTCAGTTGTTATTTTCTGTGTTGAAGTCTTACAAAGCAAGAGGTAAACATGAAACTGACTAGAATACTTAGAGAGCACCCCATTCCTATTTTATTTTCCTGTGCTTTGATTGATAGGTGACTTGCCTTTCTGAGTCCCTTTTTACAATAAACATTTTAAAATGTTTATTTTATGTCCCAGGGTTAAAAATACTTTGAGCTGAAGCTCTCCATTTTTTCCCTTTGCTGTTTCTTGGCAAGCAGTGCTTTATTTTTACATTAACAATGTTCAAATTCTTTTTGTAGCTGTTAAATTATTATACAAGGACCGAGGCAAACAGTATTTATGTTATTGGACCAAAAGACATCTCCAGTTAAACACAGAATCCTGTAGAAGCAAGAGGAAAATTCCTACATAATTAAAGCAAATTTCCAAGAGATCTCTTTTGGGACCCTTGAATTTAAAAAGGATTATAGAAAATTACTTTTTGCTGGTTTTGCTTTCATTTTTAAAAAGTCACAATGTAGATTTATTTTTATTTTATGTTTGTAATTTATGCCAGGGAATAAATACCTAGTGTGAACAACATTATAACTCTAATTAATAATAAACAAAGCTCATAAAGTTCCCTTTTAAAAATGGCATTCAGTTGTTAGCATAACAATGTAAAAGTTCCTAGTTACCTCCTAGATCTCTTTTCAGTTTCCTTAAGTCTTTTATTAGGTCTTCAAACTTAACTTGGGAGGCCTGGAAGAAATCTTGTGGTTCTGGTAGAGGGAAAATACTCTTGTCTGTCCCTGCATCCTAAAATAAACAAACAAATAAGTACATAAAAAAGTAGACAACTATGAAAATTTCATATCAAAATAAGTTATTTTTCTTGACATTTTAACTATAAATTGGTGTTACAAAAGTTGCAGATATATTAAATTGAAAATAGCTGTTCACTGGAACATGTGTTTTAAGTGAAATCCTGACCTTACTGAATGAAGTCAGTGGGTGTTTTGCTGTTAACTTTAATGGGACCAGTATTTCACCTTTCATTTCCATCATTATACTAGAAGAATAATAATAATGCAATCCTATTCTAAAATATTATAGTACAATCAAACTCTAATGGAGAATACCAACCTAATCTAGCAGATAATACTAAACCATCAATTTCAGTTCATCTTATACCAATAAAGGTTCTGATAAGGGATTAAATATTTCTTAACAATATGACAATATGAATATGTGTTTCACTGGAACAAGCAAACTTATGACAACTATTTTCAGGCATAATCTTACCCCAATTTATTAAAAGGACTCATACAGTATGATCCTAAATTTCCATCAATATTTATGCACTAGCTAGAATATAGTATTCTGAACAAATAAAAACACATAGTTTATGTGTAGAAAGAATTCACTTGGGTTACCATTTACAGAAGCAACCTTAAGAATGCACTTTGTCTCTGGAATGACAATGAAAAAAAATCAAAACCAAAAAACTCTAAAAAGCTACTTTTCAAAGGAAATCCTAATGATACAAAGGTGTTGTGTAAGAGTTACTTCAATGACAAAGCATTTTACAAGCATATGCTATTGAGTTTAAAATGCTTTCTGCTTCTCAAACCTCAGTCTTTAATGAAGAACAACTCCATGGATGGCAGAGATTATTCTATTGAGAACATTTAGGAAAAGTTCAATATTATATGATTATAAAGACACAAAAACAAACCCAGAAAAGATGGACAAAATTTACACATTTATATTTTTCTTCCAACAAAGATCAGCGGGAGTATTTTTCAAGAATTCCCACAGAAGCGTTAAAATTACAGTATGGCACATACACGTGTGCAACAAAAAGACTAATATCTTTTGTGCCTGTGCTAGTCAGCATTTTGACCATATGAAAAGGGTGTAGTGGTACACATGTGAACAAGAAAAAGACATACAACATAGTGTTCAACATTAGGGGAAAACCACTGGCCCTTCACTCCCTCATTTCTAGAAATGCTTTTCTAGTGCACTCACTCATCCACACTGACCCAACCATGTTATCTCTTTTTCCCCATGAGACTCCAAGTCTCCATAATTGGTCCTACAAGCTCCCTACGTTTGAAGCACCAAATGTTAAAATACCTTTAATTGCAAAGATGCTCCTCCTTCCAAAAACAAGTTTATGAAACTGCTGCTTACATTCCCACACAAGTACATTTAAAACAAAAAATATTTATTTATATTCAATCAGAAATGGGTCTAAGAAGCAAAACTCAGATGAGGATTTCAGATCTTCCAAAACTCTTTTATAATTTGAAATGGAAATTTGAGTTCAAAGATGGGAGCCACTGCCAAATTTAAACCTCAGTTCCCATTCACTATCTAACTCCAACATTTGATGTAGCACAACATTAATATTTAAATGCAGAAAGACCCAATAATAAATGGAGCAGTTTCTCAGCTTACAGCTCCCAAGCCTCTTCAGCCATCCCAAAGTTAATTACCTAGATTTTTCCATGGTCACACTACGCTTATAGGCACCCACTTGGCTTTCTTGCCTCCCCCTCTCTGTTTTTGCGTCTCTTCTTTGTATATTTGTCATCTGTTTCCAAACACATATCCCAACCCAAAACAATATTCAGCCAAACGCTCCTGTCCTAAGTGGGAGTTACGCTTATAATTTGTCTAATTGAAGGGCAAGTCCATACCTATCAATCTCAATGTGGTTTTAACTCAACCCATAACAAGGATTCATCCAGCTCATAACAATACATTAAAAACCTTATCACCATAGGAGTTATAAATATGTAAGCTAGCCAAAGCAGCAGAACTCTTCCCCCCACCAAGAAAAAGACATCATTTAATCATTTATCAGCTGTACTATTTCATCTTGAATCAACATCCTCCAGCTGTCCTCTCATCAACAGGAGTTCTGCCTAATGATGTTTCAGCCTTCTATCAATGTCTTTACAGAAGAGTTCTGCAGCTATTGGCTTCCCACTTCAATAGTGTGAATAATGTACAATTTTTATTTTTGTTTTAATTGCATATTTTTGAAAAAATATAAAATTGATGGAAGTCAGAGCAGTGTTCAGCTCGCAAGCAGACACAGCCAAGTTCCAATGAACAGCCAGGCTATTCATGTTATATGATAGCAATAGTCCTTACATGAGGCATAGCCATTTCCAATAACAAACACTGGTAGCAAACATGCAGAAACAAGGCTACCATTAAAATTCTGTAGCTTTATGGAAAAAAGCCCATGCTGTGAGCTGTCTATATAACCGCATATCAAGTAAGGCTTGATTGTTCATGCTATCCATGTTTTGGGAAACTGTACAACTGCACGTATTGTTTGGTGAACATGCCAATATAAAGTATAACATTGAATACAGACAATGTTTAGCCTTGCTTTTAGTATTCAATTAAAAAATATTTTTCCTTACTGGAACTATTGTAACCAGATGAGAAAAATTAGGAATAAATTCAAGTTTTTCTCTAATCTCTTTGTCAGCATAATCTCTAAGTAATATACTTTCTGATATAGTAGTTAATACAGCAAATGAATCATTTACCTTGTCGAAGTGCCGTAGGTAATATATGACAACATAATCCACAAGATTAATACCGTTATCCTAGGAAGAAATTAAATATATTTAATGATGTAAAAAATAATGATAAAAGTAGTTTTAAATAAGAGAAGAACATCACCAAAATAGTTTAAAAGGAACATAACCCCATTTTAATAATTTATATGGCCTTGTGGAGTAGGATCCACAATGTATTATCTCAGAGGTATTGAACATACAAATCTAAACTAGTATAATAATCAGGAACTTGATTTTTCCACCACAGCACACCAATAATTTTTACCAACTAGAGTTACTGGTAGCCTGCAGAATGAAAAAATTCTAAGGGTTACAATTTTCTAATAATTCAAGTAATTATATTACCTGATATTAAGGTAATGTGATTATGATATTATTACCTATTATTATGTAATTGTCTGAAAAAGTAATACATTCTGATTTTAAAATTCATAGTTTTAAGGCTACATGGTATCATTTTCGTATTAATTTAACCCCCTGTAAAACACAAGCCATGACGTATATAAGCTTTTCATATATGTATAACAAATATAAAACTATGCACATGCTCAGTACATTTCATATATAATGTATACTGTTTCATACAGATATACTTGTACCATGTTAACAATTTTCACTCTACAAAGCCACTACTTTCTCAGCCCTGTATCATCTATATTATTGTTCATGACAGTGTTTTATTTGTATATGTTACTGAATCTATTTACCCCATTTCAGCTATAAAAATTGGATAAATAGTCCTTCAGATATGGAATCATAAGTTACAAGAAATAATTAAACAGCACAAAAGAAGGATAATGTAGTGTGTTATACATTGTAGTGGAATATCTTTGATTTGTTTCACTTTTATATAGCATATTGAGAACTATCAGGATAAAAGGTTGGGATATGCACCGTTTATAAATTCCTGCACAGAGCTGTCCTGTATGTGTGTGTGCGCGTGCTCAAACGCACAGCACATTACATTTTATTAATAACATGGAGCAGCAGCAAAATCCTGAACAAAACAAGATAGTGCTCTTTATATAGGCAAAGCTATAATCTATCTATCTATCTATCTATCTATCTATCTATCTATCTATCTATCTATCTATCTATCTATCTCCATATTCCTTGTGAAGTAGAACACTAGTTCTACTTCATTCTAACTACATTCTTATACCACACTGTGACAGAATGTACCGTATCTTCTGGTGTATAAGGCGACTGGGCGTATAAGACGACCCCCTAATTTTCCAGTTAAAACATAGTTTTTCACCTATACTCGCCGTATAAGACTACCCCCCCTTAAGAGGCCAACCGGCAGCACCCCAGCTGCTCTGTCCCAGGATCCACAACAGAAGCCTGGTCTGCTGGGGAGGGGGGCACACTAGCTGCACCCCCCCCCCCAGCAGACCAGGGACACGGGGAGCAAAGCTGCAGTGGCAGCGGGGTGCTGCGCCTCTGAGGCTTTGCTCTGGCAAAGCCTCAGAGGCGCGGGACCCTGCCGCTGCTGCGGCTTTGCTCCCGGTGCTCCTGGTCTGCTGGGGACCGTCTCCAGCAGACCAGGGACACCGGGAGCAAAGCCGCAGCCGCGGCGGGGTCCCGCGCCTCTGAGGCTTTGCCAGATCAAAGCCTCAGAGGCGCGGGACCCCTCCTCCTCCCCGGTTTTGCTCCCGGTGTCCCTGGTCTGCTGGAGACGGTCCCCAGCAGACCAGGGGCACCGGGAGCAAAGCCGCAGCAGCGGCGGGGTGCCGCACCTCTGAGGCTTTGCCAGAGACACCGGGAGCAAAGCCTCTGAGGACGCCGGCAGCGGGACAGCCATGGCGCGCCTGGGCTGCGCTGCTGCTGGCTTCCCCCGAGGCTTTGCTCCGCGTCGTCTTGGTCTGCAGACCAGGGAGACGTGGAGCAGCTTTTCTCACCCCGAAGTACACGGGCGGCGGGACCGCGAGGTCCCACAGTCCGTGTCCTCCGGGGCGAGAAAAGCCCCGTTCGTACCTGCAAGTCAGGGACTGCCTGTATGTTTATACCCGGCGTATAAGACGACCCCCGATTTTTGGGGGATGTTTTTTAGTATAAAAAGTCATCTTATACGCCAGAAAATACGGTAGTCCTGTATGTACACCCTAAGCATTACTGTAATAGTCTTTGTACAAGGTATGTTTTGTACAAATTATGGAAATCTCATAATTTGCTGGTCAATAGTATCCTGATAAAATTTTCAGTGGGGTTAGTCTGTAACAGAAAAAACTTAAAAAACAACAAATAGTCTAGTAGCACCATAAAGACTAACAAAACATGTAGATGGCATCATGAGCTTTCATGGGCACAACCCACTTCTTCAGATGACTTGATACTACAGTACAATTACACAACAGCCACATTTCCACCATCTTATACTGGAAACCTACCAACCACTACACTAACTTACATACCTCTAGCTTCCATTCAAGACACATTTCCCAATCAATCAAATAAAGTCAAGCCCGAAGATACAACCAGATTTGCTCCAATCCCACAGACAGAGTCAAACACCTACAGGATCTATATAGAGAATTCTTAAAACTGAAATACCCACCTGGAGAAGTGAAAACACCAGATTGACAGAGCCAGATGAATATCCAGACATCAGCGTCTTTGGCCCAACAAAGAAAACAACAGAACACCACTTGTCATCACCTACAGCCCCCAACTTAAACCTCTCCAATGCATTATCAACAATCTACAACCCATCCTGAAAAATGACTCCTCACTCTCACAGGCTTTGGGGGCCAGGACAATCCTCACCTACAGACAACCCCATAACCTCAAACAAACTGTTTCCAGCAACCAGACAGCACACCATCATACTCATCCCTGCAATCCACTCCAGTGCCAACTCTGTCCACACAACTATAGTGACGACATCATCGCAGGGCCTAACCACATAAACAACCACATCGGAGGTTCATATAACTGCACATATACTAATGTGATCTGTGCCATCAAGTGCCAGCAATGCCTCTCTGCCATTTATACTGGTCAAACTGGACAGTTTCTACGACAAAGGATTAATGGATACAAATCAGATATTCAAAAAGTTAACATCAAAAAGTTAACCTGTTGGGGAACATTTTAACTTGCCCAGGCATTAAATAATGGATCTCAAAGTTGCCATATTATTACAAGCCAATTTCAAAAACCAGCTTGAAAGGGAGGCTGCAGAACTTAATTTCATTTACAAGATTGATACCTGCAGTAGAGATTTAAACAAAGACCTTAACTGGATTACCTGCCACATTCCACATCTTAAAGACATAAAAAGCCAAGCATAAGGTACTTAAGAGTACTTAGAACCCACTCTATTAGCTTCATTTAGCATGGACACTCTAATTGACAATTTCCCCCGATTTTTTCCTTCTCTTTCCCTCCCCATTCCCTCTCTTTTTCTGCTATTTATTTTTCAATCAGGACCCCTTAACTCCCTTCAGCTGGAGAAGTGGGCTGTGCCCACAAAAGCTCGTGATACCATCTATTTTTTTTTAGTCTCTAAGGTGCTGCAGGACTATTCATTGTTTTTTAAGTTTTTTCAGTACAGACTAGCATGGTTGAAACTTTTGAAATAGTTTGGTATGTTAAGCACCAGTTGTGTTTTATCTTTTTGTAATCATTTCTGACTTTTATGCATCATTACTTGCACTCAAAATCTCTCCTTTTGTAGTTAATAATCTTGTTTTATTATTTTATCTACTCCAGTGTGTTTATCTGAAGTGTCTGGGAAACATCATTTAGAATGACAAGTTCATCATCATCATCAACCATGGACTCAACGCTCATTGGTGTCCAATGCCTCCCTCACTATTTCCTTCCATCTTTCCCTGTCCAGTGCAGAGTGGCTTTGTTTTTGTAGAATAGCTCTGCACCAATCTACTGCCTCTCCTATTCTCTTTCAGCTGTATCTTCCTATATAATTCCTCATTGATGATCTTCTGCATCCATCCTATTCTCAGGATCTTTCTATCTCAAACACCAATAACCTTCTCTTTGAATCTTTTGTTATCACCCATGTCTTACATCCATACAACGTGCTGCCAAATACACACGTTTTCAAGACACTCAGCTTCATTCCTAAGTTAATCACTTTACTTTTCCAGATCTTATCCATCACCTTCAAACACACTCTTGCTTTCGCTATTCTAGTCACTATTTCCTTCTTACAGTCTAGATCATACGTTATGTTGCTCCCCAAATACGTGAACTTCTCTACGTTCTCTAGTTTGATCCCATCTACAATGATCTTCCTTCCTATTTCCTTATCTCCAAATACCATTGTCTTAATTTTATCGATATTCATAATCAGTCCATACACATTACATGCATATTATTTCTTCTGAAGCAACAACAGACTTCATATAAACTTGTATTGTTCGGGAGAGGGTTGGGTAATACAGGACATTCATTTCTGGGGAAAGGCTAAGTCTGGGAGTGACTTGCATGCCGGAGGCTCCTTGTGAGCAGTTCTTACTGGAGGCTATATCAGTAAAGTATTGTAAACGACACCACAGGTTGGAGGGCAGAGAGGGCACAGCCACTTATTAGTCTGGATTGTATTCTGGTAGGTCCCACACACCTTGATTTGATTAGAACAGAAAGAAGACTGGCTCATGGATACTGAGACAGATTTTAAAACGTGGAGTATTTTTTCCAGGCATTTATTTGAGTTCAGTGTGGTGATAAATGGCCTCCATGCCACATAATCAATGTTCATGGTTGGCTATTTTCAGTCAATCTCTACGAGTCAACCCACCTCTAGATCTTGTCCCTCTGCTACCCAGTGGTGGATTATTTATGGACCACTGAGCCTAGGGGCATTGACCAACTGGAACTCTAGCTATGGCTCCTGCTCCTCCTCTCTCCCTGTTACCACTTCTACTCTTCCCCCTGCATTCGTGCCTCCAACCCACCCAGAGAAGCTTTTGTACATGTGATGAGCAACCCTTCAACCCATAGGCAGAGTTAATTGAGTACCGTATTTTCCGGCGTATAAGGCGACTGGGCGTATAAGACGACCCCCTAATTTTTTAGTTAAAAGATAGGGTTTCGTCTTATACCCCAGCGCCCCTCCGCCGCCGCTTCGGCTTTGCTCCCGGTGCCTCTGGTCTGCTGGGGACCATCTCCAGCAGACCAGGGACACCGGGAGCAAAGCCTCTGAGGATGCCCCGGCAGCGGGACAGCCCTGGCGCGCCTGGGCTGCCCCGCCGCCGCAGCCCCTCCGCGGCTTTGCAAAGCCTCGGGGGAAGCCGGCAGCGGGGCAGCTCAGGCGTGCCTGGGCTGCCCCGCCACCGGCTTCCCCCGAGGCTTTGCAAAGCCGCATACCCGGCATATAAGACGACCCCCGATTTTGGGGGGATGTTTTTTAACATCAAAAGTCGTCTTATACGCCGGAAAATATGGTATTGCTTGCCTGAGTCCCTCAATGAGCTGGCCTGAGGCCTCTACCTGTGCAAGATGAAGAGCCACTACTGCCCCCGTACCTCACTCAGCCCTGGACCACAGTCCCCTCCCCTAGCACAGTGCTCAAACGATGCCCCCCTTGCCCAGTGTGATGCTCGAGTGAGGGGCCTTCCTGTGCAGGGCTGGAGAGAGCGACTTTCCCTTCCCCCCTGCATAGCACACAGCTTACCCAAGCCAGTTTCTCTGTCCCCCTCCAAGGAGTGGAGCTGCTCTGAATCCCTTTCCCCACTGCCCACCTGCCTGGAATGGAGCAGCACTGAGCTCCTCTGCTTTCCCCCTTCCCCCATGTGGCACAGAATTCCCCCAAGCCCCTCCCCACTGGGTGACCAGATAACAAGTGTGAAAATTCAGGATGGGGGTGCAGGATGAATTGGCACTTATAGAAGACACAGCCCCAAGTATTGGGACTGTTCCCATCAAATCCAGACATCTGGTCACCCTGCCACCCCTTCCCCTTTCCCTTCCCTCCCGCCCTCCCTCCACCTCTGTTGCACAGAGCTCACCCTTTCTCCCTTCCACATGCTCAGCTAACCTGAGCCACTTGCCCCTCTCCTGCCTGGCACAGATCTGGCCTCTCCCCTTCCACACACACAGTCCAAGGCTGAGAGTGGGGGTGCAGCCAGGAGTAGAGCAATAGCCAGAGCTGAGAGGATGTTTAAGGGGGAGAGGGGACAGAGAGGAACTGGGGTAGGGCTTGGCCCTGCTGCATCTCCTTGAACATTTTTCCATGCCCCATAGTTAAGGACCACTGCTCTAAACTGTGGTAGGACACATTGTGCCAAATGGAAAAAAAGTCCTTCTCTAAGTTGAAAGTCTGATATTAGTCTGGGAAAAACAGTTCAAATTATACCTCCATTTTCAGTCAGAGAAGGTAGGGCAGCAGCAGCAACAGCAGAATAACTGTCATACGGCTCTCCCACTCCCGAGGACCAAAGGTTTGTGTTTCCAGTGCTGATCTGATCAAATCTCACCCCTCTTGAGATGGAGGTAGGGCAACATGGTGAGGCTAATTTTTAAACATGCTCATGAAAACTGTAACTATCAAGAGACTCTTTGGGGTTGCAGGTTTTGAGAACAGAATCCACACTGATTTTTCTTGTTCACTCAATGTAGCAATTCAGAATTAGTGTGTTACAACTGTTATTTGAAGAAGCTGTGATACTTGCCAACTTAAAAATGGAGACAGGCAACACCTTGTAGGACCTGGGCAGACACTTCCACCAAGAATACAAACACAAACTCATATCTGCCCCTTCAGGTTTCCAGTTTCTAGCCACTGTCCATAAACTTGGTCCTCAAAATATTTCCACCCAAGCTTGTAGCTTTTGTAACTGACAAATACACAAAGAGGCTTTGACACTAGGATAATCTTTCCAGTGGAAGAATCTAGGTGATATAGGAGATGTCTATATGTGCATGTGTGAGGCAGGGAGTTCAGGGGGCAGAAAGAGGCAGAGGCCAGTAGTAAGTGAGAAGGAAAATTCTTTGTGATTCTAATTATTTGTGCAAGAGGACAGTGAAGGAAAATAACAAATTTCAAAAGTAACAAAACTGTGTTGCTGTTTAAAACAGATAATGGTAAGAAGCAAAAAAGATAAATCAACCTTTTGCAGATGATGAAACATTAAAGAGATCATTTGGCAAATGCCCTTTAAAATAAAAACAAGTACTTACTCTGCTTTTGACATCCTTCAGTTTGGGAAGAATTTCCAATCCAAATCCATCTGCTTGACCTCTTGTTCTGTTCCCCCCATTCATATAATTTCCAAAAGCCAATATCAAGCCTAAAATTTCCTTCACACTTTTCATCCCCAACAAACCCTGAAAGAGGAGTACTAATTTGTAATGTCAGGCAGTACAAAAAGATTACAATATTTTTACTTTTTTGTCTATGAATGTTACAGTAGAGACAACAAAAATTATGGGTGTCCCTAAAACCAATGATTACCACAATACCTTAAAAGAATCCCAACCATTTCCTACAATTTGAATTTGTAGTTCAGTAGCCATGAAAATGACATTAGGAAGTTCCACATTTGTCACACAGATTTCAAATAAAAGTAAAGGGATGTTTTGTGATTTTGTGAAATTTTTAGCAAATAGAAAAGTTGAAAAAACAACCCCTTTGTTCGGAGGCAAACAAACATTGATCAAAAATAAAACACTTTGTTCTGAACATTTTGAAAAATGAATAGTTTGGTAAAATCAATATTAATTCACATTAATTCACAAAGTGTTTCAGTGTCACCAGAACCTGCATATTTCTGTGTTAAAAAAAGTGTAAGTGAAAAATGTCACATAATTCTACATGAAGGTTCTGAAACACAATGAATTTGTTCCATACATATTAGAAAGAGAGAGAGACTACATCAATGTCAGAACACATTTGTTTGCCCATTTCTGTTTTAGACAGACAAAGGGATTGGTGTTTGGATTCAAGATTACAATTTTATCTTTTAAAGTATGAGATCACTTTTTGAATTTAAGTTCAATCCAGGATCTACCAGAAACCCAAATACCTTTGCCCCACCTCCTTCGTGCCCCTTCTCAAAGGCCCCACCCCTGCTCACTCCATCCTTCCTCCCTCCCGCATCCTTTCTCCTTTTCATCAGGTAAGGTTGGGGTGCAGGCTTTGGTCTTGGATTAAGGGATTTGGGGTGTGAGAAGTGCTCTGAGCTGAGCTTGGGGCAGGGGTTGGGGTGCAGGAGGTGGTTCAGAGTAAGGCTCTATAAGGGAGTCTGGATCCAGGGGGGCTCAGCGTTAGGGCATGGGCTTGGAGTGCAGGAGGGGGTTCATGACTGAGGCAGAGATTCAAGATGCAGGCTCCAGCTGGGCACTGCTTACCACAGGTAGCTCCTGGGGGGTGGTGCAGTGGGGCTAAGGCAGGCTTACTCCTACCCTGTTCCCGCACCACTCTCAAAAGCAGCCAGCAAACTCCCTCCATCCCCAACCCTGTTGTGCCCTAAATCCCCATTCTGTGGAGATAGACTAGAGGGTTGGAGAGGGGGAAGAGCTCCAAGGCAAAGGGCACAGCAGCGTGGGGAGGGGCAGCTGAAGTGCTGCGCTTGATGGCCTCTTGGCCAAACCTGTCAGAGGCTCCAAGATCTACCAATAGGTCCTGATCTATTGGTTGGTGACCACTGGCCTAGGTTAAAGTGATGTATTTTGTGCATAAAATGGATATGGAAAATGAAATATATTATAGTCTATAACATAGTACATTATAAATAATGAGTAGTTCCCTGTGGCACCTTACAGACTAATTAAAATATATAGGATCATGAGCTTTCATGAGTAAGACCAGAGGTGAAAGTAAGTGGGTACGCTTTAGTGTGCAGCTCTGGCAAGAGCTGTCTGACCTGCATCAAAAGCCAGCAGGGAGCTGTTTAAAGAGCTGGCAGAGACCTGGGTGGCAATAAGATATTACCCATAAGAAATTTTAAGTTACCTTCACTGCTGGGTAAAACCCACTTCATCAAATGAGTGTGACTTACCCATGAAAACTCGTGATCCTATATATTTCTGTTACAGTATGTCTAGACTAAATGGCTCCGTCGACAGAGTCATGTAATAAGTTTACTAGACATAGGAAAATGAAGCGGCGATTTAAATAATCACCGCTTCATTTACATAAAAATGGCCGCCACGCTGTGCCAATCAGCTGTTTGGTGGCACAGCGGGGCAGTCTGGATGCACTGTGGTCGACAAGGGAAGCCTTTGTTGACCGCTCCGGTATTCCTCGTGAAATGAGGTTTACCAGAGCAGTCAACAAAGGCTTCCCTTGTCGACTGCGGCGTGTCCAGACGCCCCGCTGTGCCGCCAAACAGCTGATCAGCACAGCGCAGTGGCCATTTTGATGTACATGAAGCAGTGATTAATTAAATCCTATGGATTTAAATCCATTTTCCTATGGGTACGTCTAGACTACAGGGTTTTGTCGACAGAAGTTTTGTCGACAGAATCTGTCAACAAAACTTCTGTAGACAAAGCGCGTCTAGACTACTGAAGCAATAGACAAAACTATAGACAAAACTTTTTGCTTTGTCGACAGAGAGCGTCCAGACTGCAGGATGCTCTGTTGACAGAAGAAAGTACCCGGAACTGCTTTGCCAGGTCACAGGGGCAGCATGTACTTCCTGGTGCTGCTGCCTGCACTTTGCAGAGACGCATGCTAAAAGGGGCACCCCCCCCCCCCAACTAGCCCTTGCTCTGCTGCTGCAGCTGCCTAGAGGGATAGCAAAGGTTCTGCAGTGCCTGTGTGGAGTTCCCTGCTTCCTGGCACAGCACAGCAGTGTGGGGTTTTGTTTTGGAAGGTTTTTCCTAACCTTTGTTTACCATGGAGAGCTTCCCCTGGCCAGGCGCTGGCCCCACTCCACGGTGCTTCAAATGCTGCTGCAACTGCATGAGACTATCATGCTGTTAATGCCTGGTCTGGAACCTGAGCCCAGACTGGAGCCCCTCCTTCAGGATGCAGCAGCACTGTTCCTGCCTCCGAACTTTTTCCCGGACAGGCGATGTTGGAGGAGGGAAACAAGTATGGACTGGTGGGACTGGCTCGTAATGGAGCAGTGGGATGATCAGGCTTGGCTCCAAAACTTTAGGATGCGGAAGTCCACCTTCCTGGAGCTTTGCAACTGGCTTGCCCCCACGCTGCAACAAGAGGATACCCACCTGCGCCCTGCCATCCCGCTGGAGAAGAGGGTAGCTATTGCCCTCTGGAAGCTGGCCACTCCTGATAGCTACCGGTCAGTGGGACACCAGTTTGGTGTGGGGAGATCAACTGTTGGTGCTGTGTTGATGGAGGTAAGTCCCTTGGGGATGGGGGGAGGGCAGTCCGTAAGGGGACTGGGAGCAATCACTGGGGGGTGGGGGGAGGGCACCAAAGGACTTAGGCAACCTCTCTTACTTCATAATCTGTGTGTGTTTGTATGTGTCTATTTTTGCAGGTGGTGAGGGCCATCAACTCAGAGCTGCTGAATCGGATTGTCCACCTCGGAGACCTAGACACAATCATGGCTGGTTTTGCAGGGCTGGGATTCCCAAACTGCGGAGGAGCGCTCGATGGAACGCACATTCCCATCCGTGCACCACCCCATCGAGCCGCCCAGTATATCAACAGGAAAGGGTACTTTTCCATTGTGCTGCAGGCCCTGGTTGACCACCATGGACTATTTACGGACCTGTGTGTGGGGTGGTCGGGCCGGGCACATGATGCTCGGATCTTCCGCAATTCACACCTGTACGAAAGGTTGAAGACAGGAACCTTCTTCCCCCAGCGAACCTTTGCTATTGGGGACGTAGAGATGCTGGTCTGCATTGTGGCCGATGTGGCGTACCCCCTCATGCCCTGGCTTATGAAGCCATACACAGGGCATCTGACCCCGAGCAAGGAAGTGTTTAATGCGCACCCGACACGCGCCCGTTTACAGGTAGAATGCGCATTTGGCCGGTTGAAGGGAAGGTTTAGGTGTCTGCAAACTCGCCTTGACATGGGGGAACACAATATCCCAGAGGTGGTGGCAGCATGTTGCATCCTCCACAACCTGGTGGAGAGCAAAGGGGAGGCCTTCCTCCCAGGTTAAGGGCCAATGGCTGAAGTGGAGGGCAGGCGGTTTGCGCAGCCTCGGACAGCTGCCGTTCGCCAAGCCCATCAGGTGGGGGTTCGCATCCGGGAGGCTCTGCGTGAGCGCTTCTCAGCTTGAGCCCTATGACTCCCCAAGGTATCGCCAATGGGGTCTGTGGGCCTTCCCCCCCATCCCAAAACCTTCCCTCCCACAATCCATCCCTGCATCAGCCTCTGAACAGTTAAGGCGCACACACCATGTTAAACTTCAAAAATATGTTTATAAAGGAGTAACGTAAGAAATTAGATCTGTAATACAAAATAGAATTGTTCAACAACAGTGAAAAATAAAGTTATTTTTTTAACTAATAACATGTGTTTATAACTGAGGTAGTAGGGGGGGATTTCAACCTGGAGGGAGGGAGGGATTTCCAACATAGAGTGAGGGAGGGAAGGAGGGAGGAGGGATTTCCAACACGGAGTGAAGGAGGGAAGGAGGGAGGAGGGATTTCCAACACGGAGTGAGGGAGGGAAGGAGGGAGGAGGGATTTCCAACATGGAGTGAGGGAGGGAGGAGGGATTTCTAACATGGAGGGAGGGAGGGAGGGCAGACACCTTAAGGGTAATGGCGGCCTCGCCTGGGCCGCAAGGCTTTGCCACCCCTGGTCCGTGGACCCAGCAGTCCTCGGGCTCGAGTGGGGGCTGACAATGACTCTGCCCTAGCAGTGGGGGGGAGGGGCAGGGCTGGAGGGGTGGCAGGGGCTGAGGGAGAGGAAGGGGTGGCAGGGGTGGAGGGAGAAGAAGGGGGATCAGAGGGGGCTGAGGGGGAGGACGGGGGGGTCAGAGGGGGCTGGAGCTGGATGGGCAGGAGGAGTCCCTAGGGGGAGAGGACCTGGCACAGCCAGGGACTCCCGGACGGTGGCACACATACTGCTCCACTCTGGGAGGAAGTCCTGCAGCAGGCGAGTATGCCACCGAGCCTCCTCCCTCGCTCTTTCAGCCATGGTCTCTTGCATGTTGGCCATGGTCCTCTCCATTTTCTCCATGGCCTCCACATGACACTTTAGGAGGTCATTATAGGTCCTCCAATGCCTGCGGGTGCTGTGGGACTGGGTGGGTGGTGGCACAGGGGTTGCGCGGCGGACAGCAGCAGCAGGTCCGGCTGTGGAGAAGAAGAGGGAGAACTGATCAGTGTTAGCAATTCACACACAAGTCCATACAACAAGGGATGGGAATGTTGTTACTGGTAGGCCACGTCTGGCCTTGCCAGCTGCCTCGGCTGCACAGGGGACCCGTTGTGACTAGGACAATGTCCACCTCCACCCCGTAGATCCTCCCGCCCTCCACTGTGGCTGTCCAGGCCAGATAAGTGTGCAGGCACAGTAGGACAGGGGCCTGCTGCAGCTTGGGTCTCCCATGCCCTCCACCCACATACCCACCACTTGCCCACCTGCTTGTACATGCACGGAGAGATGCAAGCTGTCCAGGAGGGAGGACCAAGATGTGAACACTGCTCTGCATCCTCTCTGCTCCCACCTCCCCTGTTCTGTGTCTGTGACCCTGCCTGCACTCACCTGATGTTCCTTCTTCAGCGTCGGACAGTGCCTGCGAGGCTTCCTCTGTCTCTGGGACAGGCTGCAGACTCAGGGTCAGGGTGTTCTCCATCTGCTCCTGTGCCTCCTCCTCCTCCTCCTCCTCCTCCTCCTCCTCCTCCTCATCTTCCCTGGGGACCTCCTGCCGGCTATGCTGCACCGGTGTGTGCAAGCCTGTCTGCACAAGCACTGATGCAGACATTGGTTACTGGCCTCCCAGCATGCGGTCCAGTTCCTCATAATAGGTACAGTGCACTGGGGCTGCACCTGACGCCGAGCTCTGCTCTCGGGCCTTCATGTACCCCTGGCGATGTTCTTTTACTTTTGCCCGGACTTGCTGGAGTGTCCTGGAATGGTGCCCTTTATCGGCCAGCCCCTGAGTCATGCGGCCATAGATGTTTGCATTCCTGCGCCAGGTGTGCAGGGCCTGGACTGCTTCCTCCTCCCCCCACAGTTCTAACAGTGTCAGGACCTCTGTCCCTGACCAAGCTGGGGCTCTCTTTTTTTCAGCAGAGGGCACCCGAGATTGTTCCCTCGAAGGTCCTTGGGGGCCTCGTGGCGCTGGAGCTGCACACATGGCCACGTGCAGGTTACGCTGGGAGAGCTCTGGGCTGACAGGATCTCTCTGTGGCCAGCTTCCTGCCACAATGCCTGCCAGGGATGTCTGTGCCTTTAAAACATGGCTACAGACAGGACCAAGAAGAGGTTTTTCCTAAAGAAGGACTCTCCAGCAGGGGGCTTCCCTGGAGGTCTCCTTCTGTCGACAAAAGGAACCCCTGCGTCCAGACTACCCTTTTTGTCGACAGAACTCTGTCGACAAAGACGTTATGCCTCGTAAAATGAGGTTTACCAGTGTCGACAAAACTGCTGAGTTCTGTCGACGTTATGTCGACAGAACTCAGCGGTAGTGTAGATGCTGGTATAGTTTTGTCGACAAAAGTCCACTTTTGTTGACAAAACTCAGTAGTCTAGACACACCCTATGTCTAGTAAACTCATCTACATAGCTCCGTTGACAGAGCCATGTAGTCTAGACATACTCTTAGTGTCTAAGGTGCCACAGGACTACTCGTTGTTTTTAAAGTTATGGACTAATATTGCTACCCCTCTGACACATAGTACATTGTATAAATGGTTATTTATCAAAATGCTAAACAGTATTTACATGGCAGACTGTAATCACTCTCTAGAGCGTACTAATAGAGACAATTTTTAAAATGATTTTTTGAAGATATTTTATTTTTATAGCATGAGGACAGGAAGTTAAAACAAGTACATGAATCAGACATGGGGAAGGAATTGAATAGATTGTGTCTTCTCCTGAGATGTTCTTTAATTTTGCATTAATCAATGTGAAGTACAATGAGTAGTATCTGGTACTATTAGGATTACAAAATTATGCAAATATTCATAATCAAAGAAATGATAAGAAAAGAGATTGCTATACATGCAGAGTAATCATTTAAAAAATGTTTAGAAGAAAGGCTTTACCATTAGTTCATGATCTACTTAGACTAAGGGGGAGTGGATTATTGTTCTGCACCTGGACCAGACTTGGGGAGTCACAATCAATCTCCTGCTCAGTTTCCCTGCTGCTTAGGGAACAAATAAACTGTACTGGGTCTATATCCGGTGCAACATATGGGAGTCAGGCAGGGCAAGCCACAGTGTGGCAGTAAACTATTTTAAATTATTTTTTAAAAATAGAAAAGGGCCTAAAAGGTAGCATGGATAATGAATGGCTTCCATGTAAACACATACTAACCCTTCTAAGCAGTAAAAACTATAAAACTTGGGTCAAGAAGGTAGAAGAATAAATTCAGTGGTAAGGTAAATTGAGAGAGAAATTGGCTACAAATTGGTACTCTGTAAATGGTGACACAGAGACTCCTACCCTGGTTTTGCATTCAGTGGACCACATTGTACTTGCCTGTAGAAAAATCAAAAGAAAGAGGAAGAGGTGGAAGAGGAAGTGACTGAGAGTTAAGAGACCTGAGTGTCAGTGTTCCCTGTAAACTGTACACTTGGGTGCCACTGAGTAGAGATTCAAATGTTAACCAGCTGTTTAGCAAAGTGCCCACAGCCATCCACAGCTGGCAACATGCATTTCTACTGGTGGTACACATCCACATATGTGTTGGTGCACATGATAAAATATATTCCACACACGGCTGGAAAAAATTAGAGGGAACAATGCTGGGTGCTCTTCCCATGTTTGTTTAGACTTGCTCTGTAATTTTGGGGAAGCCATTCAAACTCCATGGGCTTGATTCTTATTTACAAAGACCCCTTTTTGTAAAATAGTCTTAAAGCGAGTGAAACATAATTTAAACCTCATAAGATTAACGGACTGGTGTCTTTCATATAAATGAAAATCAGGTGCTTTGTGCCTCAGTTCCCCATAAGTATAAAGGGAGTAATAGTATTTTTCTATTTCAGAAATTTTATATGCTTTAATTCATTGTTTATAATGCCCATTTGTTTTTATTACTATTTGGAAATATTGTGAAAACTTGCTTGTTTTTAACATTCCTAATATTTTAAGAAAAGTAACTTGTTTTTAAAAGTGCTTAAGCATTTCTGTTTTAAATTGATGGCAGAATATAGTTTGGTAACATTTCTGATCTGAGTGCTGCAAATAAATACAAAATATTTTTGAGACACTTGAGTGCTGAGGTAGCCTTGTTTTCAGTTCACATTTTAATGACATCACCAGTACAACCATATTGATACTACAGTTTGGACCTCACTGGTTGGCCACCGTCAGGACCTGACTGGTCCAGGATGAAGGATTTTGCTGGACCAGGGGAGGTCATTTCTGGACCTCTGCCACAGGCCCCCTGGCCTGCCCGCTGGCCTCCCCACCAGTTGCTGGCCCCTCTGCCCTGCAAACTCCATTGGGCAGCCATCGCTGCTGTGGCTTCGGGACCCACTGTGCAGCTGCACGCGCTGTGCTGAGACTCTGGGGCCTGAAGGGCAGCCACATGCACTGCGCTGGGACTCCGGCACCCACCAAGCAGCCGCATGCCATGGCTCCCTGCTCCACCGAGCTACCACAGCTCCCAGCCCTGACGAAGAGCCTTGCACTGGGTCTCCCAAACCCACTGGTCAGTCCCCCTGCCACATGCAGGCTGGTCCCTGCCATCAGCTCACTGTAGACAGCCCACTGCTGTGCCGGCTCCCAGGGATCCTTGCCACTAGTCCTACAACATCTGTGCCAGACCACGGATGCTGCAGACCAGAGAATCCCAGTTAAGAGAGTTTCAACCAGTAGTCTCTTGTATATTGTTCATTTTTCCTTTTTTAGCTTGGCTTATTTACATTGATTTTTGAGCTCATTTTCCTCTTGAATTTACATCTCATATTCATCTCCTGACTCTTCACTTTACCCACACACTAGAATTTGTGCCCTCAATGCACCTCCAAATCTACCTTGCCAACATGTAATCAGAGCAACAAATCAAAACAGATTCTGTCAACTTCACCTTGCTCCTCCACTCACAGATGGAGTGGAGCAGCAGTAGTTCAGAAGAGGCTCTTTTCATGATAGGTCAGACAATTTACAGTGCTGGATGCTTTATTCATGAATGCCTATGGCTTCCATTCATAGCTTAGGCTTTCTTCTAATCATCATCAATTATTTTTATTACTGCAACACTGAGGGGCTATTCTTTTTCTTCTAAGTTTTACTAATTTATTCCTACAGTTTTACTGATCTAGTTTAATTCAAGTATTAAAGCTGGCTCTGATGCTGATCTCTGTGTTATGGTAAGACTGCACTTGAAATTTCTTTATTGAAAATATTATTTTTCATGAAATTATTAGCAAGTTACTTAAAATCTATTAAACTGGAAGAAAATGTTGCTATGTAAGGGTGTGTCTAGACTACATCCCTCTTTTGACAGAGGGATGTAAATTAGACACTTCAAAATTGAAAATAAAGCGGGGATTTAAATAGCCAGTGCTTAATTTGCATAATCACATAATGGTGCTCTTTTGAAAAAGCGCTATTTCGAAACTGAAACCGCAGTCTAGACGCGGTTCTTGCAAAAATGGGGCGCTTTTTTGAAAGATCCTGTAAGCCTCAAAAAACCCTCATTTTTTGAGGTTTACAGTATCTTTCAAAAAAGCGAAAAGCGCCCCATTTTTGCAAGAACCGCGTCTAGACTGCAGTTTCAGTTTCGAAATAGCACTTTTTCGAAAGAGCACCATTGCATGGGATATTTAAATCCCCACTTAATTTGCACTTTTGAAGTGCTACATTTACATCCCTCTGCTGACAAAGGAATGTAGTCTAGACGTAGCCTAAGAGACATATTGTGCTTTTAAATTCCTGCAAAATTAATGAAGCAGCTGAAATTTTTATATTATATCTTGATTAGATTTAGGAAGCAAAGAAAAAAAATTATTTTGTGATTAACTTTCATTAGGCTGGCAGAACCTACCTTAGAAACACAAGTAATAACATCCACTTTACGATGCACTGAGGTTATTCCCTCAGAGAAAACAGATTGGAAGATGATACATTGGGCTCGTTCTGCAAAATTGGGGATCTGGGATAATTCATACAAAAATCTGTGAAAATAAAAATTACAGTGTAATAACAAATCTTTACATTTCATGTCTTCTCTTGTAATATAACATGTCAGAACAATAGCATCAAATAAATCACTTTCATAAAACAATCTTTATTTATCTGAATTGTAAATGGAACGTGATAGAACAAAATAATGTTTCATGTTCTTTTGCACAACATCAGCAAAGAGACAAGACACACACACCTTGCAATTATCAAAGTTCATTGGTGACAAATAGCCAACTGGAGATTTCTGCTCCACTACTCTCTGGATGGGCTTATGTATGAGAGAAACACTTCCCTCTACTGGATGGAAACAGCTCTGTAAATTGCTCTCTCATTTGATTGATTGGTGTATTGCCAAATAAAGGGTATAACAGAGTAACAAAAATTAAAAACAGAAAAAGCCCTTTAGATCATCTAGATGAGTGTTTCCCAAAGTGTTGGTGTACCTTTGCAAAGAGGCCACAAAACACTAGCTAAGGGCAAAGGAGGTGCCTAAATAGAGATGACTTTAAAATGACATGGCAAGAATGAGGTGCATGACTGGTTTTATTTTCCTCTTTGTCCTTCATTTGAAATCCCTTGATAATGTGTTCTGTTCTGCTCACCTCATCATAGCATATTAATTGCTGAGATTTAAGAGCTCCAGCAAATGAACAAACTGATTTGGTGTTTTAAGGTGAAAATTATAAAATATGGTTAGGCTGACTTATAGCCCAGAAAACACCATAGAAGCAACATTTTGTTGTTTTGAAATAAAGGACTGTATTAGTGACATTGTCATTTAAAACAAAAAAATATGTAGTCTGAATCTATGGAACGATACACCCCATATTGTAGTTAAGGGTCATCATTATCAAGAGTTGTCCCTTAGGGTTATCACAGTTTCCCCATTATGTCGAGTATGAAATAAATATAATGGTAGAGTATAATTTGGTAAATAGAGGGATTTTTAATGATGACATCACAATAATTTGGGCAGACATCTTTTGTATAAAATGAAGACTGTATTATCTAGCAAAGTCAAAAACCAATGAAAGAAGTGTAAATTCATGCAAGAATGTACTGGATAAAGTACTGAAAAAGAAAAAATACTTTGAGGTTAGTCATTAATTGTAGCTTAGGGTTAAGAAAGGTAAGCACTTGGCTAACTTCAAGATATGATGGAATGCCCTGTAGACCTAATATAACTGTTTATGTCCCTTAATACAACATTCTATTAATGATTGATCTACAGTAAGCACAGATATCTTAATTCTCATTTATACCATACTGGCAGGGTAAAGACACCTTAAAGAAAGCTTATGCAAAATGCAGATGGCTCCTTTACCCTGACAGAGTGCTGTAAAAAGGACTTTACTGTAATTTTGAATCAAGCCCAAAGTCGATCATACTGTAACTGTATACAAATTATAGCATCTATTGAATGGAAGACAATGAAATAGCATTTTTACCAGTAGATCTATTATATCAAGGTTAGTGAATAATTTGAAACAAAATAGATTCTCTTTTCATGCCAGTGAAAGTCAAAAGGACCCTCACTGATGTCACTTGAGATACACCCATGTAAGAGAGGGGAGAACAAGGACTCAGTGTCATAATTTGGGGAGAAATAAATATTTTACTTCAAACTTATTGTGGTCAATATCTTGTTTAGTTATAAAGTTACAAACTGCATTTTGCTCCCATTCCCCTGTCTAGCGGTGATTTAGTAGTAGTTAGAACTACATGAAGATTACATTTCAGCCAAGATGCAATATAGTACTTGGAAAGCATCTAGACCATCTGTGTCCCTCAGACAAAAGCTCCATGTTGTGGTCAATTACACATATAAATCCTAACCACAGTAATGAATATTAGCATTTTAACAACTTTATTATCAAGGAACATAATTTAAGGGCACCTTACAATATTGCTAAGATATATTTACAGTGTATTTCAACAATAGCAAATACAACATGCCTGCAAAACAAATCAAAATCACATGTGCAGGAGACCAATACTGATATCAGGAAACCTTTTACTTTGTCTGGAATTTCAAACCACTTAAAACTGGCTAAAGCCTCTTTTAGACTGCACTGAATTCTGCCCAACACTTGCAGTATTTTAATCCATAACGTTACCATTTGTACCCCCTTTAAAAATACGGCATTTCATTTCTGAACTGCTTTGAGCTTTACCAATGAAAACATAGTCAGGTATATGTGCCCACGGTAACTAATTTTAATCTATGCACACAAAGTTGGAACTCTTGTGTGCTTAATCTTTTGTGGGATGAATATGCTTAATGTAGTTCCAACAAATGGCCCTGAGCCTGCATTTATTGAGTCTGAGCAAATAGTTGTAACACTGCAATTGATTTATTGAGTTTCCAGAAAGTGCAGTACAGGCAGTCCCCGGGTTACGTACAAGACTGTAGGTTTGCTCTTAAGTTGAATTTGTATGTAAGTCGGAACTAGTACATATTGTAGGGGAAACTCTAGCCAAACATTTCTCCAGAGCTCAGTTTTATTCTCCCACACCTCACTTCCCTCAGTCCTTTATTCTCAAGCTGAGGTGTCTGCTGAGAAAAGCTGCTCCGCGTCTCCCTGGTCTGCTGGGGGGAAGCAGCTAGTGCGGGGTTGCCTCACCCCGTTTGTAAGTAGGGATCCGATGTAAGTTGGATCCATGTAACCCAGGGACTGCCTGTATTTTGAATGGCTGATAAAACGACGGAAGACATCACTGCTGTAATGGACGATGGTGTTGAAAATCAGCCATAGCAGTCAGAGAAGAGGCTGGTCAGGACTAGTGGTTGGAAATGCAATCAGAGTCTAGGAACAGCACTAATGTTTAGAGCTGGAATCAGGAATCAAGTACAGCTGGGAACAAGGCTGGGACAGGATGATCATAGTTGTAAGTGAAGCACAGAATCATAGAACTATAGGGAGAAGGGTCATCTAGTCTAAACCCATGCCAAGAAGCAGGATTTGTTGTGTCTAACCTATGCAACACATAGGGCTATCCAGCCTCTTTTTGAAAAGCTCCAGTGAAGCTTCCACCTTTCCTAAGGCAGTCTGTTCCATTGTGCTTATACTCAGGAAGATTTTCTTGACATTTAATCTAAAACAGGTGTGCTCTAGTTTGTATCCATTGGCTCTTGACCTGTTCTCTGTGGCATCCTTTATGGCATCCTTTCAATTATTTGATGGCTACTATCATGTCTCCCTGTAATCTTCTCTTTTTTCCCCCAAATTAAAGATACTCAGTTCCTTCAGTATCACTCTACTCATATGGCTTGCATTCCATTCTATTGATTATATTTGTTGCTCACAT
Source organism: Pelodiscus sinensis (assembly GCF_049634645.1). Taxonomy (NCBI): domain Eukaryota; kingdom Metazoa; phylum Chordata; order Testudines; family Trionychidae; genus Pelodiscus; species Pelodiscus sinensis. The sequence continues at coordinate 58,726,864 of NC_134714.1, forward strand.
AAGGATCCTTTCCAATATCTTGATATCCTTTCTATTCAGTGATGAACAAAGTTGGGTGAGGAAGTCCAGCTGAAGACTAACGAGCACCAGTACTATCACCTCTTGTGATTTGCAGGCTTATGCCTCTGTTAATGCAATTCATATTTCCAACTGTGTTTTTTGCAACAGCATCACATTGCTGACTCATGTTGAAGTTATAAGTCCCAGATCCCTCTCACAGTGCTACTGCCATGCTAGTTATCTCCCATTCTGGGTTTATGAATTTGTTTTTTCTCCCTTGAATGTAGCACTTAGATTCATTTTTCATTTGAGTCTTTAGTCCACTTCAACAATTTATCAAGGTATCTTTGAATTTTAGGGAGTAGGTTTTGGCCTGTTCCTGCTGTAGGACTAAAGAGAAGTCCTGGTGACTCCTCTTAGCTAATTACAGAATCAAGGTATTCAGATTAGACCACCTAGCTGATTTGAGGCTCAGCACAGATGTTCTCCACCATATCCCTGAACTGTTCTTCAGACTATAGCCTTGCCAGTCCTCCAGGTAATGCAGTTTCCCTCAACTGACTAAGGAGGAAAAAATTCATCAGAGCACATATTCTGTGGGCTTACAAACAGTTATGGATGGCAGAAGTGGATTGCTGTGGTTTGGAAAGAGGTTCTCAGTATAAGGCTTTAGAAGGAAGATAACTGGTTAAACAGTAAGCGGATGAGGCTTACCGGTTAAGATTAACAAGTGGGGCTGGAGCAGTTTCACAGCTGCCCCCAGGCAGGCGACTGTTCCAGCTCCACAGGGGACCTGCTGCAGACAGGAGCTGCTCCACTGGGCCCTGGTGAGCTTCGTTTTATAATCTTCTTTAGCAGATCTCAAATTATTCTTAAGTCCTTGGTGAACCTAAAGCAGGTGAGTAGCCAAGTCCATGGTGGTAGGTACTTGGGAACCTGAGGATATGTCTGGCGTTCATCCTTGTTTTCATGCAAAGAATGGACATAGCATATCATCCAGATTCTATAACATTACCTTCACCCATGCAATGTCACTCACTGGTTTGCAGGTGATAGGCAGAAAAAGTGAGGGACTCTATGCCAAGAAATCTTAGAAACACCCTCCAGGAATGGGAGATGAACAGGAGATCTAGCCCAATATGAGGCCAGTTGGATATTCATGGTAATGGAAGGCAATCTTTAGGAAGACAGGTGTTGTTTCTGATACAGCAGGGAAGGTGTGGCACAGAACAGGAACACCAATTTAGTTAGGAAATCAACCAAGACATGGATGACATCTTGGGATGGTCCATAATCCCTTGGAGAAACAATGTGCCCTAGGAATTCACTCATATCCTCATCAACATCACATGTCTTGAGCATCACATGCAAGTGATTTTAGCAGAATCTTTCTAAGATGCTGCATAAATGTTTATCATAAGAACCAGACCCTCAATAAAAATGAAGATATCACTGAGGTAGAAAACTACATATTGGTCTAGCATGTTCCTAAAGATATCATGAACAAAGCACTGGAAAGTTACAAGAGCCTGGCACAAACTGAAGAGCAGAATCAAATATTCAAAGTGTCTGTACCAAGTGTGAAAGTTGTCTTCCATTCATCTCTATCTCTAAACTGAACCAAGTTACAAGGTTTGAAAAAGTCCAACTAAGAGTAGGGTAGAGCAGAGTCTCTTGAAGAGTTCATTAGCAAGAGGTACTAGTTCTTGACTGTAACATGTTTAATGGCTATTATTCTACACAAGCCTACAGGGAGCCATCTTTCTTACCCACACAGAAAAATCAAAGCCTTGGTTGAGGACTTGGAGAGATTTATGAATCCCCCCTGCAGGTCCTCTTGTAGATAGCTCCAGAAAGTTTATAACTCATTTTCTGAGAGGAAATAGATATGTTCAAAAGTGAGCACTGCTCCACACAGAACATCAAGGGGGCAGTCATAGATACAGTGAGGTAGAAAAACGCCAGTTTTCTTTTTGTCAAATATGTTAATGAAGTCTTGATATTGGACAGGAACTCCTGGGCTATTGGGAAGACATTATTGTTTGCAAAGGACCCCTTTGAACTAACTACCCTGTTTTGGAATCTCCTGAGAGATGGGCAAAGAAGTAGAGCAGTTAAGTTTGGGGTTGGATTTTGGAAGTCAAGACAGCTAGCAGTATGGTGAACTAAAATGCACCATGTCAGTCTACCAGGAGATATATGGATCCTGGGCAATGAGTCAGGGAATACAGAGAAGAATAGGAGCTTGTGGCATACAGACCAACCCAAACTGAAGGATTTCTTGATGACCTTGCAGAGTAGTGACGTCTATGGGGCAGTTAGGTGAGCAATCATACACAGTGCCTGAAGGGCAGCAACCTCAGTGATACCTCTTCAAGATACTCAGTAACTGACAGGGAGACACTAGTCTTAGCAGCATCCGTTCTGCTAGCAGAACTTGTCCCCCCCCTTATTTTAGGAGCATGATATTCAAACTGTTATGGACTGGATGTTACAAGAGCAATTGCAGCTGCAAATAAAGCATTGAGCAGCAGCAGCTGCTGCTGTTCCTTAGCTTCAGAGCAGTCCTGGTAGGTCTGGTCTATCCAGGTGTTCAGATGAGGCAATCTAAATGGTCTCAGACTAGCTGCATGCCCTGATTCCTGACCACTAGTTGATTGTTTCATTTTAAAGCAACTTTTAAAAAAGACATCTCCTTAATCAACATCTCTTAATAACAGACGAAATCATGGAATAGTTAGGTAAGGATTGGAATAATAGAATTATAGAAGATTAGGATTAAAAGAGACATCAGAAGGTCATCTAGTCCAACCCCCTTCTCAAAGCAGGAACAACCTAAACTAAATCATCCCAGCCAGGGCTTTGTCAAGCTTGGCCTTAAAAACCTCTAGGGTTGGCGATTCCACCACATCTTTAGGTAACACAATCCAGTGCTTCACCACCCTTCTAGTGAAATTGTTTTTCCTAATATCCAGTGTAGACCTTTCACATTGCAATTAGAAATCATTGCTCCCTGTTGTGTCATCTGCCACCACTGAGAACAGCCTGGCTCCATATAATTTGGAACCCCCTTTTGTATAGTTGAAGACTGCTATCAAATCCTCCCTCACTCTTCCCTTCCTCAGACTGAGTAAACACAATTTTCTCAGCTTCTCCTCATAAACCATGCATCCCAGCCCCCTAATCATTTTTGTTGCCCTTTGTCTGACACTCCAATTTGTCTGCATCCTTTCTGTAATGGGGGACCCAATACTCAACACAATACTCCAAATGTGGTTTCACCAGTGTCAAATAGAGGGAAATAATCACTTCCCTCAATCTGATGGCTATGCTCCTACTAAGGCAGCCCAAAATGTTGTTAGTCTTCTTGGATAAAAGGGCACACTGTTGACTCATATCCAGTTCTTGTCCACTGTAATCCCCAGGTCCTTTTTCTTCATAACTACCGCTTAGCTCAGCCGTGGCTAACCCATAGCTTGTGAGCAGCATACAGCTCTTCCCCCCAAAAGTGCAGCTTCTCAAAGCCACACCTGCACCCCCCAATTACCCTCACTCCCCACCAACTCCCCCCAGGTTCCCTGTGCTTACCGGGTTGGAGCTGTGGGATTTTCAAAATGGCGCCCAAGATGACAGCCATCTTAAAGAGGCAGCCTCCTTTTTAAAAAAGGGGGGGGCGTTTTTTTTGCTTGACAATTCTGGCACAGCTCTTCGCATATTTTCCACCACTGTTTTGGCTCTCTTTGTTAAATGGGTTGGCCATCCCTGGCTTAGCTAGTCGGTTCCTAACCTGTAGCAGTCACTAGGAGTCCCACACTTTCTCTGACTTTCTTGTTGTTAGCATACCTGTAGAAACTCTTCCTGTTATCCTTCACATTCCTTGCTAGCTGCAACTCCAATTGTGATTTGGCCTTCCTTATTACACCTCTGCATGCTTCAGCAACATTTTTATTCTCCTTCCTAGTCATCTGTCCAAGTTTCCACTTCTTGTAAGCTTCCTTTTTGTGATTAAGTTCACCAAACATTTCTCTGTTAAGCCAAGCTGGGTCGCTTACCATATTTGCTATTCTTTCTAAACACCAGGATGATATATTCCTGCACCCTCAAAAAGGTTTCTTTAAAATACAGCCAGTTCTCCAGGACTCCTTTCCCCCTCATCTTAGCCGCCCAGGGGATCCTCTCTATCAGTTCCCTGAGGGAGTAAAATCTGCTTTCTGAAGTCCAGTGCGTATATTTTGCTGCTCTCCTTTCTTCCTTTTGTCAGGATTCTGAACTCAACCATTTTATAGTCACTGCTGCCCAGGTGGGCAGATTATAAGAACTGTTTTGGTAAAGACTAGATGGTGAAAAAGGAGACTATCATTTTATTTGAAATTACCAACAATAATTGGTTTCTTTAAAATCCATTATTTTTAACTACAGAGCAAAGCTAGCATGAAAATGACAGGGTGAGTAATGTGGACTAACTTCTCCCCACTCAAAGTTTACAAAACTAGTATAGCTCTTATAATTCCAAAACACTAAGCATGATTCATATTTTCCAGGATATAAAATGTCCTTATATTTATTTCACAGAAAGATATAATAAACAGGTTGCCAAAGATTTAAAACTTGGGAAATATTAAATAGTTACAATCTATCATTATGCTGTGTTCCAGAACTCTTGAGCATAGTCAGTGAAAACCCACGGACAAGGGATGGATGAACAAGACTATATAAATGCGGAGGACATTCATATTCTGAGGTTTCAACATTTCGGAGATATTAATATCTTTGGATATTAACCTATTCCCCAATGCAGTACTTACGTAGATGTCAACAGCAGCATAGCTTGCTTTGTGGGTTGGAAAGAAGAAAAAACTTTTTGCCCTCTAACACCAACCTCCATCCTTAAACACCTTTGTCATCTGTGTCTACTTGGCTCTTTTCCATTCTTCTACAAACGCAAGTCGACACCACACCATTCCATTTTGTTGTGAGTACATTCTTTCCATTTCTGGCCAAAGTTTTGTCATGGGATGGCCCAGTACATTTTCAGTCTGCCAACTGGTCATATTTGGTCTTTGAGGATCCAGTCAACTACTAATATGGGTGGACCACCTAATGTCTTGCCTGAAGACGACATGACCCACCCATCTCCACTTTGCATATATCATATCACCTGCACTGCATTGGTCACTTCTTTATGCCTCCAGCCTTAAAGAAACTGTGTAAAAATATGTCCCCTCTGTTGTTCCAGCTCTCATACTAAGAAGCCATCACTGCTGCCTCCATCTCTCCTGCACCATACATGCATTTTCCCCTCCACTCTCTTTTATGGCAAAGATGAGTGAGGAGCAGCAAATTGAAGAGGAGAAAAGAGTAAGGTAGTAGAGGGGCCTCGGTGTGGGAACACAGGCAATGAGGAGAATGTGATGGAGGCCAGTTAAGGAGTAAGGAGGGAGGAGAAAGAGAGAGGTACCAGAAAGCAGTGATAGGAATAAATTTGAGATCAAATACATAGTTTTAAATAAAAGACAGGTTCATTCTGAATTATAGGATTATAATTCCATTTGTGAATTTTGGGATTTATTATAACAGCAATTTATGGCACTTTTATGGCACCTTTCCATCCAAGCACATGTCACTGCTTTACAAATATTAATTCAGCTTCAATATCTAGGAGAGGAAGGTAAATATATTTTAAAAATAAGAACAAACAGGCACAAAAATTGTGACTAGCTCCAGGTCACATAGCAAAATCAGTATTTTTCATCTGTCTTGGTGGTCCCAGTTAATACAACACTATACACAACATAGCAAAAAGGGACAGTATGATCAATTTTCACACTATCCCTTGAAATATGGAATTTTTAAATTATTTTTTTTAGAAAAAACTTTTAACAGGCCAGAATCCTATTCCAACATCCCTCAGCCTCGTAGACAATGGTCATTCTGCATAACGGAAAATATTTTTCAAAAAAAAAAAAAAATCTTACTGTTCTGGTTTGTCCAAGAGCTTCAGTTCCTCTTCTTTTGAAGTCTCATAATACTGCTTTATTTTCTCCAGTTCATCCTTTTGTGCTCTCTGTGAGATTGCAATTAGAAATGGTAATAAGCTTACATTTTTAAATAAATTAATCCATCTTCTTATTTGCTGATCTCTAAAACCCCACCTATTCTCTTTTTATATACCTTCTCTAGTATCACACGCTACTGAAAATGCATGGAGCATCATTTCACATATTCTATATATGGGTTGTTAGGCTAAACTTTTGTCATTGTCTTTTGTTCGAGGTCAAAGATACGAATAACATGACTCGTAAAATGTATTCTCATCCTGATGTCAGTATTCATTTTACAATTATGCAGGTTCTTTGGTCTGATAAAATTTCTTGATAAGATTGAGAATATGCCAACTTAAGTAAAGCAGATGAAAGATTTACTTTCTTTAATTTTGTGATGGATTCTGTGATATACAGGTCACATTTAAGTTTGCCAACACTTTAGGATTGCCCTGGAGTGCCCAGGAATTAAAGGTTACTCTTTGATTAAAGATTATGTCATGTGATGAAATCTCGAGGAATTTTTCCAACCAAAATTGGCAATTCTAGTGACAATACAAAGTCAAATTTATTCATTTGCATAGCAGATTAATACCTATGTTCACTAAGATCTAAACTGTACATTACAGAAGGCCTTCAAATTGTCCTATGCTACCGTTTTCACAATCAGCTCTTATCATACATTTCCAAATTTCCCTTCCCTTTTTATACGTTAGAGAGGTGGAGGAGAGAAAACCCTTCCTAACAGTGAGTTTTTGGAATATTCTTTACCAGAGCTTAAACACTGCAAGGTAAACAATATCTCCTGACAGGGTTCTGTACATGACTTGCTTCCCCTTTCTCTGCTGGTTCTCTGTGCCTCATTACTCATCTCCCTAGAGCTTCTTGGTAACCAAATAGAAAGAAAAATATACACTGAATTGGGAGGTAGAATGGTTGGCTGAAGAAAGGAAGACAAAGCAAATCGCAGATCATGCCTTAAATTACAGGTTGAACCGCTCTAATCCAGCAACCTTCAGACCTGACCAGTGCTGAACAAGAGAATTGGTCAAACCACAGGAGGGCAATATTATCTAGCAGCATTGCCAACATTGTTATTGGGCTCTTAGAAGACATTTAGGGGTAAAATAGAGCTAAATAACTACACAGAACACTGAGAGCCGGGAATGGTGGCTGAAAACAAATTCTATGGGCTTAAATCATGCCATATCATAGATGTTTCCAGACCAGAGTGTGCCAGACTAGAGAGATTCAACCTGTAGTCTTAAAGGTTGAGGGGATGAAGATGTGGAAAGGCGACATCCTCCAAGGCTACGATGTAGAGAGAAGTGAAACTGGAGAATTGGGGTGGAAGAGAAAAAGTCTGCCCAAGACATGATGGAAGTGGGGAAGATACAGTGAGAAGGAACCTTTCTGTGGTAGGAGGCCAAAATACATTGTGGGAGAAGACATCTTTTGTTGCAATTTGCTTAATCTTAATTCAGTTCCAATTGAATTGGATTGACTTACATTCCCCCTTGCAGACTTGATTTGGCAAAATACCTGCACTGGCTAACTACATTATGGAGATATTAACTAAGGGTGTGCCTACACTGCACTGTTACTTCGAGATAGCTAGTGCTATTTTGAAATAACAATGTGAGCACCTACACAGCCATTTCATTATTTCAAAATTGTTTTGAAAAAACGGGCAGCTTATTCTGAAATCTGTAAACTTCATTTTACGAGGAATAATTTCAAAATAATGAGGCTCCGTTTTTGCGCAAGAGGCTTTTGCGCAAAAAGGAGACGTCTGCATGGCTCCTTTTTGCACAAAAAAACCCTCTTGCGCAAGAGCCATTCTTCCTAAAAAAGCCTCTTGTGCAAAAATGGTGCCTCAATTATGCAAATGAGGAGCAGCGATATGCCACGCTTTGTCTTATTTGCATTTTTTTGTGTGCAAGAGGGGGCAGTGTAGACATAACCCCTGTGTTATTTTGAAGTTTGGCACTGTGTAAACATTCCAAATTTCAAAATAAGCTATTTCAAAATAGAATCGAAATAACATATGCAATTTGTGTAGCGCAAATTGTGTATCTTATTTCAATTTTAGGGTGCTGTTTGAAGGCACCCTTACAATTTCTTAGAAAAATCAATTTTTATATGCTCTCTCCTGTGTAATATGCTCACAAAATAAAATTGTTTAGCCTTTGAGTATGTTTGCACTTGGTAAAAATCTGAAACTATGAACATTGTACTGTTCCACATGATGTTTTTCTGTCATACTTACATTTTCATACAGTGCTTCTAGTGTTTCCAGGTCTACTATGGAATTATCCACATTTAGTGTAGCTATAAAGGATAAATCAACAAAGTACATATTAAAAATACTGGGTTAACTTCTTTTTTCTAGGTAACATATCTTATAAATCACAACTGGCCAGAAAACAGAACTGCACTTCCACACATTTTTTTGACATTTTTGAAATTCTTTTATTCCAAATTATGGGAAAAGTCAATAATTCTAACTATGTCATAGGAGTTGAATTTTCAAAACATTAAGTTTCAGAGAACTGTAATGAATTTTTTCAACTTGCTCCTGTGGCTACCTGTTTTCTAGGATGAATGGTTCTCTAAGTTGGCCATGAAGTTGGGGCTCTGAGGAAGTGAGGGAACTGGCTGCCCATATTCTTAGGCAGTCTTGGGAGCTAGCCTAGGACAGGAGCTACTCTGGGAGAAAGCTGAAAAATTTCATTACTGTTAATTTCTGTTCTCCAAAAAGACTTTAAAAAATTTTAGCTTACTCCTAAAAATTAAGAATAGTGATAGAGATGCAGCCGTGTTAGTCTGCTGTAGCTGAAACAAAAGACAGAACTATGTAGCACTTAAAAGACTAACAAGATGGTTTATTAGGTGATGAGCTTTCGTGGGCCAGACCCACTTCCTCAGATCAATATGTGGAAGAAAATCAGCACAACCATAAATGGTAAAGTGAGACAAAAAAAAATGAACGCATATGAAATTGACAAATCAAATTTTAGAACAGAGTGGGGGTGAGGAGGGAAGGTAAGTTTCTGTGAGGTAATGACATTAGGGGTGATAATTGGGGAAGTTAACCCAGTCATTACCTCACAGAAACTTACCTTCCCCCCTCATCCCCACTCTGTTCTAAAATTTGATTTGTCAATTTCACATGCGTTCATTTTTTTTTATTGTATCACTTTGGTATATATGGTTGTGCCGATTTTCTTCCACATATTGATCTGAGGAAGTGGGTCTGGCCCATGAGAGCTCATCACCTAATAAACCATCTTGTTTGTCTTTAAAGTGCTACATAGTTCTGTCTTTTGTTTGAAAAATTAATTTTTTTTACTTTTCCCTAATTTGGGACAGGCTGCTTAGAAGCCCAAGAACCCAGGAACTGACTAGAATTCTAGGTAACTTGGGGAGCTGGATAGCAAGGAATCAAGAAAGTGACTAGTTGATGGCTTAGAACCCCAAGGAGCTGGCCACGTGGGGAACCCTGCAGTCCCTGGCTTCTCAACAGCCAAGATGTCAAGAAGTCAGTAGTCTGGAAGCCCTGGCAGCCTGTGCTGCCATGGAGCCAAAGAGCCTGGAATCACTAGATCCGCAGTAGCCTGCAAAGTGGGCTGCTGAGGAGATGGAAAGCTTGGGGGGACATGCAAATGAGCTGGCAGGAAGCCAGATGGATTTCTGTCAAACACTGACAGAACTGACATGTTCCTGCAGAATGTTTTGATGTCATTAAATCAGAATTTTTCATTAGAAAACCATTCTGTGGGACAATTTCCAACCAGCTCTAATAAATACTGTTCTCTTCAACCGCCCACTGTAATTAAAAAAAAGTGTCAAATGGGTTCCTAAAGTGCAGATCTGAGTTTCATGGTGGCATTTAATTGTATCATCAATATGCCTCATTGCAATTTAATTTAGCATTGCATTAGTATTGTTTTTCAAAGCTAAATCAGACTGCAGGTATGATGTGCATTATGCAACAAATATTCGCTGCCAGGAAGTACAGAGATTTTTTTTAACATGTTACAGAAATGACTAAAGATCTTTCATTTCTTATGGAAACAGTGTATTTTTAATTAGATTCAGAACACTAAATTCATGTACGCATATGAATTCAAGCAGCTTTGTGTCTTCAGTCTAAATTATTTGTTTACATTAAAATAGAAATAGGAATATTAATAATATTACCATCAAAATTGAAGTTTTCTAGGTGACCAATAAATTATCATTAGTAGGTATCTGATTTCATTTGTGTTTGATATCCTCACTTATATGTTGAGATGTGACCATTTGCAATTTTAAAAGATATAAAAAGCTCTTGCTGCATTTGCCATCCATGATGTTTGAAATAGGCAAGGAACACATCTTTAAATAATTATTCAAAAGTAATAAGGTTTCTCTCGCACTCCCTCCTACCCACGATTTTACATTGTGAAATTAACCAGCAGGCTAGTAAATTTTCTCCGTGGCAGGCTAATTAATTTTATTAAAACGATCAGTGACATTTAGAATGCTTTAAAATTTTGTCTGTCAATTATGATTCCATCTGTTGTTGACATTACACCTTGACTAGAGGGACAAGAAAGTGGCAGGGAGAAAGGTACTACCAAAGAAGAAAAGGAAGATTTACTTCTTTTTGTGTCACATTTTTAGACGCAAAATATTTAGACAAATATAAAAAGAGCTAAACAGGCAAGATAATTACTTTATATTCAAATAAGCATAGTTAGAGCAGGAATCTATCAGATTAACTACCTGCCAATTAAACTTTGTTCTATGTAGGGCATTTTCTAAATGCAATATCCAATTCTATTTGAAAAGGTCCCAAGAGACTAGGATTTCTCTTGGAAGACCATTTCCACAACCTAATACATCTCACTGTCGATATTTTAGCTCAAATTTTCCCCTTTCAATTTCATTCCTCTCTCATCCCATCTTGGGATACTGAAAAATATATCTGAAAAGGGAATTTTTTTATTTTATTTACTTCTGGTATGTCTTTCCATCCACTTCTACACCATGGTGACAGTTTTGCAGTGAGGAAATCTAGTTTTCAGCTAATGCATGTAAGAAAATTTTAACTAGTTTTATGGATGATAAAACAAGCAACTAATGGCAAAGATCTTAAATTTATAGAAATACTATAATTATTCCAAGTAGTTTAAATTAAAACAAACATAAGAATGATAACACCAATATGTTAGTACTTATATCTCCAAATGGATGACCGAGTGGGCAGAAAAGACTCCAACACATCATGGTTTATTTTATTTTTATGCTAAATGCCCAGATAACTGTTGAAACTATGCAAGAGTACAATAATCAGTTACATTAAAATATATTGACAGGATTAAACCAATCGTTTTGCCTTAAAAGTTTAAGGAGGAAATATTAAATTATTTAAATATATGCAGATATGTAAACAGACCAAAAATTAAATCAATAATAAATAATAAGCTTAAATATGAAGGAAGATAAACATGAGTCATTCTATTCTTTGGAAGAACTTATTTCTTATTTTAAATAGCATACAGTTATTGCTTTCTGACTTAGTAGGGCTCCAATCCTACAGTTATTGTTAATGCACAGGCAGATGCCTGAGCTCACATGCTGCCAGTTTAATTGGGGCTTATGGACCAGATTTTTAAATGTATTCAAGCACCTAAAAATTCACAAAGATACTTTGTGTGATTTTCAAAAGTGGCATTTTAGCACCATATGCTTTTGAAAATGCCTCTATACATCTATATGCATCTCGGGGTGCCTGAGTAGCGTTATCAACCTAGCCCTATGTCTTTTATTCATCCACTTTCAACAAAGTTAGCATCCTTCACATTGGAAAAATGTACAATCATAACAATTTGCTTGGTTTCTTACCCCCCACCCGTCAAATGCTGGACAAATTCAAAGTTTTGTGTATTTCAACCCTGAGATGTTTTATACCATCCTTAAAGTGTATTCAATAAACACACAATATGTTGTATTGGTGCCATTTTAACAACATTCACTGAACTATGTGAAAGAAGCATTCTTTGATGATTTTTACTCTTTTCTTCAGAGCATGGTAAAGCTAAAGCTCCTTAATCCTCTTAAAACATTTTGTGACTTGTGTCTCAAGAAACTACAACATTAAAAATAACTCCCTGATACAGTAACTTTGACTGTGGTATTTTACTGCATTAAATTTCATTACACTGAGACTTGTATAGGAGTAAGTTATAACGGTGAAGTGTCAGAAATCTACAAAAGAAGTTCCAAAACAATTAATAGCTACAGCAATATCAATCATCATTGGTGGTTTTTACTTTTATCTTGCTTTCTAGTTAGCTGTCCTCCTTACACTGTCAGTTCAGTTAGAATATTTCACCTACACCTCACAATATGTCGAAAGGAAGTAGACTCATGCTGTGAAAAGCTGGTAATTTTATTGGGTTCCTCTACTTTTAAAAATCTGTTACTTGGCTAAGTCTGGTTTCTGAGCTCCTTTTTTGCAGGGAAATTGAGGCAAACATTTTTATGTGGCCCTATGGTGTCTGCTCACAACAAGAAGAATTTATATACGCAAGGATCATTAGTGCAGTGTTGCACCCATTAGGATATAATAACCGTCAGAGAGGACAAAAAACAGATCAGCATCATGTATTCAAACCAACAGGCTCACATAAAAATACTTGCCAACTACATTTCACATGCAAAGGCCACTGCATGAAATATAAACTTTTACCAAAGGTTTTAACAGAGATATTTTTTAAACCAATCTAGCTGTAAAAACACATTCTTCATAGCACATTTTAGGGATTCGATCTGTTATTTAATCTCTATAGTTTGTCACTGCAAGAATGCACATATAGGAAACCCTAAACAACATTTTAAGAATGCCAAATGTATTTGCTGTACATAAAATTGACACATCTGTAGATCTTAAAGATTTAGTACTAAAGAGATATTTCTTTCCTGTTACCACCACTGCTGAAAAGCATATTATGTATTTCCAATAGTCGTAAGGTAGGACATAACTGGTACTAGATATCATTTTAAATGGCATTTGGTTATAAAAAGGGATCTGAGAAAATTTACACATGTTCAGCAGCTGCAAAGTAGTTAATGCAACTACTAAATTATATTTAATAGAAATATGAAAAATAATTTTAAAAACAGAATTTTAATAATCAAACAGAAACACATTATTTTTTAAAACAACTCTCTGAAAGTTAAATTTCTTTGGGCCACAATTAACTATTTTACACAATGCATTACTAGTAACTAAGCTTTGGTTCCAGTGGGAAACTAAAGTCCACCTTTGGAAATTTTAAATGAAGATGTCACAGATCCAGTCAACCAGAAAGTTGTTATGATTGTTAAGGACACATCTCCTCTTGGCAAAACTGCTTAACACATGCAAACTACTCCTGTTCATCCCAGACAAATTGAGCTGATATCCTAAATTTCTCTAAAGGCTTTCTTCAACATCTGACTTTCTGTCATGTAAAAATGTTTAAAGGAGTTATAATGCAAAGAAGCACCAGAGACATAATGTGGGTTTAGAAATTTAGGAAAGCTCAGCTGCTGTATGAAGTCATGAGCAAAAGACTCTGGCACTAATGTTAACCTAACCACATCAGGCTTGATGCCCTAGGCAGATTCACAAAACCACATGTTGTAAATTATCCAGAACAAAAGAAATAACTTTTAAAGGAAATTGTTTCTCAACTTCTGAGATATGTATGCATTTATTTCTACTTTACAGGGACAGTAATGCAAACACATGCATTCTGTACACTATGAAGCACTCACACAATAAGAAAAAAAATCACCAAACATGACAAGAAATGAAAGTTAGGAATTCCGGGCTCTATGGTATTGAGCAAATTTTGTCCTTTTGAGTTTCAGTTTCCCCATCTGTACAACGGAGTAAAAATTAACAATCATGCAGAGGTGTTATGAAATTTATTCTATTAGGGTGTGTCTAAGCTATGTCCCCCTGCCGGTCAGGAGCAGGGGCAGGTTCCGGCATGGCCTAGGGGATAGGGTGCTCGCCTGGTGAGGGCAGGGTCATGGGTTCGTCTCTGAGTGCCATATACCAATTCTGTATACTTCATTGCACGAGTAATAAGAGATAGTTCGGAAAAGGCTTTCATTGTCAACCGATCCCCATCTAGACTGCCGCTTTTTGCCAGCAAAGTGCCGCGTCGGCAAAAAGCGGCGGCCATTTCTATTCAAATGAAGCGTGGGATATTTAAATCCCCACTTCATTTGCAATAGCGATGTGCCTAATCTATATCCCTCTGTTGGCAGACAGGTGTAGTTTAGACACACCCTCAGTGTTTCTAAAATGTTTTCTGGACCACATATGAAAACTGCTATGAAAGTATTTAAAATTACACATACATATATAACATCCAGTTTTTCAGCTCCGAAGCAAACTTGCTTGTATATCTAGCAGTGGCATTGTTTGCTAAGATTGAGGAAGTACTTCAGAAAATTGGACAGACTTTAGACTTCCTGAGGCTTGTTCCAAAATAAGTGTGCAATATCTACAGGCTTTGTTCATAAGTGAGGTTACAATTTTTTTGATTATTTACTTTGGCAAATATTGACCATTTTTCTATCACCATTTGGAAGAAGATTGAGTACAAAGAGAACTGGTACCTAAACAGTTAAGGAGAGTAACAAACACAATCAACCTCTCAGCTCTCCCACTTCAAACCCATCATCACCAGTGAATCCTATTAATAGATTTTGTTTTCCTACATGCTTTATAATTTGAAACAGCTTTAACATAATGCTTTGCATGGCACACAATCTTCCAGTATCCAGGACAGTGCATATCCCTTTTTCCATGGCTCTTCATCAAAGAAGACACAGCATAATTCTAAGTAACCTAAGTGTGTGATTAGGTAGGACATGCAAAAAATATTACATATGTGATCATTACAGAAATTACACACTCAATGATTTAATTTTATTCTATTGTTTAAATACTTCAAGTTATTTAATCCAGTATAAATTCAGCACTAAACTGAAATGTTTTGCTGGAGTTTTTTCTTGGCACTATGTTTCCATACAATGTGGGAAACATTGGGGCCTGATGAAAAGAATGCCATTCTTGATGTCAGGTAGACAGAAGCCTGCCATATATCACATGCTGTGGAAGAGGAAAGTAAAGTGATACCTTTGGCTATGCTGATCATTCGCCCTCTTTGCTGTCCATTTTACAGAATGTTCAGCCACATCCAAGGTTGCAAATGATACAGATAAGATGTTTTTGTTGTTTTGTAATCAATTCTTAACTAGTATAAGACTGTGTATTGTTAGTTTGATTTTCAGCAAGTAAATTTTCACTAATAAAAAGGGCATTTTCTTTATAAAATAATTTCTAGGTCCAATGTGAATAGATTTTCCTTCAATTCAATGTCTTACAGGGCACCAACTGCAAAGGGAAAATACTCACCTCATGCAGTAATAGTGATTCTTCGAGATGTGTGTCCCCATGGGTACTCCACTATAGGTGTCGAGATGTCCAAGTGCCGCAGATTGGAGCCTTTCATAGCAATAGCCATTTGGGCTGTGCATGCATAATAGGTGTCTCGTGGCATTTGCATCTTGTACTTTGCACATGCAGCCTAACCCTTCTCCGTTCCTCGAGTATGCCTGAGTATCTAAAAGAGAAAAACCAACTCCAAAGAAAGGAGAGGAGGGTGGGTAGTGGAGCACCGATGGGGGTAGGGACACATTTCTAAGAACTGTTGTTACTGCGCGAGGTGAGTAACTTCCCTTTATTCTTCAAGTGATGTCCCCATGGGTGCTCCACTGCAGGTAACTGTATAGCATTGATCAAAGTAGAGGGTAGGTGGGTTTTGGAGTCACCATTTATCAGCAGTAAAAGGAACCATAGCAGCTACTGAACTGTCTGTAGATGGATGTGGGAGAATGGTGTAGTGTCTCATGAAGGTGTGGTCTGATTACCACGGAACAGCACAACAAATGTCCATAAAGGGGATTCCCTGCAGGAAGGCTGTAGGTGCTGAGACTGCTTGAGTGGAATGAACTCTAGGGGCAGCAGGGGGCTTCTTTCTGTAAAGAGTAACACTGGGAGATGCAGGAAACTATGATCTTGGAAATGTACTGTGAAGAAATCAACATGCCCTTTGACCGCTCAGCAACCAAGATGAAAAGACGTTGTGATTTGTGGAAGGCCATAGTTCTGTCAATGTAGGAGGAGAAAGCCCTTCGGCCAACCAGGGTGTGCAGGATTGCATCTTGGCAGGGTGAGTGGGGCTTAAGGTAAAAGTTAGAGAAAACAATGGGATCATTGATGTGAAAAATCAGCACACCTTTGGCAGAAAGGAAGGGTGAGGCCATAGTATGTCATGAAGACTGTAAGGCAGTGTATCTCTAAGGACCACAAGTTCACTCATCCTGTGGGCACATGTTATTGCAAGCAAGATCCCCACCTTCATAGTCATCAAAGATAAGAGAACAATTTACCAAAGGCTCAAATGGGGGCTGAGTGAGTGTGTCCAGCACCATCTCCAAATTCCATACCAGGGTGGTGGTCTGTGTTGAAGTTATGAAGGCCTTTGAGGAACCTTCTGTTGGTCGGGTTGTGCAAAAATTGAGTATCTCTACGTGGGGATGGAAGGCGGTGATGGCAGCAAGGTGAACTCAGAGAGGACAGAAATAAGTCTTGTTTAAAATCAAGAATATAATCCAGGATCACATGGAGAGGTTTAGAAGTTGGATAGAGGTTTTTGTGTGAGCACCATGTGACAAATCATTTCCATCTGAAGAGGTAAGTAGTGCATGTTGTCTGCCATCTACTATGTAGTAGAATGTCTTTCACCCAGTCACAGCAGAGTGCTTCAGAGTCATGGAACCAGAGAGGAACCATACTGTTAGGTGTAGGGTCTGAGGTTGGGGATGTAGGAAAGTGCTTTTGTTCTGAGATAGCAGATCATGCCAAACTGGGAAAAGATAGGGAAGTTGAAGAGGCAGCCGTTAAAGACAGGGAAACAGACTATCAGGATGACTCGTGCTCCATCCCTTCTGATTTTGTTGAGGAACCTCGAATGATGGAGATTGATGGAAAAGCGTGGTGCAGCGGGACATTCCAGGTAATGAGGAATGCATCACCACACCCGCCCTGAAACAATACTGAGGGCACTTCGTGTTGTCATGAGAGGCAAAAAAGGTCTATGTGGGGAAACCCGCATTGGCAAAAGATGGGCTGGAGTACCTGATGATCAATCTCCCATTTGTGGACTATGGCAAAGTGTCTGCTCAGAGTATCTGCAGTTGTATTGTTGACACTGGGCACATATGACACAACTAAAGTCATGTTATTGTGGATGCATCAATTCCAGAGTTGGATAGCCTCTGCACATAGAGAGCGGGAATGGACTCCAACTTGTCAATTTATGTAAAACATCATTGTTGTGTTGTTAGTAAGGATTCTTACAGTGCGGTCGCAGATATGGGTGATAAAGTGTCTGCTTGTGTTGCACACTGCTCAAAGCTCTAGCAAGTTGATGTGAAGAGGGGATTTGTGGGAGGACCATCATCCCTGGGCAAAGGGTCGACCCAAATGTACACCCCATCTGAGAAGGGAAGCATCACTAATAATTTGGACAGAGGGCTGGTCATGATGGAACGGAACTCCCCCAAGAAGGTTGTCAGGATTGGCTCCACACCACAGGGAGGCAATCATATTGGTTGCAATGCGGGAGGAGGATTGGGTTTATGGGTCCGATACTTGGAAGGGGTACACCAACAATAACCAATGCTGGAGGCTTCAGAGATGTAGCCAGGCATAGTAAAGCATGTAAGTTGTTGCAGCCATATGACCCATACATTATAAACGGATGAGTACTGATACAGTTGGGCTCACTGCGACACTAGTAACTTGTATCACCTGAAAGCGCTGGGTAGGCAAGTAGACCTGAGTGGTTGTGGAGTCTAGCCAGGCACCTATAAAGTCCAGAATTTGTGTCAGCTGGAGTGTGGATTTTTGCTCATTTATACTGAGCCCATGTGCCTTGAAAAGCACTCTGGCGGTCTATACCATATTGTGTGTCTATGTACAGGAGGGTCCCTTTATGAGGGACAGGAAGATCATAATACCCTGATGAGGCAGATCTTCAGTGATGACTGCAAGTGTCTTTGAAAAATATCCTGGGGTAGATGAAGGCTGAGGGGCAGGACTCGATATTGGAAATGTCCTGATGCTATTGTGAAATATAGAAAGTGCCTGTGAGATGGATGCATGGCCACATGAAAGTAGGAGTCTTGTAGGTTGAGGCCTGAGAATCAGTCTCCCTTGTCCAGTGCTGAGATTATAGATTTGAGTGTGATCATTTTGAACCACTGTTTGCGTATAAAATTTGTTGAGCTTATGGTGATTGAGGATGAGGAAGTAATTGGAGTAAAATCCCCTGCCCCTGAATTGGTTGGGCACTCTCTCAATGACACCTATTGCTAGCAGGTGACGGACTTCTTGCCAGAGGAGGTCCTTGTGAGATGGGTCCCTGCAGAGGCACAGGGAAGGTGGCGTGCTTGGGGGGAGGGAAATAAATTGGATGGTATATCCCAATCTTATGATTTTGAGGACTCATTGGTCTGTAGTAATCAATGCCCACTGTTGATAAAAGGGGCACAAGCAGTGGTAAAAAGTCTTTACATCTTTGTGAAACACCTAAACATGGAAGAAGTCAGGCTTACCCTCAATAAACATCTCAGAACTGTTGTTTGATGCAGCGTTGAGTAGAGAAACGTTTTTTTGGTGGCAGTTTCCTCTACGCTCGTGGTCTGGAACATGGTTGATTAAAATCTCTCTGTTGGTAATGGGAGTATGAGAATTTTCACTGGCACTGATGATGTGTAGCGTCTGTGTCAGTAGAGTGTTGTGTACATATCAAGTGCATGCAGTGTAGCACGAGAGTCCTTGCCAGTACCTCATCAGTCTGTGTTACAAACAACTTGCCTGTATCAAATGGGAGGTCCCCCACTTTGCTCTGTAGTTCTTTGGGAACTCCAGAGACGTGGTGCCAAGATGCCCTACACATAAAGATAAATGTAGAGTCAAATGGGCAGCCGTGTCTGCAATGTCAAGGACCTTTCGCAGGGCAGTACATGTTGTGGAATATCCCTCCTGGACTATTGATTTAAGAATGGGATGTTTGCTTTCGGGAAAACGCTCCATCAATTCCAGTAGTTTTGTGTAGTTATCGAAATCCTGATTAGCCAACAGGGCTGAATAGTTGGCAATATGCAGCTGGAGAGTTGCCAAGGAACACATCTTCCTTCTGAAAATGTCCATGCACTTATTGTCCTTGTCTTGCACTGCAGTTTTAAACTGTGGTAATTTTGCTCTATGGTGGGCTGCATCTACTACCAGGGAATACGGTTGAGGATGCAAAAACCGGAAATCCATTCACTTAGTGGGGATGAAATATTTTCTATCAGTCCTCTTGTTGGTGGGAGGGATGGAGGCTGGAGTCTGCCAGATCTTGTAGGCTGCCTCCATTTTAGCCTCGTCTATCAGCAGCACAATCTTGACACAAAGGGTTGGCTGTAGGTTCTTCAGGAGTTGGTGTTGCTTCTCCTGAACTTCCATAAGATGAACCTCCTGATTAGCAGCCACTTGTTAAAATAGTTCTAGGAATTGTTCAAAGTCATCTGCCAGTGATGTATCTGTCGAGATGACTGCCTTGTCACGGGAGGAAGATGATTGATTTGTAGGAGACTTATCTGGATGCTGAGGTTTGTCCTCATTTGTAATTTGACCCTCCTCTGGATCAACCTTCTCAGTTGCTGGAGGGCTATGAGCACAGGAGGGTCTCTCAGCCAGTGTACACATTGTGGAACAGTGAGGATCAGTTACGATACAGTAACCAGTGTCCTGTGTATAGTGGCGGTGGATAAGGCCATTGTGCAAGCCAAGAGGAAGCTGTGAATATGTTGGTCTGTGTCTGTAGTATCCGGAATGAGTCCTGGTGGGGGAAGGGTGTTGGGAGAAGAAGACATGTCTACATTCGTTTCAGAATCCACTGCGATCAGAGAGCACAGGTGACATGGGTGACTCCACTGAGCCCTGTGAACAAGGAAGTAATAGGGGGAAACCTGTCTGGCAGTGGTGTCCTGGGCTAGCCTGATCTACTATCTGGAGCTAGAGTCAGCAGTGAAGCACCACAGTATTGTCTCACCGTAGCTTGGGGGTTCCCATCCTGAACTGTCCTCTGTCAGTGCTGGGAGCTGCAGTGCTGATGAAGGCAGTATGGGTGTCGGAGGTGAGGCCACCGGCTCTGGGCTGGGGGCCTTCAGCAGTGTATTTGCGCCCATTAGTTATAAGTAAGGATCTCAACTATTTGTTAAAGGCTAGCAGGGGTGAGCAATGACTGAATCACAGAAGAGACATACTGCTATTTGTTTCACATTACACTGCTTTTGCTGAGTTCTTGTGTTGGGAGTTCCTTGAATGGGGAGGTGGGTTATAAGATATTGAGGGGCAAAGGTACTTCACATGCATGTACATAATTAGCAACAGAACCAAAACCTCCTGGTTATGAAGGGAGGTGTAATATTTAACAACTGAACCACACAGATAGCCCTGAGCAACAGCTTTATTACCCCTGCTGTAGTTGAACTGGAAAAAAATACAAAATTTTACTTATCTGAGCTGAAGCGTATTTTCATAACCGTACAGGAGGTTATGAGAAATAAGAACTAAGCTGTATGTTGGCACACTCCTTGAACTAAATCCAAATCTACTTTTAAGTTTAGAAAGAAACATTCCTCTCTTCCTTTCACCAGACTACAAAAAGAGCAGGATAAGGAATCCTCAAAAAGTTTTATATCAAGCCTTTGAGCCATTTAATGATCACCTTTTACTACCAGAAATACTTGATTTTTTAAAAATATAATGCTAATACCTCTGGATGGGCTGTCTGTGGTGGGGGATTGACCTGTGAGATCTGGCTCTTAATGCATGAACCTCTACTTCCTAAACAAGAAAAAACATGTCTCTTAGCTAGAGTTGTAGCAGGCTCATCAACTATATGCTCATCAACCTCTATATGACCTATCCACACCTGAAGAGGGACAGAGTGCCACACCATGTGGGCAAGGCTTACATAAAGGTAAGTTTATATTCTGCTTAGCCCAGTACAAATGATAGATTTTCCATGCTGTGTGTTCACGATGCTTAAGAGATGTAAATTTTGTGAATACCATTATGAATGATCTAAGTAGCAGCTAGATTGTCATCAATATCAGCTCAGTAGCAAAATCTCACGTGTCACAATTTTGAGTTCTCTAGAGCTTGACTCCCAAATTAGGTTAAAACAGGATAGGCCTAGCAATGCAAACTCAATGTTCCTTTACATCACTGTCTACAGATACATTAGCTTTCACCAAAATTATTGTGCTGTACTAGGGTTGCCCACTGTCTAGTATGTACTCCGAGAAGGAGTGGGAATGGGTATTTCTCTACAGAGGATGAACATCACTCTCTCTGAGAAACATCTGCAGGAGATTTCCTTCTACAATGTGGTGTCTGCCTGTTTGCTGGCTCGTTATCAAATGCAACCCAAAACATCTGTGCACCAGATATTGCCAATCACATGTGTTGCCACTGCTAAGCTATTTGAACTGCATGTCAGTTACTTGACTTAAATCAGATTTAGAGGGGATTCCTTAGAGGCAACAAGCCCACAGCACTTTAAGTAGCATTTAACTTTTCTTGTAACTACTTTTGTTTATCTTCTCACTAATCTTGCAAGTGTCTGTATGGATGTGACAGTTCTATATTCTGTAGTAATACCCAAGATAGCTATGGAATTTATTTGGGGATAATTTGTTCAGGTATCAATAGGCCTGTTCTTTTATGATAACAGATGGGGCAGCAGTACTTACTGTGCTACTTCTGGGCTTGGTCCATCCTGCTAACATGAATCTTGGTTCTGGCTGACTCCAGAACGTAGCATCCACTAAGAGCCCTGGCTCACAGCTCTGAGAGAAGGCCAATGGCAGAGCCAGAAAAGAAGGGGAAATACTTCTCAAATAGCAGTAAAGGTGGATGTTCTATGACTTAAGAGCCATCTGCTCCATGTGGAAGGGATTCTGGGAAGATAGCTGGTGTACCCAAACAAAATCAGTATTCTGCATCTGTGTGCTCCCAAAGTGACAGACAGAATCAAGAAGCACCCAATAATACATAGTCTACAGGCTGAACTCCATAATGTTTATGGTGTCATCATGATTTGAGAAAAAAATCACCAGAATTTCTACCAGGAATGTACAAATCCTAAATATCAGGGAATGGGTTTTGTTAGTTAAATAGTTACAAAAATATAACATTGGAACTGTATAATAAAGGCAACATGGTCACCATACTGTGAGGATGCAGGTCCACTGTACTCTGGAGGAATGAACTATATAAACTGTGAATGGCACTCCTCCTCTTTCCACCAGTTAATAAATCACTATGTGGCATCCTACAAGCTGTTCATTGCTGTAGTTTATGCTCCCACTGAGGAAGCTACAGACGCTAAAAAAGGTAAATTCTATTAGTAGCAAGTAGTAATAGCTTCATCTGCTTCATTACACAATGAACTACTATATTTGGAGATATGAATGCTAAAGCAAATTGTCCCAGAAATGGCTTTGAGACTATTCTTGGCCCATTTTGCTCTGGAACAATAAATTCTGAGATTTCTCTTTTTATATGTCTCATAAAATTACCATCATTGGGAGTTGGTTCAGTGCTTCGATATCCATCAGGAAACCTGGTCATCCAATGATGGTTGGATAAGGAAGGAGCTGAACCATATTTTGGATCATAAAACAGCAAGATCATATTGGATCAAAGGTGCAGAAGTCCCAACAAATACTAACTATCTTCTTGTGCTAAAATGGTAATTTTGATTTCAATAGTAGTGCACCTGTTATGAAACATAAAGCATAATGTACCTGAGCATTCAGCACTTGCTAATAAGTACTCTGTCACCGCGTGTAACAAATTTGATGCACGTAGCACCTTTCCAGAAGATGCAGAATCAGCTAAAACAATCATAAGCATGATTATCCAAGAAGCTGTAGATGTCTTTCCAAAACTGGAATGCACGTGCAACACCCTTGACTAACTAATGATACTAATGACTAACCATTTCAAATTTTGCAAAAAAGAGTTGAGGCCAAACAGTGCCACAGTCATGGGATAGATAAAAAATGGATCATAAAGCTACTCTGAAGAATTTGGCAAAAGAGGTAGAAGAAGAAATAAGATGTAATGAATTATGACCTTCATTCAAAGTTTTTCACTTTGATTCAAAACTGGACTTTGTGCAAGATTTCTGCTTATAAATAAGGCTGATAATAAAACATGATCAATCCAAGAAGTCCTACAAAGGTGGAAAGAATATTATAAGATCACCCTTAATTGTCCTGAACAACTCCATTCTCAGATCTGGACACATTAGTAGATGAAATCCCTGACACCAAAACCTGTACATTGGAAGAGGCTACTTTGCCATACATTAACTGAGAAAAAAAATACAGGACTATGTAGCACTTTAAAGACTAACAAGATGGTTTATTAGATGATGATCTTGTCTGATCACGAAAGCTCATCATCTAATAAACCATCTTGTTAGTCTTTAAAGTGCTACATAGTCCTGTATTTTGCTTCAGCTACACCAGACTAACACAGCTACATTTCTATTACTATTAACTGAGAAGTGAGTGTATTGCTGTATCCAACAGCATAACATCCAAACTTCTTAGGTGTGCCATAGAGCCTGTAAGTGTAGCATTATTCCAAATTTTTGTTCAGGCTTGGACCACAGACATAGCATCAGTGGACTGGATGGGAAGAGATCATCATTCCAGTTAATAAGGATAAAGGCCCATGCACTGAGGGCAGCAGCTACAGGCAATAACTACTCTCTGTGCCTGGAAGAGAAATGATTAATTGAACACTCCCAACTGGCACATTTTGGTCATACAGCCTCCCTCCAGTCCTATAGATCAAATTTAAAGTCGGAAGGGGACAGTGCCTAGCCACATACTAATGGTGACCACGTGGTCATCCATGATTAATCTGTCTGCACCAGATCAGTATTAACCCAATGAAGTTCTAGACCAATCAAGCTGTGTGGCCATAGATATTCAGTGTTATGTATCTATGACGGCCTAAGTATATTGTTGCTAATACACTTAGATAATCCAGGCAGGTTGGATATCATGGATGAGGCTTAGTTTAATTATGTATGTTTGATTGTTTAAATAAGTGATTCTGAACCTAGCTGACTGCAGACTATGTTTAAGATTTCCAAAGGGATCTGCACCACCGGTAAAAATTTAACATAGAAAATGTGGTGGTGGTAAATATAAGCTATAGAAACCTTTTAAAATAATTATTATTAATTCACTAAAATCCATTACACAATATGATACATGTGTCATGGGTGATAATTTACTATGGCCTCCATTCTGAAGTCTCTGGACTCATGAAGAAGTTACTTAACAGGAAGTTCCTTGAGATGTATGGCCCTTACCTGTATTCCACTGAGGATTATGCACATGGGTCATTCAACTGGAGCCAAGGAATTTAAATTACAGACGGTCCCCAACTTACGACTACCTCGACTTACGACCATCCGCACTTATGACCAAAGCGGTTATAAATACAGGCTCCAAGTTACAAACGTGACCCGTGCATATAAACAGCGCAGTCGCAATGTAACTCAATGGGTTCCAAGTTATGACCATTCTGAGTTACGGCTAAGCATTTGGTCCGTAACGCGTTCAGTCTGTAATGCGTTCGGGGACCGGCTGTAGTGACATCAATTGGCCCATACACGCACCCTTGTTCTGCCTCCTGGTTTTGACTGAGGTGATAAAGGGTGAGGCGGACCATGTGTGCCCTCAGTTCCTTGTTCAGTGTAAAACAATCAAATCCAGAGCAGAGGGGAAGGAGGGAGGGACTGGAATACAGATAGGGACCACACATCTCAAAACACCTCTAGTTACAAGTAAGTAATCACCTTCTCTTTGAGTGCTGTATTCCACTGAGGGTGATTAACAAGCAGTACCTAATTAGTAGGTGGGTGAGAGAAAGTTCACAGAACCAGAGAATGGAGGACAGCTAGACCAAACAGGCATTTATTGCAGATTTTTGCACCCGAGTATAATCAGAAGAGAAGGTGTGTACTGAACTACATGTGGCTGACCTACATATGTGCATGAGTGGCGTGTCATGAAGCACAACCATAGTTGATGCTCACACTTTGTGGAATGGGCTTGTATCCCAATGGATGGAGACAGTCCCAATAATAGATAATACAGCACAATGCACACAAACCCACTTAGAAATTCTCCGAGTGGGGATGGTCTGTCCCTTAATCCTTTCTGCTATAGTGATAAAGAGTTATGGGACTTCCTGAATGTTTTTGTCCTCTGCAGGTAAAAGGCTAGGGTACTGTGGACACTGGGGCTATGGCTAGACTGCAGGCTTCTTTCAGAAGAGATCTTCTGAAAAAACTTCTTCCGAAAGAGTGTCCACACACAAAAGCCCATAGAAAAAGCCATCTGCTTTTTTGAAAGATAGCATCCATTCAGTGTGGATGCTATCTCATGTATAAGCTGTGATTACTATGGGCGGAATGGCCACAAGGGCATTTGTTCTTTTTTCTCTTTCCTCTTCTTGCAAAAGAACTCCCTCTTGCCCATCCAGACACGCCTTTTTCTAAAAGTGCTCTTTCAGAAAAAGCCTTCTTCCTCATAGAAAGAGGTTTACCAATGTTGGAAAAAACCCCTCCGTTCTTTCGATTATCTTTCAAAAGAATGTGATTGCAGTGTGGATGTAATTGAAGTTTTTTCAGAAAAATGCTGTTTTTCCTAAAAAACTCTGTAGTATAGACATACCCTGAAGTAGTGAAAGCACTCCTCCTCCTCCTCTGAGGCATGCAGCTTTAGAGAAAAGGTGGGTAAGTGTATGGGTTTGTGGAGGTGAAAACAGGAAACCAGTTTCAGCAGAAACTTGGGAGGAAAAGGCAGGGAAACTGTGTCTTTACGGAATGAGGCAAAAAATGGGAGGAGGGGGGTCTGTCATCATGCTCACCCTTCTTGCAGAAGTATTAGGTATTAGAAAAGCAGCCATCATGGAAAGAAGGGAAAGAGAGTACAAGTCCAGAAGTCTGAATGTCAACTTCATCAATGCCATGAAAACAAGGTTGAGATCTCTCCAGAGAGTGATGAATTAAATAAGAGAATATGTCTGCATAAGGCCCTTTCAGAACTGTACAGTCAACGGGTGAGTGAAAACTGAGTGCCCCTGAACAAAATGGTGGAAAGCACTAATGGCTGCTATATGCACCTTGATGGAGCTAAGAAGGAGCCCTGGCACCTTCAGGAATAGGAGAAAGTCCAAAAAGAGAGAAATGCCTGTGGTCTTAGGAACAAAGCATTTCCATTTGACTTGGTGGGACCATCTCTAGGAGTCCTCTACTCAAAAGAGATCTTTTCCTGTTGATGAGCATTCCCATGCTAGTAAAGAGCCCCAATTAAAAAAAAAATCAGGCTTTCAGGTAACGCAGCTACAGATTAGGATGTCTGATCTTGCCATTGCTTTGCATGAACAGTTCCAGAAATATCTGTAATGTGAGAGGAGGATGCTATGCTTTGATATGCAGAGAAAAGGAGAAAACCAGAAGTGGCAAGCCCAGAATGGGGTGGCAATCAGTATGACCACTGCTCTCTCACCTAATTTTGTGAAGGATGGAGAGCAGTAAATGGAGGAGACGGAGGACATAGCTTATTTGGATCAACCAACCAATGACTAGGGTGTCAACCTTGGGACTGCTTATGCATGTGCTTCCTTTCCTGACAGCTAGGTCCCAGCACAGGGTC
Source organism: Pelodiscus sinensis (assembly GCF_049634645.1). Taxonomy (NCBI): domain Eukaryota; kingdom Metazoa; phylum Chordata; order Testudines; family Trionychidae; genus Pelodiscus; species Pelodiscus sinensis. The sequence continues at coordinate 58,753,824 of NC_134714.1, forward strand.
CATAGCACTGGTACTGGTGGAACCAGTCCAGAGCGCCATGGTAGCAGGCACACTCCTTAACCCCTCAGGCTGACATATAGTAAGAGAGGTTGCTTAACCTTGATATAACTGAGGGTACTGGCAGGGAAGGTGAGGCAGATACTGCTCCAGGACAGGACATGGGCTTCCCTCAAGAAATAAAGGAAGTGTTGGTTCAATCACTGATTGAAAACAAGTGAAGGCAGGAAGCGCAGATCATGAACCTCAGAATCTTTGACATAATCCATTAGCTAGATGTGGATGCTGTGTGTGGGGAGAGGGGTGAAGAGGGGCTAATAGGAAAACCACCCAAAGGGTATCACAAAGTCCATAAATCTCAAGAAAACTACTACTAATTCCAAAAATTACTGCTACTACAAAAACCCACAATAAATGCTAATTATATATAAGAATATAATAGTATTTTCAGAGAAATTGTACAAGTCCATCACAAGAGATGAGACACCCGCAGATGCTTCAACTCAGTCCATGTAATGAGGAGAAGAAACTGAGAGTGCAGTTAATCTGTCCTACCCTTTATAGCCTCACTTAAAACCATGAGGCAAAACAAGGACACACATGTGGACCAACAGACATTGCTATTTTTAAAAGATGTGGATGCATGGCACATGGACATTACCCTCAGTGGAATACAGATAGTGTCACTCAACAAAGAATATAGTATTCCAAAGGTACTCATGAGCTATGCATATATTATAATGATCCTTTCTCAGACACTAGACAGAATGATGAGAGTTAGCTGTCTTAGGGTACGTCTATACAGTAGTGTTATTTCGGAATAATGTAATTTATAGTCTGTGTCTACACTACAAGCAGTTATTTCAACATCATGTCAAAATAATGTTGAGCTGAAAGACTTCTTACTCTAAGTCCTGTAACCCTCATTTTATGAGGAGCCAGGTAAGTCAGACTTCCTGCTGTGCAGACAGCCAAAATAAGCTATTTCAACTTAAGCTACGCATAGCTTATTTTGGCCTTAGCCCTACTGTGTAGATGTGCCTTTAGAAGCAAATAATCCTCTTAGCAATAGTCAAGGTTCTATAGTGGTGAGAAGTCTATATACACTGAGTCAAGTCAGGTGATAAAGGTAAAAACCTTAATAAGGAATAATCTGAATGTGAGAATATGAAGGAGAAGATGAATTGATATAATGACTGCTATCATCGTTAAAAGTATGGGTTTCTAAGCACCATTCTCATAGTATTTGGATGTAATTCTTAGTCCTGGTGAGTTATGGTTCTTTGTCTTTTTAGACAGATCATGAGTAACAGCACCCAGTTGTGAAATATAAAAATGCCACAATAATACTCTTCAGCATAAGTTCCTTACCTACAAGACATCTCACAGCATAAGAAGCCTTGAAAATTTATCTGGAGAAATTTTAAGAACACCACAAGGTTTTTGTGTGACAGCTGCTGCCTCTTATTAGTCTTAATAATCTAGACTATTCACAAAATTCATGACTGCAGCTAGTGTCATTAGGATACCTCTAACACATTACAGGCAGGCTCAAAGTTTTGCCTCATTTCTTTCTTCTTCTTGTAACCATCTGTAAGTCCCGGTTTTTTAAAAGCTACACTGCTCCAAGCCTGTTCTAAAATTAATAATAATCAATACCACCAGCAGCATCTTAATACCCCCCAATAGCAAGGTAGTCTTTGCCATTGTTTTCCCTTCAGCCCACACAACAAAGCAGACTTCAAGTTGGTTCTTTCCAGCAATTGTTTTAAACAGTGTTTCAAAATATGAAAAATTTTAAATTTTATAAATGGTGACCTTTTTAATCCATAGCACAAGCACCAAAATACTAGATCTAGCTATGTCTCCTGAAAACTCTATAGTCAGAGAGAGAGAGAGAAAGAGAGAGAGACTTGTATTCCCAAATTGCTTTCATTCATTTCCCGCCAATAATATTCTTATGCACAGAATAGACGTCATCATTTGAAAATGTACCGTTCAGTGTTCATGTCTCTTGTTGTCATATGGTTTTGGTATTTTCACTTTTGGATATGTTTTTTACATTGCCATTGAAGCAAAAAATTAAACACCTAACAAACAGCTCTTTTGAAACCCAAAGTATTATTTCAAGTTCTCACTAGCTTTGAGAGAACACATATACACAAGACAATCCAATAGAACCATTCTTGAAATCAAAAACAGTTATACATGAAAAAACACAACACTAAAAATCATAATATTAGATGTGACATGTAAAATCACAATCTAAAAATCAATAAAATACTAGGGGAAAGGGCTGGGTTAAAATTTCAGATTAAGTTGGCAAGAGCAATTGTTTGTTCACTTAGGGCTTGTCCAGACTACAGAGATCAAAGCTGCTGCAGACAATCTTCCGGGGTTCGAATTAGCGGGTCTAGTAAAGACCACTAATTTGAACTGATAGGAATCAGTGCCGGTAGTCCTGCTCCTCCAAGGAGTAAGGGAAGTTGAAGGGAAAGTGTGCTCCTGTGAACCTTTGACTCCCTTCAACTCCAGCTACGTAATTAATATAGCTGGGGTTCTGTATCTTAATTCAAACGTATTACCTAGGGTAGACCTAGCCTTACTGTACATTTACATGTACCTAGTTAGAAAACTAATTATATTGGTTTTGTTATTATATTGACACCATAAAAAGAACACACATAAGATTACTCACTTTGTCTAACATTCACTTTAAAAGAAGATATAAGAAAATATCCATGTATATAGGTTATATCAAGAGTTTTGTAATTCTCACCTTGTTGAATATCCTTCATTTCCAGGTGCAAACTAGATATCAAAATTCCTACAGTTTGAGATCTCTTTCCATCCAATAGTTTGATAATCTGGAATTGTAAAACAAAATGCTATTTAGTCAAAATTAATAATTTAAAAGAACTTTCATTAATAAAGAAAAGTTAGAAATGCTAATTTGTGAATTAAATTGAATGGTGCTCAACCACTTTTATTATTTAAATCTGATATAAGGCTCGTACTACCTCAGTCTTCTTGCCTCCTGTAGCCTCATATATAGGTGATAAGATATCATCTCCTTCTAATTATTAAATACACTTTTAAGTTCAAGAGAGACAATAAAGCTTGGACTTCACATAATAGTAGTAAATACAAGCCAGATCCAAAATGTAATTCATATCAGCACCAATTAGGAAAGATCATCCTTTATTAGTAGGATACAGTCTACCAGTAAGAGAAACCCACACTAGAACTTCATTCAAGAAATGCATGTTCTTTCCACTTAACCCCCATCAGGAGAATTTGGTGCAGCAGTGTAAGATATTTTGAGTATGTCTCCAAGCCTTTATGTGACTTGATAATTTTCATTTCACTACAACCCATCCTCAAGTCCTCACTTCACAACACATTTTTTCTTGATCAAAGTAAGCTGATGGTTTTTCCTGTAGATCCCTTTCAGCATAGCTTCTATAACACTCAGACATTGCTCAAAAGTTATTTTTCCAATGACGACTGGGCATCTGCCATCAAAGCCCTGGAAGAGTGGAGGACTTTGACCATGATTTTAATATTAGGTCATACATGTTAGTGCATCGTGTTGGGCCCAAACTATTTTTGCATGTATGATAGTGGGTGAGAGCAACTTCATTAAAAGGAACAAAAGAGCCACATTCAGGTAAATATTACCTCAGAGTAGGGATAGATACATACACAGAATATTGAAAGGCAAACCTTAAAATTTTTGGAGGTTTAGTTTAGCTGATGGCATAGATAGACCTAAGGTGCTGAATTAAGATTTAAAACAAACTTCCCTAAGTCTTGGGATGCTTGTATCTGTGGTTTGGTTTGTACCATTAGAGAAAGATGGTAAGAACAAAATTCAGATGCAGAGATGAACTTCCTTATAATTCAGGAAGTGTTACATGTCCGGGGTGTTGGCTCAGAGCCATCTCTCATTCATTAATTTGAAAACTTAAAAACCTCCTCCAAAATCTACTTCTCTTCAACCTGTATTTCAACAAGGCTGGAAATTTTCAAGAATAAATGCTTGATGGAGGTTTCAAGCACAGTACATACAGGGAAATGCTATGGGAAGCTGAATTTTTATCCCACCACCAGGGGCATTCAAATAGAAATCAAAATGAATAGTTACTGCTTTTCCAAACTGAAAAGTCTTGATATAAGTTTTGTTATTCCAATAATGTACTTCAGTGATTCTAAAAAATAATGAGAATTGCAGAGTTTGATATGTTTTGAAAAACTCTCATACTTCATTATTCAATGCTTTACTGCAATTTTCCTGTTATGAGACCATCCAGGGATATTTATCACAGCAGCCACTCAGCCAGTTACAAATATAAAATAGGAGTTGGCAAACATGATAGAGAGAGAAAGCCTAGTGACATTTGTGTCTAAATAAATGCACGTTAATTATTCTTTATCAAGTGCTAAAAACATGCTGGACACTTCACAAATACATAACAATATATGGTGCCTCCAACAAAGATTTTACAAGCTATATATGACGGGGCAATAAAGGCCCACCACACAATTAATGAATGTTAATTTCATTATATAGATCATTCTAGAAGATTTACCCAGAGTTGCTTGAGTCTTTAACTCAATATTTTCCCTCTCATTTAAATAATTGTTCTGGGGTGGGGCTTGGGATGACTGGTTCAGTATGCAGGCTGCACTGGAGAGAGAGGACTACTCCAGCCCTCTCTAACCACAGCAGCTTGAGGCCAGGTGAGAAGCGCCTCTCTATGGCCACTGCAGGTCCAGCAGGCACAGCTGGGGGAGGGGTGAATGTTGCCCAGCTGGGGCAGATCCACCTTTGTCTGCCCTGCTGTGCTCCTCAACCAAAATGAGGAATGCAGAAAACTGCATTTTCCCTTGTTCTGTAACAAAGGGGAACAGCCAGCAATGTTCCTGTATGACTTGGAGAGGGACTTCAGGCTCCCCTCCCTAAAGAGCACCTGGGGCAGTCCTGGAAGGCATGTCCCCAGCCAGACCCTTTCACCTGTCTCTTTTCTGTATGATTTTAGGAGAAACAATCCCATTCCAGGCACATCCAAATTTTCCTGCCAGAACCAAACCCTTACACCTTGCTTCAAGTTATGATAACAGGAAGCTATGTACAGAATTTGGGAGTTCTTGCTCCTACTGTTTAGGAGTTTTTGAACAGACAGACAAACTCTCTAAAACATATCCTGAAATCATATAGTAGATTTTATGCCAGTAAAACATATCCTGAAAGTCTTTTTCACAATATGGGTGCATCTACACAGCACCCTAAACTCGAAATAAGATACGCAATTTGCGCTACACAAATTGCGTATCTTATTTTGAATCTATTTTGAAATAGCTTATTTTGAAATTTGGCATGTCTATACCCCTTGTGCAACAAGGTTTACCAGGATGGTGAAATAGTGTGTTTGTTATTTAAAAAAATATTTTGAAATAATGGATAGCTTGTATACACACAGGGTAGCTATTTTGGGATACCTCCGGTATCTCAAAATAGCCACTCAGAGTAGACGTATCCTATGATATACTGCATGTTAGCTATTACAATAAATTAACTTGGCATTCTTTCTATGTGTTGAAACAAGACAGAATCCATGTTCTGAAGTTCCTGAATATACAAACATACAAAATGACTTGGCTACAAGTCCCTATATATGAATACTTTGCATACATCCCCTAGTGTAAAATATGATTTTTGGTAAATGTTAGGGAATAACCAGTTTATGATGGTCATTTTTGAAGTTGTACATGAGTCTGCTGAACTAGGCAGCACATTAACTTCTAACAGGGATAATTACAGGCTTGACTAGTATGCAATTTGTATAGCATTCACTGACCTCCAGGTTGACCCTGTTCACGGGCAAATTCATAGGTTGTCATAAGCCCCATTAGACATGCCTAGTTTGAGGTAAAACCTTTCCAGACTACACCTCGTACAGACAACATGACATTTGAAACTAATACATTAGGGTACTTCAGAAAATTGTTGATATGCTCTCCAGATATGATCAAATGGGTAATTTTTCTTCCTGTAATTTTTTTAAAAAATTGAAAATAATTTTAGTGGTACATATTTTAAAAATAAAAATAGATTCATGTTGTTTCTAAAAATCTGTATGGAAATAATTACACATGGTCACAATTAGCAGAGATCAGACTAGACTCAGACTACTTGAAATACCTTCCACCAAATCAAATTTCCGTGTGACTAAAGGCTAATATTTTATTCATTAGATTGCAAAAAATGGTAACAATAAGACAGCAGAATAGCTCAAGTATGACATACAAGACATATAGTTGTAATGCTGTGTAATTGCATAAGGAATATTGTTATCAGAATTTGGAACCAGTGAAGAATGAGATACTTTTCGCAACAACCAGATGCAATCAGTATTGGAAATAGGGAATATATTTTCTGTGGCACCTCCCTTTTTTTCCAATTATAGTCAAGTTTGGGAATGTTCTGGCAGTGGAGTGAATTTTATATAGAAAACAGATGCAAATAGGACACATCACTTCAGCAAGTTATTAAAAAGTGCAAGGTAATGAAACCGAACTTTGCAAAGGCACCATTGTTATACTTAGTCTATGTTTGTTAAAGATGATCTAGCATTAATCACCTCTCAGCAGTCTGTCTCTCCTGTCTCTGGCTGACAGTGACAGGTAAGCAACTGGCAGAGTCTGCCTAAGACTGGACATGGCAGCCAACAGTCTGTCTCTACTCTAGAGAATAAACACAACACTGAAATGAATGCAGAGTCTTCTGGCTTAATGACAAGAATGTGAATGCTGCTCCTGTCTTATTTGCTCTATCCTCTGGTCCATAACATAATTTGCCCTAAGTGGCTTCTACTGACTGGCCATTTACAAAAAATTATTAAGCTATTTGATTTGATGCAAAGTGTTCTTTGTATGTCTCTCTAATATCTACCATCTATTGTAAAAGTGGAGATGTACTCATGCTTGAATACGTTTTACTAAATCATTCTGACATCCCCAGTAAAGGGTGTTTCTCTAATACAGCCAGAAATACATCCAATTAAATGTTGCATGACAAACTTCATTGTTCTGTCTAATTTTTGTCTACGATACTTTGTGGTACATAAAACTGCAAGAATTACATTTATTTAAGCAACTAAAAGCAAAATCCTTCCCAATCCTGGGGTGCAGGTTCTTTCCATGACATTCAAGTGTGTTGGGAGAAATGCTCACTAATATGCTAGCCTGCAGATCATAATGTCCAACATCCATACACAGCCATTTAGCTTATATACTGTAGTTAACCCCAAGCATTTGTCAGGAGCCTACTGAAATCCTGTTCAGAGGAACAGCTCAGTGTGTTCCACAATGCCATCACCACCTCCTATGTGTACTTATGGGATTTCTGTAAGATATAAAGCATCTACCACAATTTCTTCTCCTGCACAAAGTAAGACAGGATTTATCCATATTTAAAAATATTTAAATACGAATTATGAGAAACCATATTGTTTATATATTTTGACCTATAATTTAAGTGTTTCAAGAGGCATTTAACTTCATTTAACTTTAAAATTAAATATAACAGGGTAAAAGTCTGTTATTGTTTTAAAAGCACTTTTTAAATAGACAAACAAAAGTCATGACACATGATTTATATAATATAGTGAGGTGAGTGAGGCAATATCTTTTATTGTACCAACTTCTGTTGATGAAAGAAACAAGCTTTTGATCTACATGGAGCTTTTCTTTGTAGCAGATGAGGAACGATATGGATATACATTTATTTCAGTTGCCCTATTGTTACCACATTTATAAATGTACTAAAAATTAACAGCTTCCATCTATGCTAAAGGATATATCCTACCCCTCCACTCTGTATGAATACATAACTTGGTAGTAAACAAAGGAATGCACTCCCCACTGTATGATCAATGGAGAGAAAGAAAGAGGGGCTATGGGGGGGGACATTCACCAAAATTCTTCTGCTCTCAAGCTCTGTTATTACCTCTAGATACAAAGCTGAAGACAACCCTTGTGTTTCAAACCTGTGAAACAGCCAGCTATTTCTGCAATATCTGCCTTTCTTGCAGAACCACAAAATGAAGTAATCATCATCACTAGATAGAAAATTTGCTGACAGAAATAACTTTTTTCCTTAAATAATGCTCTTCATTCAAAATATTGACACCCATGTTAAATGAGAACACATGTTAATAATTACTTGAAGCCAGTTAGAGATAATGGACAACAGAAAAGTTGTTATCCTCACTGTTATTCTGTGTCTTTGATATGATA